>NC_088603.1:116802987-117110487 GCF_036013475.1 Columba livia | reverse complement strand
GAGCTCACTCCCAGGCCTCTGCAAGTACTGGCATGGTCTGGGAGGGAGCAGGTCAGGCAGCAGTGGGAAAGCATTGGATTAGAAAGTGCTAGGGAAGTTGGATGCATCCATAGACATGATGAAGTTCACCCAATTGTGTTGAAAGAGCTGGGCAATGTGACTGCGGCCACCGTCAGTCAACTCTGAATAATTGTGGTGGTTGGGAGAGATCCTTGTTAACTAGAAGATGCCAGCATGACACCCATCCTTAACAAAGGCAAGGAAGGGGGCTCAGGAAGCTATAGTCAGTCAGCCTCGCTTCAGTCAGTGGAAGGATCATGGGGCACGTTGTCATGAAATCCTTTTCCAAGGACATAGAGGACACAAAGATAATCTGGAATAGTCAAGAGGGCAAATTGTGCTTCACCACCCTGGTTGCACTCTGCAATGCCAGGAAGTGACTCTGTGGACAAGGGAGTAGTTAGTGGTGGTTGTGATGTATCTTGATTTTAATAAGGCTTTTGTCACCCTCTCCCATGGCATCCTCACTTGGAAGCTAGGAAATGTGGGCTGGGCAAGTGGACCATTAGATGGACTGAAAATTGGCTGGACTACCAGAGGCAAAGGGTAGCAATTGAAGGCTGTGTGTCTGGTTTTTAGCGAGTAATGAGCAGAGAACATCAAGCGAAGTGGGGCTCACGTTCAACATCTTCATCAGTAATCTGGCTGATGATACAAGGAGACTTGCATGTGACATGAGGTGGAGGGATGTGACTGGCACAGCAAATGAGAGAACACCAGTTCTGTGGGACTTTGATACACTTGAGAAATGGGCCAATGGAAACACCATGAAATTCAGTAAGAAGTGCAAAGATTTACACCTGGGATGGAGTTATCCCTGGCATGGGTCACTGCCCTGCTGCAAAGGACCAGTGGGTTACAATGAACACCAGCTTGAATACAAGTCAACGGGTGTTCTCTCATTGCTTAAAAGCATGTTGGGCTGCATTAGAAGGATAAAGGACTGTAGATCTGGGAGATTATTACCCCCCTACTTAGTGCTGGCAATTCCACATGGGATATGGTGTCCAGCTTTGGCTCTCCCATTTCAATAAGGGTGTCAAGAAACTGCAGAGGGTCCAGCAGACAGTTGCAAAGGTGACTGAGGTCTAGTACTGGTAATCCATGAGGAGAACTGGGGGAACTGGGTGAAGAGGAGGCTGAGGAGCAGTTATTGGTCTAGAGCAATTGAAATGTCTCTTCTCTGTAGAGACAAACCATAAAGCAAGGGGCAGCAGACACAAGTCCTGGCTTCGGAGGTTCAGACTGGAGATAAGGAGAACCAGTTGCACTAGAAGGGTGATGTAGCCATGGCAGGGGGTCCCATAAAGGTTATAGAATCTCCATTGTTGGTGGATTTCAAGACTCGTGTAGACAAAGTCATGGCTGTCTCCATATTGTCTGGACAGTAGCTCCATTTCAAGAGGGGTTATATTTCCAAATGTTTTTTGTGATTCCATGATTAAAACAATTTGTGTTCATCGGATTTTGTACATAGGTAGCCTCTAGGAATCTGTTACATGACACAAGAAAAAAAAAAGGACTACTTAATAGTAGATTCTGTGTACATTACAAGCTGCCAACCAGTCTTCTCCACTTTATTAGCCCAGTTTTTTTTATTACCTGTATTTTACTTTATGAACCATTATGCATTATTGTTTTGCACTGGCACTTGCCAATAGTCCAGTGATCTTAACTTTCCATAACAAGTTGCTGCAGTACCAAAAACAGGTCATAGCAGTCAGCTGGAGTTTTAGAATCCCTTATGAAGGTGTCTGCTTTAAGAAACAGTCCAGATCTCGTCTTGATTTTTGAAATTACATTTTCTTTTAGCATTTTGGAAAAGAAACCATTGTGCTTACTTTTAATCTACTTTTAATATAATCTTTATTATATTTTGACTAAAACTTTGAAGTCCAGTTCTTGTACCTTCATGCCTGATTTTGGAATTTTGTTATTTCTAGAGCACATTGAAAGCAAACATAACTGCCAACATTAGACTTTTTATCCTAATGGAGAGCCTTCCCAATAAATCATTAAGTGGTCAGTAATTACAGGATTTTCTGTACAATGTAAGCAGTATTTTCTTTGCCTGCGTTTGTCTTCTCCAGTCATGGACTGAGAAGGAATCCATTGCAAAGGGAATAAATAGACTCTTCTGCTATGTTCTTCTTGCAGATACTATTCCCACATTGGCCCCCTCCCTTGGGAGGCAATGATGCAACTGGTTTTCTCAATGTATTTAACTGTATAGATTAGAAAAAAGTTTAGGACCTTAAAAAGCTATGTTTTTTTTTTTTCTCATGCCAATGTATCTCCAAGCTGTCTGTAAGGGAAATTCACTGGAAATAAGAGAGCATGAAAAAATGAAATAAAATCAACCACTGTAAAGTATATGCTGCCCTTTTCTTCTAAGTATTTTCTCTCTTCTCCTGCTACCTAAATAGGTTTTCACATACATATCTGTTATTTGCTTGCCTATTATCATTGTGCTTCTCTCTCTCTGGTAAAAAGGAGCATCTCTTTTTTTTTTTTTTTTTTATGTTTCATCATGCCTTTCTTTCTACAGTTTTTGTCATATTTTTATCTATTATTTTCTGCAGGCACTCCATTAGTTTTCTCTGAATAATTGCCTAGGAGCCAGTTCATTTTCCAAATAAAACATTGAGAACAGACCCACTAGAGTTTATTCTTCTTATTTGCAAGTAAAGATAGATTTAAAAAGCTGTTTTGAAAATGCAAAAAATTAAGAAGAATGTTGTAAGAGTTACCTGAATTTTATAAACTGAGGATAAATATAGAGTACTTTACTGAGCTGACATTTACTAAATCAGTGTTTATATAGCATGTTAGAAGCTGTCCACCTCCATATCTCTTGCTATTAGTATTAGGAAGTGGGTTTTTTTTCCTGAAGACTGTTCATCCCATTGCCTGCATTTGTTTTTCAGCTTGCTTGGGAACATGGAATACCCTTTTTTGAAACCAGTGCTAGAGATAATGTGAACATTGAGGATGCATTCACAATCTTGACTAAGGAAATACTGGAAAAGGTAGGCTCCTTTTCTGAGTAGAAAGAAAATGGGAGATTTTTCTTGGCAGATTGGGTAGACAAGGTTGTAAATACAGAAGAGGTTTAGCAAAGCACAGGCAATGTTGGTTTTGCATCATGGAGTTAATATTTTGAGGGCATCTTGTAGCTGTAGACAGAGGAGGAATGCGGGAGAGAAGAATTGTGGGAGAAGAGACCAACAGAACTGGAGAGCAGGTAAAATACAGTTCAGGGAGAAGGTGAAAATCCAGGAAAATTGCATTTGTGGCATTCCTTCCCATGCTTTTCCTCAAGGGACATGTTAGCAATTCTAGAGTAGTTCCACTTCTGTGCCAGAAATTCCCTTTTATGTAGGTTTCTGCAGAGTATGCACACTGTGAAGATGCTACATGCTGATGGAATGAGCAGACCTTTTATGTTCAGCAGTCAAATGCTTTATCCAAAGTTCATAGTTGTTTGTTTGGATGATTTACGCTAGTGCTTTTGAAGTTATTAGGACCTAAAAAATTGAGTTAATTAGTGGTAGAATCTCTATTGTAGCTGTCAGAGCCAGTATCTCTAACTACCTCAAGTGTGTTGGCTTAAAGGTCCTTACTCCTCAGAGTTGCAATACTTTTGTAGGACTGAATTATTGTTAATTAGCTTTGAAAATGTTTTGCATCGCAATTTATTTTTGGACAGTAGAATATTATTTTAGACATTAATGGATGTTCTTCATGCACTGCATTATCATTGTCATTCATCACCAATATTAGTTATACAAAACTAACCTTCCATTCCGAATATTCGTGGAATCATAATAAAGATAAATGAGCAGAATTACTGACAAAGTCACACGTTGCAGTGTTTTGTAAGTAGCCATAGGGGATGGTCAGAATAATAGCTCAGGGTTGGACTGCTTCTAAATCAAGGTCTTGTTGTATTGTATGATAACACAAGCTATAATTGGTTATTTTGGGCCTGGGAGGGGGAAGCTTTTGATTGCTTTAGCATGAAAATAAAGCTCAGCAACTCAACAGTCAAATGTCATTTAGAACAGGAGGGGAGTGGCACTTGAATAGCTGGTGGAAAGTCTCAAATAAGATAACTCTGATTTCTTGTAAATGAAAAAGACATTGTCTGCTGCAAATAGAGAATGTATTTGTTAGTGTGAAGCATGAAATCTACAGAACAGTAAATATGATTATAACTTCTGCAAAGACAAATATGTGTGAAGTGAGCATTTCTGCACAGTGTGTTTGGGTAAGATCCGAGAGAAGCCTCTCCAGCATGCAGAAAATATGTTTGGGTATTTCTCACATTAAGGTTGCCTCTATTTATTTTACTTTAAGTAGAACACTAGTATTCCTACTTATCTTCATGAAAATTCATGGGTTTCATAGTGTGGACATGCAAACAAATTCAGACCATGTTGAAAATATTACACTGCTGCATGGCTTGAACTAGAACTGCTTGAGAATACAGTTGTACACTGTGTGCATGTGTGTGTGTTTGAAACGTATGTCCGTGAGAATTTGTCAAGTTCATAGTAACATTTCACCTCATCTAGAAATGTTTACAGTCCATGATGGGGCATCAAGTACCTTTCCTTTGATGTATAATTTGCCATTTTTAGTGAAATGCTTTTGTTGATTTAAACAAGGACTCCTTTAGCCAATTGGTTTTGCCAATGGCCTGATAAGAAAGAGTTCACAGCAGAAAAAATAAGTCTACCATACAGTTTCAGGTTTGACAAAATAATTTGCTTGTTCACAAAACTGTGAAATCTGCATGTAGTACTTGAATTTAACTTCAACTAACTGATGAAATTTTGGAGAAGGGAAGGTGCAGTAGGAAGTGTGACTAGTAGCTGTGAAAAATGACATGATAGGTGCCAGTCTGAGATCAAGTTCAGTCAAACATCCAATACGTAGTGGTAAAATATGCACTTGATGATTGTAAAAAGGAGATTCAGCTTTGCACAGTGTTTTGGCCTGAGACACCTATGTCTGAGGTAGCAGGATATCAGGGCCTCCCTTACTTCTGCCATAGGACCACCTGCCCCAGACTGATGAGATGCTTCAGTGGAAGTGTGTCATTGCTTTGCCAGTCCCACATAGGAAGCTCATTTAAAGCAACACCCTGGAATAGTGTATTATGGCCAGGCTTTGGGGAAGTATGTGGAGGTCATTCAAAAGTAAGATAGCCTAGGCAGGGCAAGCTGGCTGGCAGTAGACCATTTTCAGATGCATTGGTCTGAGGAAATGAGGATTTTTTTATACACACTCTTGTTCACCATCTACTATGGGCATTTCTTTATTAACTACATCTACCTAAAATACTCCTGTAGATGGGGAAGATCAGTGTCCAGACTTACAGATCTCATACAGAAGTAATCAGCTTCTTGATTCTTTTAAAATTTACAACAAGTTGTGGTTCAGTGGAAGACTGGGAAAAAACACATTAAAATGTGTCAGATGTAAAAACCAAAACTAGGCAAACAACCCCAGTTTGCATTGTCATTATTTTGTGCTTCATTTTCCTATCTCTTGTGATTTTACTTATAGTGGGCCTAAGGGAGAGAGAAGACTTCTGTATCCCAGCGATTCAGATAACTAAAGCACTGCTTGACCTTTCACATACTATCTCAGCCATTCTATGCTGGGTCTCAGTCCTACGGTTCTAATTTACGTGGATAGTCTCATTAAAACAGTCGGATTTTATTTGATGGCTAATGCCGGTAACAGCTAAGGTGGTTTGTTTGGACATGTTGACAAATAACAACAGTATTTTATTTATTCATGATTCTTGTGAGTCTCAGATATGCTTAAACCTGTTCATTAACAGATGGCAGCTGTTCCTTAACAATGCTTCTGGTTGCCAGTGAACTATTTGTACTTCTGAGTCAGTCCTCAAAAAACAACCAAAACAAAAAAAAATACCACCCAGAATGCAGTTAGTATTTGCACTTTTGTGTTGTTTGGTTTCATGGCTGATGAGCAGTACTCTTCTCAACTAGCTTTATAAAAAAACATGACAAGCCTTTATATTTCTGCCTTTGTGGGTGTGGTGGTTGATATTTTTCTAAACTAGGACCATAAGGAGGGAAACTCTATTCAACAAACAGAAAACAAAACAAAAACAAAAAACCACACACACACACAAAGTTTTTGCTCTTCTCTGAAGACTGCTGTAAAATTAACCAAAATTTATGTTCTGCCTACCTCTCAAGAGTGATTGACTACTGAGATTGTTTTAATGCAATATTAAATAAACATATATCTGCTGAGCAGAGAACAGCCAAAATCCAGTTAAGAACTTTCCCTGTGCTGTTGAGAGTAACATATAATGTTTAACAGCTGGATGTCATTTGAGATGAACATTCAGGCATCAATTCTGTCCTTCCTTGATCTCTTTACCTTCTCCTATGGGAACAAGATTTTTGAGATTACACTGTGTGTCCAATTCCTTTGCTCCTAAAGTACCTTTGGAACTCACTAGCTGATTTTAAACAAATTTGGCAGGTCAAACTAAAAGATAACTAAGCTCCTGAGGAGTTCCTTGAAAATAAGGTGTTGGGTGAAGGACCGGCAGAGCACTCTGCACAAAGAAAGTCTCCAGCCTTAGTTCATACAGTGTTAGACAGAGATGACTACACAGAGAGACTGAAAAATGCTTCGACCAGCCACTCCAGCTGGAACTTGCATCATGGATATCCAATTTAATTCACTGCAAGACCCAAATCCATAGGAAATCGGATTTCATTATTGCCAAGGTTCATGGAATTATTAGTTTGTCCAAAAGATCCCTGTGTCTCCAGCAGTGCACATTCAGTGCTTATTATCCTCAGTCACACATGGAGCCCCAGGCTTTATTTGCCCTTTATTTATCTTGTACTGACCACAGCATATTAATTTCTTTGTGAGCTTTTTCATAATGCTCGTAATGCTGTATTTTAGATCTATTTTAGATTTTTATCTTCATAACTGTCTTAGTAACATTAGGTACTATATTCAGCATTGGACACATGGGAACCAAGGTACAGAGATTAAAGCAAACAGGATAAATGGTACCAACTCAGTGCTGGTGCAATGTAGGGCATAATTTTACTACACTATCTTGGTTAATTAAAAAAAAAGTCTGTTCTGGACATTGCATGAGCCAGATATTCTTCTGGAAGCAGTAGCATATAATTAGGTAATGTAAATTAAAACTTAATCACATAATGTTTGAATATAGGGGATGAGATTCATCTTAGAATACAACCTTAGCCAGCTAAAATTTACATGACTGGGCTGGTGTGGTTGTATGGAATCATCACTATTCATTGGAAAGAGATGCATCTTTTTAGGATAAAATTGTGTTCTGAAGGTGCCTTTCTCTTTCCATTGATTATGGAAGACCCCATATCTCAGCCTATATGGTTTCATATGGTCAAAGTTAAATAAATTAAACTGTGGGAGACTAAAGGAATGTTACACATGTGATTGACTTCTGGCATTTGCTGCTTCTGCAAGATCTTGACTTTGAAGCCAGATTGCTCTCTTAATTGGGGTTTTTGAGGTGCAACTATATTAATCCTTACATAGATGATCTGCTGGGTTGGGGAACCTTGGAGTAACAGCACAGTGGTCTTCTCAAGTTTATGAAAGAACTAATGACAGTACAACATTGTTACATTCTACCATGGTATTAACAGAAGAAGGAGATAGAGACCCACACTCTGCCACCGGGTCATATGTTATAGTAGGGTGGAACAGCGGGCTTTGGGAGCAAGGCCTTTATCCCCACTTCTTGAGGAAGGTGTTGAGCAGCAAGTAGGTCCTGCTGTGCCTGATCCCCTGTCCTCTCCTGCTTCTGTCCCTGTCTCCCCAGCGATCACTTTCTCTGCTAAGATATCCCTGTCTCTTGCTTGATACTGCCTGTGACCTGTCCTGCCCGTTCCTGTTGCAAGAGGACTGTCTTGCATTGTGAACAAGTAATCTGAATTACAGAACAGAAGGAAAACACATCAAGAAAACGGCAGGACCGATCTTAATAACTGAGCTCTCTCTGCTGGCAGTTCAGGCGCAGAAATCACATGAGCTGGGTTGCATGGAGTTCTCAGCCATGCTTTGCCAGGCTTGCTCAACTATCACTGTTACATATAAACAAAATTATTGCGGTCATTAAGTATGTTCATTTTGTCATTAGAGAGGGTAAAAATCCCTGGAATTTCAATAAGTTGTAAATAATAGTAACTTCAATTACAGTCCCTTCTGCTTGTTTCTCTAAAGCCTGTGGTTTTCCAACAGGCGCTCCAGGTCTGCCTTTCTTGAGGGCATTGAAA
The DNA here is from genome assembly GCF_036013475.1 of Columba livia. Classification (NCBI taxonomy): domain Eukaryota; kingdom Metazoa; phylum Chordata; class Aves; order Columbiformes; family Columbidae; genus Columba; species Columba livia. The sequence continues at coordinate 117,102,091 of NC_088603.1, read as the reverse complement.
TGTATAGCGTTAAATTCTTCCAAACCCATAGTGAACCACCTCCAAAAAATTGAACCAGTAGCAAAATATCAAGAAGTAGTACCAGAGTAGGTGAATCCAACTGGGTGTGACACTGCTAAATTGAGCAGTTTTCCAGCAAGGAATGGGCAGCTGATCTTAACTAAGATCTCTAAATTTACTCCACCAGAAGCCATTCAAAGAGCTTCTCTAATTTTATTTTTTTTAAATGATATTTCCCTTTGTACACTAGCTTAGCTTTCTTTACCTCATAAAAAAAAAAAAAAAACGCCAAAAACGTGGTGTCTCTGCCATCTCATCACAATTCCTGTGTCTAGAAGTTAGGTATCTATTTCACACCAGTGATACAAACCCTGCTTAGAGCTGGGGAAGAGGGACAGCTGGCTGTAAAGAGCAGTTCATCCTATCTGATTTTCTGCACTGATTCAGCAGAGAGCTTAAAACCAGCTTAAACAGATGTGTGCCTGTTAGGTGAGACACGTCTGCTGTGCTATTTAACAGGAAAAACTAGTATTTGGTGGCAGGAGGCTTCAGTGTCTTACTAAACTGTAATTAGGGCTTCTTCTCCAAAAAAGGTGGATGAGTAGCCCAAGTGATTGCATCTACATGGACACATGCAGCATGGACAACAAACAGGAGGAGCTGGAAGCCATTGTGTATCGGAAAAAACTATGATAGACTTGCCAACATGGAAACATGATGGGATGATTCACACAACCGGAGTGTTGCAATGGAATTCTATAAACTCTTCAGAAGGGATAGGCAAGGGACGTTGGGGTAGCTCTGTATGTTAGGGAGTGTTTTGGCTGGGCCCAAAGAGTTGTGGTGACTGGAGTTAAATCCAGTTGGCAGCTGGTCACAAGTGTGTTCCCCAGGGCTCAGTATTGGAGCCAGTTTGGTTTTACATCTTTATCAGTGATCTGGATGAGGGGATTGAGTGCACCCTCAGTAAATTTGCAGATGACACCAAACTGGGTGGGAGTGGTGATCTGCTAGAGGGTAGAAAGGCTCTACAGAGGGATCTGGATCTGTGGGCTGAGGCCAATTGTATGAGGTTCAACAAGGCCAAGTGCCGGCCGGGTCCTGCACTTGTGTCACAGCAATCCCAGGCAGCGCTACAGGCTTGGGGAAGAGTGGCTGGAAAGCTGCCCAGCGGAAAAGGATCTGGGGGTGTTGATTGACAGCTGGCTGAACATGAGCCAGCAGTGTGCCCAGGTGGCCAAAAAGGCCAACAGCATCCTGGCTTGTATCAGGAATAGTAAACATTGTGGCCAGCAGAACTAGGGAAGTCATTGTCCTGCTGTACTCGGTGCTGCTGAGGCCCCACCTCGAATCCTGTGTTTGGTTTTGGGCCCTTTGCAACAGGAAAGACATTGAGGTGCTGGAGAGAGTTCAGAGAAGGCCAACAAGCTGGTGAGGGGTCTGGAGCACAAGTCTGATGAGGAGCAGCTGAGGGAACTGGGGCTGTTCAGCCTGGAGAAAAGGAGGCTGAGGGGAGACCTTATCACTGTCTACAGCTACCTGAAAGGAGGTTGTAGTATGGAGGGGGTTGGTCTCTTCTACCAAGTAACAAGTGATAGGATGAGAGGAAATGACCTCAAGTTGTCCCAGGGGAGGTTTAGATTGGATATTAGGAAAAAATTCTTCACAGAAAGGGTTGTCAGGAATTGGAACAGGCTGCCCAGGGAAGTGGTTGAGTTCCCATCCCTGGAGGTGCTTAAAGGACATGTAGATGTGGCTCTTAAGGACATGTTTTAGTGGTGGACTTGGCAATACTAGGTTAATGGTTGGACTGGATGATCTTCAAGGTCTTTTCCAACCTAACGGAGTCTGTGATTCCAAAATCACTGCAGAGTAGAGCAGCATCTGTGTCTGTGGTGGTATTTTCGAAACTGAACTTTGTCCAAGATGCTAAAGTGGAGATCTGAGCTTCTCGCTACCATTCTGGTTTATCTCACCTTTTCACAGTCTTCTGCTGATTGTTGGCTGGCTTGTAGGGGAGTGCATTAAAACAAGCTGTGCTGAAATGTGAGCTGGCAGTTTAAGTGTTCAAGGAGCCCTGAAGAAGGAATGCTGCCCGCCTTGTTCTCACAGGTGGGAGAGACTTGCATACCTCCCTGCTGTAATTTCAGGAGAGGAGGGTGCCCCACCTTTTCCAGGGCTGGGCTGAAGTTGAGCACTACGTGGGATTGTCCAATTGTTGCTTCAGCACTTTATGCAGGACTCGTGGTATCTCTCCAGGTTATGAATGTACACTTTTAAAATGTGTGTATAGCACTTTTGCTTAAATGAATCCCAGGCCCTTAGTTGCTTGATGAAGGTCCTGTACGGAATAGTCTTATTGAATTGAAGTGATTCTCAACATTTAAATAGCTTTTAAATCAAACTATTACCTCTTCTTATTTGTGGAGAGATGGTTCTTGTCTTTCTGCTCTAATTTGTTGATGAACTACTATCAAATAATGGTTTTACAGATTATATGAACAATTACATTGTTAAATAAGTTTCACCATTCTTAATCACCTAGAGTCCTAAGGATCCTTGCACTACTTACACATGAACAACTTACTCGCCACCCAAAAGTACTATTAAGTAGTAAAATATTTGCAAATAAGTATCTTCAGTGTTTAAGGAACATGCAAGTGTCTCCCCTTTAACTAAAAGCATCAAGTTGAATATTACCTGCAACACTGTAAAATTATCTGTTTCCTCTCAAGTTAAGTGAAACCTGAATTCTGAAATTGTTCAAACAGGAATTTTTCTAGACCTCTTTTACAACTTCAACTGTTTGGTTTTTTTTCTTTTGAAGAAAAAGCAGAGTTGAAACAAAATCTACTTTATGTCCACAATAATCAATCCTCAGTGTTATTTCTTGGCCTCAATAGAGTGAATTTAAATTTCTTATTGTACCATTATTTTCCATAGCTTTTTTTGTTTCGTTTTTCTCCTCAGAATCTTATCTGTAAACCAGAGTGGTGTCTTGTTCCTCAGGATGACAAGGTCGTGGTTGTGTACTTTTGGTTCTGCTTTGCTCCCGCTTTTAAAAAGGTCTTCATGCTTTACATTTAATTGTCTGCGCTTCAAAAGTATCGGATACTGTCTCCCCCTAGCACAGATCACAATGGCTAATGCCTGTACTCAAGCACCTTATGCAACTCTGTAAAAAATTAAAACAAAACAGAAGTTACAAAGCTGCATGTTGGAATTTGTGTGAACTCTCAAGGGTAATAAAAATGTTATGTCTGTTGGTACTTGTCGCTCAAACAAAAAAGTCCAAGTGCGCATGCTGTATTCTTTCATACATGAGTTATATGTGACTAATGACAAGTAATTCCTAAAATCAGTAAGTCTCAGTCTTCCAGTGTCCTAGAAGTCAGAACATCGTGTTAATAATTTTATTGATGACACCTTGAACATGTGAGGTTTAGCCACTACGATACCTTTCCTGCCCTCTGCTCCTGCCTCTCTCTGTCACTTCTGATCCCTTCCCAGGTGTTTCATTTTCTCCCCAGCAGCTGCACTGGGGAGACCCCTGGGGAGGAATGAGCTCAGCCCCCTCCTGGTGGGGATGGCCCTGGCAGGGGCAGCTGGAGGAGCTAAAACTATGACTACAGAAGGAAAAGGGAAACAAATTTCATGTTTTTTCTCCAGAATTCTAGGTAGGGTTAAATATTCTCAGCAAAAGAGGCATAGGGCTTATTGTAACATGCAGGAACCTTTTCTTTTCCCCTGGTTTTGAGTCAGCTGAGTGATTTTAGGTGAACCTTTCTGGATGTAGTCAATGTTCAGCTACCCTGTGACATTGCAGGTTCAAGTTCTCAATTCTGAATCATGATTAGCATTGTACTACATGCTACCTTTTTTTCCCCTCTTATTTTTTCATGTGCTTTGAATTGGATGAATTCCAGCTTAGGTAGCTGTCCTCTCTGGAAGCTTCTCTTTATTGTCAGAAATGGCGATTTATGGCTGTTGGGTTTGGGGTGAGAGAGGAATGTGGTGAATCCAGTGGTTGCACTTACTTCTCTCTGTATCAGTACGTACTTGGCAAACCTGCCAGAAGTAAGCAGGAAAATGGCAAGTAGAGAAGTTAGGATATTTATTATTATTTTTTTTCCTAGGCATGTGACAATATTCTCTATGTCTTTCTGTCTTGAGTTCAGGATTCGGTGTTCGTAGTTTTAGAGTACAAGATTGCAACATGTGCTTGTACTGTATTGCACAACTGAGTTTGATTGTTTCTGTGGTCAGCACTAAGTATCTAGTTGAGTTTATTGCTGAAAGGAAGAGTCCTGCTTTTCTGATTGATTTTTTTAAATCTGCTTTTACAATCAGTACATAGATGACTTACAAGGGTGGAGTGCTATTGTGATAATTTATCTTGATAAAGATGGCGTTGTTTCCATTTGGGGCTATTCCTGGTAATTAAATAGAGGCAAGAAAATAGAGAATTTTAGTGAATTTCACAAAACAAGTTAACGTCCTTTATAACAATTAATAGCCTGTGCTTTTTTTAGTGGGTACTGATGTTCTATATTTCCCTGTTCCTTTCAACTGGATTTTTGCATGCCATGCTCAATACTTCCAAGATGAGTATGCTTAACTGTGAATTAGTGAAAATTGGTGTAGTCTACAGCAGAAGCTGTACAACTAGAATAATTCCTGTGACTAAAGATTTACAGGATCAGTTTGTATAGTTTGTAGTGTCTCCTCCAAAGACACTTTCTATCATCCGTCACCTTCAGAGTTAGGAGGGATGTTTGAGGCAGCTAAATAATGTAAAGATAGCAAGCTGAGACTTGTATGTGCATGAATCTCTGTCTAATTTATTAGAAAATGGCAATCTTTTAATTAAATATTCCAAGGAAAAATATATCTTGTGACCTCACCAAATCTTTTACATATTAAAATATGTGAAAATTGAAGCTTTTTAGTTGTTGAGTTCTAGTTATCTTAAGTGTTTGCCTTTTTTTTTTTATTTACAGAAAACCTGTGTATTATATGACTTAGATGTTGTGACTCTCCGTGAAAGTAAGAAGAGAACCTGCTGTGCATTTTGAAATACTGTTTCTTATTCAATTTTCTCTTCAGAAAATATTAACTATTGCAAAGGAACATACAAGATTTTAAAAGTGAGCCTGTAATTCTAAAACACAGTATTTACGCATCCTTTGTATTACACAAACTTTGTTGCCAAATGTTTTGATATGTTTATATTATATATTTTCATATTGTTAATGTGAAGTTAATTATCTGACTTTGGAATTATTGGATGCATCACAGGATGAATGCATTTGCATACAAATGTTTGCAGAAATGAAATCTAAGTGTACTAATTTTCTCTTATTAAAAAAGATTACCTCGACTCTTTTTCCTGTGTTATTTATACTAGATTTGTAATGTAATGAACTTTGACATTACACAGGCCACCTTCTGATATAAGAAATCACTTATGCTATTCCCCAGATAACATCTCTTGAAGTAATTTTCTGGGAAATTTTGGTGTTGTTTCTTTTATACCCATTTCAGTGACATGTTACTTGAATACCCTTGAACAGGGAGGCTGCAAAGGGGGGAGCTGGGAGAAAAGAATAAGCCATATACAAGACCAGTACATTGCCAAACATTCCTTAGAAGGCAGAAGACATGGAACAATAGAATGCATCCAGTAATAAGTATCTTGTTAACATAAACTTTTATCATTCTATAAATTAATTCACGCAGGTGTTAGCAGCATACCTGCATTTTCAAATGTCCCTTTTGTTGTAAATGATCACAATATTAAAAGGGTATGCAGTGCTACTTAGATATTATGAGATATTGATATTATTTTCTTAAAGTATAAATACATCAGGTATCTGATTCTGCTCATTTGGATCCATTTTATACTGGTATGTAATATCTTTAATTTCAGTGGAGGATATCAGATTTTCTTTAAATTTAAATGAGGGCAGAATCAGGATGCCAGTTTCTTTTTCTTTAATCAAAGAAAACACAAATGAAACCTGCAGGGCATGCACAAAGCAAACATGAGTTGGGAAATCTGAAGAATTGTTGTGATTATATTGTCTTTTTTTTTTTTTTCCTGGGAGATGTGGTTCTTGCTGATCATTAAATTTGTTTTATCACCATTTGTGAATGAATAATATTACTGTGCAAAATGGTGTTGTGAGCTATCCCAGCACATGCAGAATAACTAACTTCACTGCCTTATTGTTCTAGAATGTCACTACCCTCCTGAAATATGCCTGCTGCTTTTTTGGGGGCTGTTTGCAGATTGTCATAATATCAAATTATTAATTCCGTTTTATATTGAGACAGCGAGCTCAACTGGAAGGCGCTTTTCTGAAGCATGTGGGACCTCGTGTGGCTGAGCACCCTGCCAGTCTGCTGTGCCACTGGGTGATGTGCCGTGCTTGTGGAAGGGGTGCAAAAGGACGGGAAGGAGTATGTATTGACAGCTGCTCCCCAGGCTACTCATCGTAGCCAGTCACTTCAGCTGGCTTTTAGAGCAAAATCTGAGAACAAGGAACAAAGGATAATTGGTGCTGCCAGCCGGGTGAGGGAGGTGATTGTCCTGCTCTGCTCCGCACTGGTGCGGCCTCACCTGGAGCACCGGGTGCAGTTCTGGGTGCCACAGCATAAAAAGGATATAAAGCTACTGGAGAGTGTCCAGAAGAGGCTACAAAGTTGGTGAAGGGTTTGGAGAGGAAGCCATACAAGGAGTGGCTAAAGTTACTTGGTTTGTTCAGCCTGGAGAAGACTGAGGGGAGATCTCATCACGGCTACAGCTTCCTCACAAGGGGAGAAGGAGGGGCAGGTGCCAATCTCTTCTCTTCAGCGACCAATGACAGAACCCGAGGGAATGGCAGGAAGATGTGCCAGGGGAGGTTTAGATTGGACATTAGGAAAAGGTTCTTCATCCAGAGGTTGGTGGAGCACTGGAACAGGCTCCCCAGGGAGGTGTCGTGGTCCCAAGCCTGACAGTGTTCAAGAAGAGACTGGACAACGCCCTCAGACACATGGTATGAACTGTGGGGTTGTCATATACAGGGACAGGAGTTGGACTCAATGATTCTTGTGCGTCCCTTCCAACTCAGGACATTCTATGATTCTATGATCCCTGCCTTAGGTACAGCCATAGCAGAGGAAGAAAATGGTGCTGGAAGGGGTTTTGAGAGGCTGTCTAGGTCCTCTCTTTATCTCAGCCTCAGATCAGCTGTCCCTGCTTGCATTGCGGGAAGATGTTTGGAGACCTGCAGTGATGGGGATTTCTCAGTGTCTCCAAGTGATATACAGTCCTTACTTAACTGGTTTGGCAAGCAGGAGGTTTCCTGATACCTAACCTAACTGGTACACATGGAAAGCAGGTTCTCACTTAACCTGTTTATGTCAGTGAACATCTCTGCCTGCTCTCTCTCTTCTCTTTAGGCCAGAGAACTCACATCCCTTCTACCTTTCCTTGTAGTTTGAGTTTTCTGAATTCCTTTGCCATTTTTGTCTCTCTGCTCCTGATATTTTCAGTTGGTTCTCAGCTATCCTGGAGCGTAGACCTGAAAACTAAGCAGACTATTCTAGTTTAAATAATAACGGATGGATAAATTTAATTTTTTTTAATCTTACTTATGATACTCCTATTTATGCATTTCAGCATCAGCGTAATGCAAGATAGCTAAGCACTGCTCATGATCCATGATCTCTCTTTTCTGAAGAACTGCTTTTTTTATCCTGGTACATACTTGTGCAGTTGACTATTCCTTTGTATGCGTAGAACCTTCTATTTCTCCTTATTCAGTGGCATTTCAGTTTCCTCAATCTGCCAAGATCCTTCTGAATCATAATGCTGTGCTCCAGCGTAGCTGGAGCCTCTTCCTGTAGGTATGGTCTCCAAATATGAGTAAGTGTACTCTGTTTAGTCATCAAAGATGTTGGTGAAAGTACTGAATAGTTCTAAATCCAAAACACATCTCGGTGAAATCCCGTACAATGTAGGCTTTCAGCTTTGGAGTACTAAAAATTTCCAAATAATTTTGCACTCATTTTACATACTTGTCTAGACAGTATGTTTTTTTAGTTAAGAGCATGTTATATGAAACCCTATGATCCTCAGTCTCTCTACCCTGTCCATGAAGCCTTTTAGCATCTGCCAGAAGTAGGGAAGATTGATCTGGTATTATTTGTTACTGAAAAACCCATGCTGTTACTTCTTATATCTTTACTTTCTAGATTCTTGCAAATGGTTGAATTACCTGTTAACTTTTTTTTTAGTAGAAATTCAGCTAACCAGTTTGTGGAGTTCTTTCCTCCCACCCTTTGAGACAGATTCAATCATTTCTGAGTTTTCTGGAACTCAGTCATTCTCTGTTGATTCTTGGAGATACTCAATAGCAGCTCTAACATTGCTTGAACCCTAAGGGAGTTTCATCAGATCCAGTCTACCAAAAAATCTTTAACTTATCTAAATATTTTCTAGTCTTTTTCTTCATTTTTTTCTAGTCTAAGCTCTTAGACATTTGTCAGTGGTGCTAACAGTGAAATCACATCTGCCTTTTTAAAGACTGAGGTTAAAAAAGGCATTAAGGATACTAGTGTCTCAGCATCATTAGATGATGATTAAATATATTTCCTGTCTATGGAATAACAGACTGACTTTTTTCTTGGTCTTTGCACTATGCACCTTTCCAACATCCTTGATATCCTTTAAATCAATTTTTCTAACATTTTGGGACCTTCTCTTTCTGGTTTTGTCCATACATAGTCTATACATTTATTAATAATTTAGTAATTTGACCTACTTTCTGCATCCTTTCGAGTCATTGAAGATCTTACACTTCAGCCAAGTTAGTCTTTATTTTACTACTTCTCCTTCCTGTGTGTAGATCAAAGTCTGCAGCTTTGCCTTCAGCAGCAGATCTCTGATTAACTTAAGCTGTCCTGAACTTGCAGAAGTTTAGATACTAGTGCTCAGAGTTTAAGTCTCCGTTTAGTTCCTCCTCTTCTTCCTAACAAAGAAAATAGATGAAAGAGGGTCTGATTGATTCGCAGTTTTCATTTCTTCTCTGTATAGCTAATCAGAGTTTCAAATACAGGAATTTCTTCTTTACATTTTTCCTTTTCACAGTGTTTTCTACTGCTTGTGGCTTGGGTATGATCCAGTCACTGGCCCACCTTAGGGAGATGCAAATATTTAGGTTCCCATGCAATGTTTGCAGGACGCCTCTCCCCTGCTAGCTGATGCAGCGCGCTTCACCTAACACTCCAGGTAGTGTGAGCACAGTCCTCTTTGCATCTTTCACTCTCCTGGAGCAAAAAAAAGACCTGCCTTTTCCTAAGCATCTGCATTGTGGGCTACATTGACAGCAGTGTGCCGCTGGGGAAGAAACACCACTCTCGCTAGAAAGGACCAAAAAACCTCCCACCAAATTGGAACACTGTATTTGGAGGCGTTTTCCCAAGTAGAAAAGAGGATGTAAGTTGAGAGCATTATCTTCATTTAGTTCTCTCCAAAACTCATTGGATTATAGTGTTGCATAAATTCCCATAGATGGAATTTTTAGAGTAAATGAAGGTTAAATAAGGGATATGACTGGAAAAAGGACACCTGATAAATTGAAATGGAAGAGAAAACATGAACGTTCACACCAACCCTCAGATCTCTTTAGAATACCTTGCATGAGCAAAGATTGCCTGCATTTTGCCAGTAAGACAGGAATAGCATTCTCTAAAAACACAAGATGCACAGACATCAACGATACCAAATGCATTGTTTTCCTTCCCCTTCTCCCTTGCCTCAGAGAAAGGTAGGTATTTAATATCTGATAATGAAATGATCACTGCATCTGTTGTTTCCCATTGGACTTGGAAATATTTATTATGAAAATCAGGCCTTTGATATAAAGGCAAATCACATGTGGGAAGAAGGAATGCAAATTCATGGGGGGTTTTAAAGAAACACTATGATGGCTTCACATGAAATTTACTGTATAAGGCTCAGAGTTTTATTTGGCGTATGCGTACTAACTACATTGTAGAGCATGTTACCAGATTCATACTAAAATCAGTTTGTTGTGAACAGCTCCACTTGAAATGTTAGTGTAGACAGGAACTGATGATGATCCAAAATATTTAAAAATCATTTTATTGGCAATAAATACATACTAGGGATTTTTACAGCCTGCTGCATAAACATGTTGTGAAATCCACGTGAAAGTCAGTCAATTCAAAATGCATTTAAGAATAATTTCAGGAGTTAATTGGAGTCCCCCTGCCACTGCTTATGGTTTTACGGTGACAAGTGGCTCTTGATACATAAAGACCATCTCCGAACGATGCCTGAAAGGCACATATGCAAAAACTAAAATGTTTTGTAACTGAGGCCCTGGTCCTGTGGTGTGTTTGCTCCCGGGGATTCCTCTCGAGGTCTGATGGCTTTCTTAGCTTTTTGCACTTGTAAGAGACTCGGGTAAGAGATCACCTAAGGGACTAAAGCATTGCTAGACATCAGAGAAATTATTATCTCTAAAGTATTAATTATACATAAGGTGCAGTTAAAGGAAGAAAATATCAGAGATTCATATACGCTGGTGATTTGAATATTGTGTATGTTACATTAGGATATATTACATATATTGTACATATTCAACAAGGAGGTTGAGCTATAGCACAGTTAGGACGCATTAACAAAGTCACTTTGAGAGCCCCAGTGAGACATTTAAATACTAATAAGCTTTATGATGTCTCTTTGCCTGGAAATAACTGAATGAAATTTAGATAGTATCTCCAAGGTACATATTTTTTAAAATGCATCCTGTTCCAGTAGGACCAGTAAGAGTGGGCTGGGTTTCTACTAGTTGGAGAGAACACAAACGTGGTTGTATGAAGACTGACTTAGAACACATCTAAAACTGTCTGAACGAAAAAAATCTTTAAAGAAAAATTAGCAGTAACTATTTCTGTGCGAAAGATGAATTTCTTCCCAGACAGGAGAAGTGCATATTGTCTGAGAGAAGCATACGCTGCGAGACAGTATTTATCCTGGAATTAATGCTAAGTATGATTGTATTTAGAAGCAGTTCTTGACAGATGAGTGTCTGAAGTCCTGGTGAATCCCAGTCTGACCTGATCTGCTGTGCCTTATATGCTGCACCCAATAACCTCATCAAACATGAACGACTTAAAGCCACACTTTTGCTTTCCATATTTCTACAATAATGCTCTTAGCAAGTATATTACTTTGCACTTCAATAGCTTAGTTCACTTAAGTTGTACAAAGCATTTTGTGAAGTTTGTAAAAGGGAAGACACTTTTGAAAAAAAATGCAGTGTCTTGTTTTTAAAGGTAGTTATTCTGGTAGGAGCGATCTACCGGCAGCATGACTGAAATGTAGAGAAGGAAGGTTTGCCATAGCGCTGGGAAATCCCAGTGCCAGACTGCATAGCTAAAGCAATGGACCCACATCAGGACAAGGTTCAAACCAACCCAGATCCATTTGAAGCAAGACAACTTGGGTTTTCTGTAATCCTCTGCGCCGACTGGCTTCCAGAGCCTTTGTTTCCTCTTGGAGAGCATGGCTGAAGTCCCAGTCTCTGTTTGCAGCGGAGCAGAACAAGAGCGTGTCTGTCTCAGCTGTCCCCGTCCTGGCGGTGCTGCTGGCACCAGCCGTTCCAAGGCACGCAGCGCAGAACGGCCCTGCACCAGGCCGGTGAGGAAGGGCGAGAGGAGCAGGAGATCTCCTTGTAGCCCGGCTCTGCCATCCCCAGCCAGCGCAAGGAAAGACACCAGAAAAGATGGCACCTGGAGGGAGATGCTGGCGGTGGATGTTTTCAGTTGTTTCACAAATCACTGAAAGGCACTTCTATGTTTCTAGTCAACACTACAGCCTAAAATGCAGCCAGGTTTACTGCAATAAAAGAAAGGGTTTTGACGCAGAAGTGAACAAAATAAACTTAAGCACGGTACAATGCAACCACCCCGGAGTAGGATTTTCTGGTTTAATTTCCAGGAGTTTCTGCAGTCTAGCAACCTGGAGATAAAAAATTCATTAAAAATGATAAAATTAGTTAAAATAGCTTATAAAGATCATATGAGACTTCATCACTTTGAAAAGAGAACTAGTAGTTGATTATAAATTTTCTCATGGTCTGATGACCCTTGAATTGTCAATATATGTAATACTTGCATGTGCAGTAACAATGATACAGCTAAGTCAAAGATCTTCCTCCAACTTCTATGCACTACTCTTAGTACTTTAAATACCCATTTGTGATTCTTCACCAGTGAAAACTAAACAATATGTAATCAAAGTTGCCATGTAATTGGGTTTTTTCTTACTGTAGGATAGTTTCTACAGTTTCTAGTTTTTTTTCTTATTGTGGGGTAGTTATAGTGTCATAGTTTCTATGCTAAATAAAATGGTGAGAAAATGCAATGCAACCCACTTGCTCAAAACTGCTTTGAGAAATGAAGCGAGACATTTTGTCTACCGACGGTAAATGTAAACGCGCATGCAGACGGATCTCCGTCCTCTTTCGCATGCGAATCCCTGCGCTGCCAGAGACGCCACAGTGTCCAATCTGCGGGCCACCTCGCACCCGGCTCCCCGGCTGCGCTGCGGGGCTCTCCCCGCTCCCCCCCGGCCCCAGCGCTTGGCGGGCGGGGCGGAGGAGACACGCACACACCTGCGGGGCCGCCCGCGGCTCTCCCGGGCGGGCTGCACGTCGGGCGAGCGGTCGGAGGGTGGAGTGAGAGGGACAGGCTCGGCGGCGGCGCTCCCCGCCGGGCAGCCCGGCACTTTTCCTTTTCGGCGCGGGGAGGAGCGGCAGCTGCGCAGGCGTTGCTCGCACCCTGTTGATTAGTCAGTGCTGGGATGGCGCTTCCTGGGCCAGGCACGGCGGCGGGCGGCCCCAGCCGGTCCCGGGGGGCGGCGGGAGCAGTAGCAGCAGCCGCCCGGCGGGTCTCCCGTTCTGCCTAGCCCGGCATGTCCCGGGGCGGCTGGCGCTGAGCTAGGCGGGCTCCTTCCTTCCTTCTTTCCCTTCCTCCCTCCCTCTGTCCCCCTCCCCGCTGGCTGCAGCCCCGCCGGCGCTGCCTGGCTGGCTCCCCTGCCTCCCCCTCCCCGGGCCAGGAAGATGGACCCAGGCCCGCCGCTGGGCTGCAGCCTCAAGGACGTGAAGTGGAGCGCGGTGGCCGTTCCCCTGGACCTGCTCGTCAGCACCTACCGGCTCCCCCAGATCGCCCGGCTGGACAGCGGTGCGTGGGGCGGCGGGCGGCCGGCTCTGCCCGGCGGCGGGCGGCCGGCTCTGCCCGGCGGCGGGCGGGGAGTGGGGCCGGGCGGGCTGCGGGGCGGGCGGGGAGCGGCGGGGCCGCTCCTGGGGCGGGCTGTCAGACCCCCGGGTGCACCCGCTTTCCTCCCGCGGCTGGAGGGAGCCGGAGAGCTCCGCGGCTCCCTGCGGTACTTTCCGTGCGGTCCCTACACCGGCATCTGCAGCTACCGGGTGTCGGTGCAAGGCTTGGACTCGAAGCGGAGTCCGTGCGTTGCTTTGCATCGAAATATCTGGGTAATGCTCCCTCCTCCTTTTTCCCTACCGTGTGTATCAAGGGGAGCTTGGTGAAGCTTGTTCGCTGTCAGCTGCCTGGAAAAGGTTCTCTCAGTCTCAAATCGCAGAAGGCCAGTCTTCTGTACTGGAGACCAAATACTGTGATGAAGTGATGCTACACCAAGGCCAAGTAAGAAGGAATATTAAATAGCCAAGTGGGATAAATCCCAAATGTTACACTTTACTAAAAAAGCCCCAGACCTGTAAAAAGAGGAGTAATGTGAGAAGCTTTTACAGTCTCCAGATAACTTTTTATTACTGTTCACATGGGTGCTCACCTGCGGTTTCCAAGTCTACAGCATTCTGTTTACTCCAGGAAACAAGAAACAGGTCTGACAGAATAGCTATGACAGGAGCATTTTACCTTTCCTAGATACATGTCTTTAAAAGTAATGTGTCAGCACAGAGAAATATGGGGAATTTTTTATAAAGGCTGAGGCAGATGCTTTGTGATAGTGTGTGTGTGTGTGTGTTGCGTGGTAGCTCCATGAAAACTGTCCAACTTGCCTGTCTCTAAGGGAATGCAGAAGAGAACTCTCAAATCATGAAAAAATTCCAGGTTTTAAAATTCATTAGCTTATGAAATTGCCTTCTACTTACACAATGTAATAGAGCAGTCCTTTTATAAAGTTTTGTGTTGATTTGAAAAGTTAAAAATGAGCACAGGCATTGTCCTTGCTTACTCCCCACTGTGCAGGTCAAGACCAGGATTGGTTTATTACTTAACTGCAGTTCCCATAATCCAGTGATGATTCAAGCTTGGGCTTTTTTGACTTTGTCCCTCGATTATGCAGTACTTTGCCTGTCCCTTGTACAGGTTCCTCAGAGCTGGTGCTTAGAAGCAGGTTAAAGAAAAGCTGCTTTGCCTTTTTAACTGCAGCTGTCTGGTTTTCATACTACTGAATGTATATTGTCCTGTGAGACTGGCAAAGCTGGTATGTTAAGGAGTTCCTGGTGGTAATACCTTCTGTCACTAGAAGCAGCTAAGATGGCCTCCAGTCACTGCACTTAAGGCTGTCAATTTGCTTGAGATTCCTGGCAGTGATTCAGACTTTAACAGGATATATGTATTGGTGATCTACTGATTCCCCTCTCTGTGTGTTACACTTCCCGATCTCCCTGCTCCTCTTTTCATGCTTTGTTTGAAGGAACCTGAAAGATCTTGGTGGGTAGAGAAAGTTTATGGGTTTTGAGGTAAGTAATTTCAGTTTTGGTCTTATGTCAGACCTGGTGACAAGAATATCGTATTAGGATAGATTAGGATAGGTTAGGGAGATGAAGATGTGGATTTTGTACAAAGGCTTTTTTGTCCCATGTGTCAGACTTAAAGCATATGCACCGGCAAGTGATGTAAACAGACCTGAGCTCTTTTTCCCGTGCCCTGAGATGGCCAGACATGAGGCAGCTGTTGGTGTAGGTGTCCTGTGGTTCAGTCCCGTGCTAAACCCTGCTAAGAGACGGGCTCAGGCACTGTGCTGAGGCTGGGGCTGGTTGAGGTCTGCCCAGTTCAGAGTGTGGGCAAAGGCTCTTGGGTCTGCTTTTACCTACTCATACGGATGTACCTTTTAACTTCTGGGACTACAGCTGGCAGACAAATCAATATTTTATAAAGAACACAGACGCCATGGTCTCAGTGGTACAAAGAGAACACTTCTGCTACTTCCAAAGGATGTTGTCTTGCAATAAGAGCAAGCAGCCATGAATCAGTGCGTAACCTCCTGAAGGAGGAAACTTGGGAACGTGCACTGTTTGTGGAAATGACTGGAGCACCTGCTGTCCTGGGGTGGTTGCTCTGCACCTCTGTCCTTGCCTTGCAAAGCTGATAAGATCTGTCAGAGAATTTCTTGGTGCAGTACTGAAGAGAATAAATACCAAGTCCAATGCAAGTGTGCATCATCCAGTGCTTGGGAAGCTTAAGGCTACTTCTTTTAACAAAGTAGCATCTTGTGCCAGTTTTTGAGCATACAGCTTGCGTCTCCTCCACACCACTGCTGATACTAGTCAGGATTCTGTTGCACAGAAATGGCCTCGTCTCTTCTTTAGGTGCTGAATTCCTTTCTAGAACAGTGGAAGCTGCATGTGTTTCATGCTGTTGGAAATCAAACCACCTGTAGATGTCTGTCTTCATTCACCTTTTCGTTTCGTGGTTGGCTTCTCTGTCTGTAGCAGCAGGTTGTTTCAGTCATCATGAGGTTTTGTGAAAGCCAGAATTTGTTTGTTTTGGAGGACCAGGATGTAGAAGAGGATTGAAAAACTGAAGCTGTATTTTCTTCAGAAGACACCAGCCATACTGTGTTGTTTCTACATTTCTTAACGGGTTTAGCATTCAGCTGGTAATGTTCTTGGATGATACCCACAGAAGACTTCAGTTTTTTGCTGTTGCTTCACCTTCAGGCCTTTCAGTTTGAAGGCAGAGAACGGGTATGATGAATGCAGTTTTGTTCTTCGAGTTGGGATGTGCAGCTCCTGGAAGAATGCCCTTAAGTATTTCAGTTTGATTTCTTGACAAGTTGAAGTTATGAAATATTTATGCACACTAAATTTGGTCCTCTGCTAAGAAGGGAGGGGTTTTCTTGATGGTATGGATAAAGGAGGAATGGGAGGAAGTAGTCTGTCATTACATCAAGATATAGTTGGAAGTAGTTGGGCAACAGTGCCTGCCTTATCCATCTAGAAATGATAAATATGTCAGCTTCTGTTTTTTCAGATGAAATTTTGAGACTGTTCAGTTGTGTTTCGGGTTATGCTTTTGGATACTGTTAAGTTGTAAGTCAAGTTTTGTTTTAATATGTTCAGTTGTTTTAATATTTTGCTGGTGAATATTGCTATATTAATTGGAAAAATAGACCGATGGGAAAAAAGAAAAGAAACAAATGTTTTTTCTATGGTATTTTTTTTCAAACATATAGAATGGCTTAAATATTTCTAGAGGATAACTCAAATACAAAACTGTTAGAAGAGTGCTAAACGAAACACCGTACCAAAGAAAATGAATGGACTTTATCTCACACTGTGGAATTAACTGGGTGTACTGTTCCAGATGGAAAGAAGCAAGACCTGAAGAGCAGGAGAAGAGCGAGCTTTGTGCTGTTTTTCCTGTCCTCAGCCCTCCACCATCCTGTTCTACAGTGTCACAGCTGGATTCCACCTGGTGACACCGAGAGGCTTTTGTGGGTGGGTGCAGTGGGGAAAAGATTTCGCTCTGGAACCAGCAGCAGCAAGAGATCTTATCGGAGTGTGGTTGTTGCAACAGGGCAAAAGGTGAGCGGCGCTGCTCTTGAAGAAGACACAGCTGGGCGTGAGGCTTGGGCTGGCTGTCTTCGGATCATTGGCAGAAAGGGCTAACAACAAAGTCATGGCTGTATCTTGTTCCTAATGCTGAAACAACGTTGTGTCTGATTATCCCGGGGCTTTAAATTTCTGGTAATTATTTTTTCTAAGGATCATTTTGGAGGGTAAGAGAGAAATGTTGTCAAGGTTAAGATCTGGAAAATATTGCTTTGCATAGAGCTGACCTTCAAGCTGAGCTTTTCTTCATAAGCTTGCTTCTCCGTTTGGACTCGAAGAGTTTGTTACTTTTTCTTGGCAAAACTCCCTCTCACCCAGTCGCTGTTGCTGTGTGCCCACAAGGGCAGCCTTTCCTAATAGGTAGTTTTCATCCACAGACTGGGTGTGAACTGGAAGAGTTCACAGAAATTCTCAGCTTGTATACAAAGACTGAAGTTTCTGGGATTAAGAGGGTGTGTGGTCCTCTGATTTTATTTCTTTATTTTTCATAAAGGATAAACATATTGATGCACATTCCAAAAAAAAAAAAAAAAAAAAGGTTGTGGAAACTGGTCCTCTTGGGATCAAAGACGGTGGCACTTGTCCTCATCTCATAGAGAAGTGGTTCCCTGCTGTGTGGAGACAGTGGATCCCAGTGAGCCATTGAGACTCCAAAGGAAATTCTTCTTCTAAGTGTGGGGTTGCTGTAAGATAAAATGACATGATTAGTGGCTATAAATAAAGAAAAATCTATAAAATAGGTAACAAATGTACTTTTAAAAAGTTGTTTTTTTCTTTCCCTTGAGTGAAGTCCTCTGAATATCAGCAATAGGTGAATGGTGAGTTTGTGTTGCTATTGCTCCTGGGGATAGAGAGATTTTATTTACTGCACGTATTCAGGTTCACTTTTTCTCTCCCATTTCAAAACTTTTCATGGTGATGTCATTCTACCCCAGTCATGTTCTGGGGACCATTTTTCCCTGACACACTTTACTGTAGGGCTTATTCTGGTTTGAAATATCTGGAAACTGAGCAACCTTGCAGCTTATCAAAGAACATCATACTCAGTAGAACAGCGTGGCCATGTACATAATGAAAATTTTGTATTGCGTCACTACAGTTGTGGGTTATCTCTGCAGCCAAACAATACTTTGAAACTACAAAGAGACTTATTCTTTTAATGTCTGAGTGCTGCTATCCGTGCTTTAATTGTCTCAAATGACCTCCTTCTTTTGAGAAGCTAGTGCAGGGTGTCTCAGCAGTCTGCTATTGAATAAATAAAAGGAATCATGTTGGGGGGCAGGGCAAAGCTTTCGAGTAGACCAAGAAAGAGGTCTCAGATATGCTCAGCTCCTGGGCAGTGGCTGCGATCTGATTTCCCGCTCTAGGTGTGGCCGTCTGCTGCGTACTGTGGCGGTAGGTGACAGACGAATGCAGAAATACTCAAGATGTGCTGTATCCACACAGCTTGATTTCTTCCTTACGTGCTGAGCAGCTTTGAAACCCCAACTGCTTGCACTGTGTGTTCTGCTATTAAAGCATAATTTCAGAAGCATCTCTTCCTCGTGTTTTCTTCTTTCCTCCTTTACCTTGTGGTCTGCTGTTTCCATCAAGACAATTGAATGAGAAAGCAGTTGACAGGTTGCCACTAACCGCTGCTCCTGGGCTTTTGTTTTGGTTGGCTTTCTTTTTCCTTTTTGCCTTTTGCTCTGCTGGCAGAGGTGTGCTCCAGAAACATTTTAGTGAAAAAGCTTTTAATTCATTTAAAATCTGCAGCTCCCAAATGATGCCTGTGAAGGTTATAGTGCCCTCCTGGAGATGGAGGCCAGTAACTTGGCAACATCTATTCCCAGGGGTAGCGCAGGCTTCCAGTGAGACAGATAAAGAGTTCAGCAACGTACCTGTTTAAACTTTAAAATCCATTATTTCTTTGAGCTGCTTTCATGTTTGGCAATAATGCTAACGTACAGTAGTGGGTACCATGTATTCTTTAATCAGTATGCAATTTGCACTATGCCGGAGTATCTTGGTAGTGTGGTACGGCTGCTAAGGTGCAAAATCGGTGCCTTGCTCTTATTTCTTACACACTCAATAAATGTTCGTGTTCTTTTCTGCCATACAAGGTGTGGAGCTCTTTGTCTCAATTTCTAAACTTTTGGCTCTGTTAGGTGAAGCCTTTGTGTACATACCTGGACAAACTCTTCCTGGATAATTCTCTAGTTCAGGTTTTGGAAGGTGAAACACCATTCATCTTTTCTTATCTGGAGCTCAAGTGCTATAACTTTAAATTCATGGATAAAGTCCTAGAGGAAGCTTATTGTCTTAGCTTTTTTTTTTTTTTTCCTTCATTTAAATTACATATAGCTTTCAGAAAAGGCACAAGATACACATGAAATCAAAGGAATTAAGGTGTCTTGAACAGTTAGTAAAACCCTTAATCTTAAAACAAATGTGGTGTGATGAATCATACGCTGCTGTTGCAAGATATGGTAGTAAGGAATGGTACAAGTGTAGCATAGGAAAGAAGAGTTTTGTTGTTTTGCGCTTTGTCTGCAAGTGTTGTTCTGGGACTAGGTGTTCCTGGCTTCGGTGATTACATGAATTGGCACTCCCTGTAATAGCCCAGCACAGGCAACTCCAGGGAGTATGCCAAGACGAAGCACTGGAGGGTATTGGACAATGTGGTCTGGTGCTCCAGGCTTCAATGGAAGTTGTGGGAAGTGCTATAGTGTGTTCCAGTCATTCCAGTGGTGGTTTGTCAGCAGTGAAGGGCAAGGGTGTTGCTGTGTTTCCTTTTGGCATTAGGAGTAACAAGTTGGTTGCATTAGGGAAGCTTAAGTCTCTCCCCTATAGGAAAATATTCATCATCTTAATGTGGATTGCATATGACTCAAAGCCAACCTTCATAAAACCCAGTGAGCCCATATTTCAAGTCTGAAATTTTTGCTTTTAATGGTGCTTCCCTGTGGAACAAGTTTTACGTAGCTCTTGTGGTCTGCGATTTTCATACCATTTATAGTATAAAAAGCTTGCAGAGCTAACTTCACTGCACCTCCACCTGTGAGCCAAATCTGCTAATTGAAGGCCTAGTGCAGAAATGTAAAACTGAGGTGCGTAAGCCGATTGAAGAGTGTGTCTTTGCTGAGGATCGGGGCCATGTCTGCTTTGCAATCTCTGTGGCGGTGTGCACGTCAGCATAAAACTACTAATATTGGGGCTTTGCCAGAGCACCTGCACGCTTGGCTGAGGCATCGCGTCAGCAAGAAGAGCTGCTCGATCTCGATAGTTCCTGTACGGCTGCTGCATGTTGTATCACCCCGTCACATTTGCAGACCAAGTCTGCTGTGAGGAGGGAGATGCTCCTGAGCCTGCGGAACACACAACAAAGGTCTGGATCGAGCCGCGATGCACACCCGAAGTGACAAGTGATTGCTGTTGGAACTGGGGGTTCAGGGGGCCTGGGGAGCCCTATGCCAGGGGCTGTAGCATATGCATGCCCAGGCAAGAGCTGGTCTGCTCGTATCAGAGGAGTGGAAGGTGATTTTACCAGGAAGAATGGTAGGGAAGGTACTGTGATGCTAGTATGGACAGGAACTTGGACCTTACTGGAGTTGCAAACCTTTAGGAAATGTAAAATTGTTTTATAAGTGCCCTTTTTGTTTGCATGCTTTTTCTTTTCCAGTGCAAGTTGTCATCCCAGAGAACTTGGACTAGTCCATGTTTCCTTGGCCTGTGAGAATGTCACTGGGGTCCTGAAGAGAACCAAGGATAAAGATTTAAATACCGTCTCGGAGGCTGGAGGATGCCCGAGAGCTTAATTTGATTAAGTTGATAGTGGAATTACCTCATGCCAGGGCTGAACTGTAGTGGCTCAGATGTAAATAACACGACATGCCGCAATAGTATTTGTGAAACGAGCAGGGGAAACCTTGCTGACAAAGCGGTGGCAGTGAGGAAGTTGGAGGGGTTTATCCTTACGGTCAGAGCTGGGGGAGTGGGAAAAAAACTGAGTAAGGGACTGAAAGCCCCTTGGACTGGCTAATGTGCATCACGCACTGCTTTGTTTGCTGTCTCTGAGCCTCTGTGGCAAAATGTGTACCTGGCAGGGGTGAGGATGTAGCTCAGTGGGTGGCAAGTCTCTAGAAAAAGGTTGGGGGGCTTCAGATGCTGGTGGTAGGAGCAGCGGCTGGGGTGCATTACAGGGGGGTGCATCCTCTGGAGATGAGGTGTCGGGCATGGGGTTGTGGTTCCCATCACAAGACGGATATGGGCTGGTTGGAGGGAGTCTAGAAATAAAGTGCTTTAAACTGCCTATTCAGTGTCCTGAAGGGTGAGACACTGTGCCCAAGACTGACCTGAGGGTGTGAGTGAGGAAGGTCCCCGTGCATACCCTAATTCACACCGGTGCCCGCTGCCCTTGTCCAGGCGTTCCCCACCCCACCCCCGTCCTGCTGCTGGGTGCTGAAGCGAGCTGGGCTCAGACAGGGCACGCTGGGCCTGTGGGAGTCATGCAGTCTAAATGCTCAGTTACTAAATTACTTCCAGGAACTATTTCAAAGTAATCCGCAAATGCTTGGATACCCTCTCCCATGTGTTTGTTTTTCTTTTTGCAGCTTTTTTTAATTTTTGTTGTTCCAACTGGCAATTTTACTTACTTGCCCACTAAAAGCAAGCATTGACTATTCTTGTTACTTCCTGGCATCTCACCACTTTGGAGATGAGAGAAGGAAGATTGGGGAGGGGAAGATGAAGGAAACTTTTTATTTAAAGGGGGGGTATAAAAAGGCAGATGTGCATAGATGTGCATAGATCATCTTGTTGTTCAGCTTTCCTGTTGCCTCTTTCAGAGCATCCTTTTGGGGCATGGTTGGATTCAGGGAGCCCTTGGCTCCAGTCTGTGCCACTCAGTCCATCCCCCAGGCTATTGACCTGCACTTGTGGGCTTCCAGTAGATGTTGCAGCATTATCTGCAGTTGTTTTGAAGTTCACTGTGAGGTAAAACACCCAGAATGGAGCAGTGCAATTTTTCTGTTATCCTTTCTTGCCTTTAAATAGGATAGTCCTTCTTTCACCTCTTCCAGCACTACAGGCATGTTGCTGTTGTGTTCCTGTCCTCCAACTTCTTACAGCTCCTGTGCAAAATCTGCTTCTCCATCCCTCCATGCCCTCCTCTTTTATCTCCATGCCCTCTTCTTTGCCTTTAATTTAGAGGGTGCTTCTGGGACCAGACAGCAGCATTATGTTTGGCTGTACGTGTACTAGGAGTGATTGCTGTGTATGTGCTACCCAAGGTGAGAAAGCAAGCAGGGAATGTTATTTCAGACACTTCTAGAGACTTGAAAGTTTCTGGTTGCTGAGACCAGAAATTGGAACTGCAACTCATTGCTGTTAGAAGGAGATAGGTGTTTTGGGTTTCATTGCAGAGGGATGATTTGTATCAGTGCAGATGATACAGGATCTCCCCCTGTGGAGTCTCACACTTTGCTGTTGATGTAACTTCAATAAAGGGAGTTTTGCTGGCAGGACTCAAACATGAATAGGTAGGCTTTGCATGTAATGCTTCCTTTTGCCAGGCAGCACTGACTGCTTGCTTGACTTACAGAGAGTGAGTGGAGGTGCTATTTGTAAGAATAATAGTAATCCTTGTCCATTTGTTATGTGACTAGACAGGAGGAGGGCCTTATGTGTATATTATTGTTGGAAAGCCTCATTTCCAAAGTATTATATTATTCCTGCATCTTTCTTAAGTTTTATTCAGGCTTCTGTTTATTAAAATGTCAAAATGCTGCTTTTCCACTTTGAAGGGGGCCACAACCACACACATTGGGTAATATCAAAGATCTTATCTGAGTTGCATTTGTGTATAATAGTTTCATTATGGTCGTGCTTTCTTTCTGTGTCTCCAGTGTGAAGCTACATTATACTTATAGCAGGAAAATATAGAGAGTGTTGATGCGTATGTGTCTTGGAGTGGTGATATGGTTCCATACAAAAATACAAAATATGACTAGTTACACGTGTGTTACTACAGTCACCAAACCCAGGATGTGACTGTAGACAAGCAGCAAAGCTGCAGCACCACCACAGCTGAATGTAGGGCAAGCCGGAGAAAAAGATCACTTCTGTTGCATGTTTTATGGGTTGCATTGTCAAATATCATTTGGGTTCCTGTCAATATATAACAAAGTATCTTGAGACCAAATGGACTGTGGGCAAAGATAAATGTGCCCTCAAGGGGAAAGTGAGGCATGATGGGCTTTTCTTCACTCTCCATTCTGCATGCTGCTCATCGGAAGGAGAAGCTTTCTGCTTCACAGGAGGGTTTTATTTTTTCTTTTTGTGCCTTCTTCAGATTATAAAAATATTATCAACAGGATGTTATTCACCTATCCCTTGTGTTTTATTAAAATCAAAGCCATTCTTTTTCTACCTTATGGTTTAAATGTAGATATCTCTGAAACAATGGAAATAAATTGCATTCATGATTATGGCTGTTCTTGACCAGAAAAGAATTAGGTGCGGCTCAGATTGCATTCCTCTTGATAGTATTCTCACATTGCTCAGATACTCTTAGTGTACCGGGAGGTAGCCAAACCAGAGATGCCTAATCGCAGTCGAATGTCCAAAATTTCTGTGTGTGTATGAGGCATTACCTTCTTAGTAGTGAGACTTGAATTTTTCCAGCTGGAGCAAAATGGGTAGGATGGACACAGATAAAATGCAAAGGCAGTGGCAGCCCCGACGAGTGGGTGCAGTGTCTGTGCAATCAATTAGTGCCTGCGGGGTCTCTGAGGGCACAGGGAGATGGGCCAGGCCACCGGGCAAGCAGCCAGGTGGCAACCCCACTTCAGAGCAGAGCTGAACTTTTGCTCGCTTCCCGCTGTTTTTATTCCATCCTTACCCAGGCTGGGTGGGGGGGAGCCCAAAAAACCAGAGGCAAATTAAAGTGTAATGATGAGTTCTTTCAAAGCTAAAGAAAACTATGCTTGAGCTGCTCCTTCATTTTGGCTACTTTATTTTTAATTGGGAGCCTGTCCAAGATGCCCCAAGTTCAAACAGGGATCACTGCTGTGCAACACAAAGCAGCATAGTGTCTCTTTAGGACTTGGGGTATATAATGAGAGGATGGAGCGTGTTTACTTGAATGCTATTTTAAAATATCATCTAATTATAAATAACTGACAATGAGAGCTCCCTAGCTCTTATACTGTGCCCAGGAAAAGTCTGAATGAATCGGCTGCTTTTCCGTCTGCCAAGGCAATATAGAATTTGGTTCTAGGTCCTAAACTCATGAGGTTGATGGGGTTACATTTTTTCATTGTCATCCTGAATCCGGGGAGCTGTAGCCAGACTTCCCTGACCAGACTCCCAGCCAACTTACACAGGGAGAGATTATTTCTGCAGCAGCTAAGGTGCGCAGCAGCCTTCAGTTTCATCAATTAAAGCAACCATTCAGTAGCTGTGCTTTGAAATAAATAGGAGCCAGTAAAAGCATGTAGTGCAATGCTAAGTGCCCACCTCTCGCCTCTTAAGTATTAAACTTCCCCAACTAGGCACCTGATGCTAAACAGGCACTTGGAAGCGTATCCTCTGGTGGACTCCACAATATTTATAGATGCATCTGAGCAGGGGCTTTTCTAGCGTGAGGAGTGCTTGCCTCTAATGAAAGAAAACCTCGGCTCTCCTAATGAAGCATTTAAAGGAGCTGGTTTGGCTGGCAGCAGGCTGCTCCATCATTCTCTTTATCCAGACTCATCAGACTGCTTATGAAAGCTACTCTTTGGGTTCCTCATTTCCAAACCTGGTGACTTGATTGCAAAGATTGCAAAGGACAAATATTTTAAATCTTTTTTTTTTTTTTTTCCTCCCCTGACTTTGGCAATTGGAATTCAAAATGGAAAACAAACTAAACATGAAATTCCTTCCTATCCCTCTCTATGGTAACACTAAACTAGGCTAGAACCTCTATGGCATGCAATGAAAAGCTATAATGAAAAGCTATTTAGCTTTCTCTTTCTCATTAATTCTAACCTGTGATCACTTTAACTGTAGTTAAACTTCAGGTTCTTTGCTCTTATTCTTAATGCTTCAGATATGTGATCTTAGGTGACTTCAAAACCAGAAAACTTTCTTCCATGAGAATCTCAGATTTCAATTAATTGATTCTATTTTTTTTTTCCCGTCAACTATAAGTTAGCATGATAAATAGTTGGCACTATTCAACATGTTGCAGGGTATTGGAGCAGTTTAAAGAATTGGTGAGACTTTCTAGGGAGGTTTATAAGTAACCATGGCGATTGACTGTTCTGTTGGATCAATCTTACAGCTAAATCTGTTGTGAGCATACAGCAAATCTGGAGTTACAGCTGATGATGCTCAGTATTAAGAAGAGTAATTATGATAGCAGCAGAAAGTTACTGTGTTTTGGAATGCAAATGTTAGGATGTTGTTGTACTCAGTGGGGTTTTTTTTCCCCTGTGTGGGGGTGGAGAGCAGTCTGTGTTGAAAGATGTGTTTTGGCTTGTTTGGCTTGAGTTCATAAAAAGTAAGGTTTCTCATTCCGGGATGTTTGTTCTGAAGGCTTGAAACAAACACAAACAAAGCTCAGTGAAATCTGTGTTGTTAGTCTTCTCCACCTCCCCCCCCCCCCCCCCCAATATTTTTCTTAGGAACACAAAGAAAGCAAGATGCCAAAGTTTAAACTGTGAGATTGAAAGTCAGCAGAGCGTTTACCATCAGTAGCAGTGGCACCAGAATTCCACTTAGTGTTTATTTAAAATATTTGTGCTCCTCTTCCCTGCAGTAGGTCGAACAGGTTTTTTTGAAGATTCACTGAGATGCTCTCTCTGTGTATTTGCAGCTAGAGAAAAGCTCGTCTTGGAACAAACTGGATTTTTCAGTGGATTAATCTGTCCCATATCCTTGTAACAAGATTATGGTTTATGCTGATTTGTTGCAACAGTACTGGTATATCCAGTCATTCCAATAGCAAAATGCTAATCCTAAAGAAATAAATCTGTCTTCTTGCTGGCAAGCCTAAAATGAATAGGGGGATGGGAGTCTCTTCTCTCTTGTTCGGCGTTAGTGGGTGATAGCTTGAGTTCAGCATCAGTTGGATTGAAACAATTTGATTGTATTAGGCTTTTGCAGAGGGACTAGAAATTGCCAAAGTAAAGCCTTATCTCCTTTTTCTTGACTGTGAAATATCAAATGGTCACCCAAAGTTCTAATCACGTTCCTGCGAGGCTGAAGGATTACATCAATGAGCAAAGCACCTGGAGTAGCGATGTTGGGCGGGCTGAGGGCGATGCCGTCCTCGCCCCTTCCCCGCCCAGCAGGGAGGGTCAGGGAAGTAAACTGGACACTCTCTTGTTCAGACATGACTCACAGTTGTTGCAGCACAGCCAACCGTAGCCAACAACAGTTGTGTTTCATCCGAGGAAAAAGGTGTGCAGTGGGGAGAGGCTTAATCTCAGACAAACTATTTCTTGGGTAGCTGCATCTTGCTCAGCTCTTCCTGAAGTTGCGAGGTGATGTGGTGTCTCTCCCTCCACCATCCATGGCTGAGATGAAGTGTAGTTGCTCATGATGGACCGTGCTGCAGACAAGCAGTTTCAGGCAGACAAGTGTCTCCATCTGGGCTGGATGGAGTGGCATGAGTCTTTTGGGTGTTTCCTCCACAGCCTCTGAAGCAGAGAACCAAAGAGGTGGTCTGGAGCTCTTGGTCAGTTTGTGGGACACAGCCTGAGCTGGCTTTGATGCTTGGGCTCTCCTGTGACTCAAATAAAATACTTTTTGGGGAAAAAACAAACAAACAAACAAACACTTTTGTAAAGTATAAACCGACTCTGATAGACCAACTGGTTGAATGTTAATTTGAGAGACAGCAGACAAGATTTTCAACTAATTTTGCCTGATGTTCCCAGCTTTAGTTGCAAGTTTTTCCTTTTGGGAAGCCTTTCATTCACGGAAAGATGTGTAGTCCATGCAGTTGATGGAAGGTCAAGTCAATATTACTTTGGATTTCTTTTGAGAGAGGGTTGTTTGACTGCAGTTTGAATCATGACAGAAATACTGGTTGATCCAGATAATAGCAACCAACACAAACAGATGTGATGCAGGATGGAAGCACATATTTAAACCTGCTTGGGAAAATGTTTTAGAAGGAAGATGGGAAACTGAAAAGCAAGGTTGATTATCAACAGTCCTGGACAGAACTGCAATTTTTATTCCAGATCTTTGTGTTGTAAGCTCAGAAGGTTGTGCAGCTGGGGACAGTACCCTCTGCTTTCATCTATTGCTGTATGTTCAGACACAGACAGTCAGATGAGACCACTGTCAGGCTTTCCTAATGAATCTGCCCCCTTCAAATTAAAAATTTAGTACGCTACATTTTATAGCCCTGAGGTATTTAAATTTTAACATGGGTTGGGTTTGTCTTGGTGTGTTGGGTTTTTTTTTTTCTCTCTTCCTCATCTCACTCCTAGAAACTACAATATTTGCTCCTAGAAATTACAATATTTACCCTTTTATCTCACTGGCAGTCTGTATTTAGACTTTCCATTATACACTCCCATGCAAGTTGTTTTGCTTTTCTGTAAACAAAGAAGTATGTCTGATAAGCTAGATAATTTTTTTCATCAACTTTCTTGTGTGTGTGTCAGCATGGAATGACAGTGACACTGATAACATGAAGAGGTTTTCAAAGCAGGTTTTTTTTAGTAGTAGCAGTGTTTTCTACAATTATATATTCTTTTTACTTCTCTCCCATTAGGTGTTTTATGCGAGAGTAACACTTCCAAGCATCTGATCAGTCATAGTGACAAAAAAACCTCCTTAAAATTCTCAGTCGTTGTAGATCCAATGTTAATTAGTGTTGCTACAAGTGGGTTCTTCATGTAACAAAACACTTCTGGGGTTTTCTTTCTTTCCTCCCTTTGCTAAGGAATGTTAGAAGGATGTGCATTTTTTTTCCATGCAAATTACCATTTCTACTTCAAACTGGAAAATTCTGGTGTTTTTCTCCTCATCAACTTTTTCCTCTGACCTATGTCATAGACCAGTGCCAGTTTCATTTTTGCAGACACAATGGCACTAGTGGGCTTAACAGCTCATTGAGATTTGAGTCAATAACCAAGTACAGTGCCAAAGCTTAAGCAAGCAAACCACCCTAATTTAATATTTGTCTTTGATATTAATTGAGGTATGTCTCCACAGATAAATACCCAACAGATAGTCTGAAGTATGATGCAGCATGCAGAAAACAAAAGGTTTGATTTCCTCCCTGCCACCCTCCCTCAGAGTTCAGATAGAAGTTATTTGCCATGAGGAGTAGTAAACTGCTTAGCAGGTTGCATGACCTGCTGATAATATAAAAAATGAAATCAATTGTCCTAATGTGACTATTCTGACCTCGCAAGAACTTTGTGTTTCTTCCTCCAAAACATAAATTTCAAGCTCAGCATTATGGGAGAAGAAAGCTTTAAGTGTTAGTGAAATGATCTGTAGAAGAGGCACCTGTTCTGCCAGTGAAGTGTTGCTGCAGTGATATGACAATGCTGGAGGTGAAGGACCATAGGTTGAAAGCACTGTGGTTGGTGGGATGTCGGATGGAAGCTCTCCTGTGCACTGTTACAGTTTCACTCTGCCTGAAATACCAAAACTATTCAATGACTCTAGATGAAAATTCACGCTTCTAAGGGAAAGAGGGCATTTGCTCACTTGTCATCAAGGGGAGGAAAAAACCAACTGCCATCAGATGGTCACGTATGACAGCACCACAGGTATTTGATTAACAAATAGAATATAGTAGATGGTTCTTCTACTGAGTTGTCACATACTCATTTATTTTGTTTCTCCTCTGCTGCATGTATTAAAACCAGAGAAGGTTATTTAGGAGCACAGTCTTGTCCCCTAAGTGAAAGAATTCATGCTGCTCTTTGAATTCAGACTCCAGTAAAAATAGATGCTAAGCCTCGAAGATACTGGAAAATGGACTACTCAGAGTTCTCTTCCAGTAGTATATTGTCCATGCTAACAGTTTGGGGTTTTTTTGATTGTGTTTCTCAAATAACTTGTCCTCTTACTTACATAAAAGCAATATATTCAGTGCAGTGCTTCTAGAACGCTATTGATGTTTCTGTGTGTCCCTGCGTCAAATGAAACCAGACAGAACAGTGAAAAAACTTTGCAATGCAGCCCGACAAACACCTTGATCTTTTTTGACTTATTGTCTCATGTGGAACAAGGAGTTGCTGCCTACTGATTTTTATGGATGGTTATGCCTTGTTTTTTCTTGTCTTGTATTTCAAGAGATCAGAAGCCCAAACTACCAACTGGCTGAACAAGAAGCAAAATGCTTGGGAGGTGTTTGAAGACTGTGTAAAGGAAAGGGAACACATATTCCCCAATGAGAATGGCCATGAGTTATGACTGATTTTTTTTCTTTTTATTTTCAAAGGTAAAAGGATGCTGTGGTACCCAGCCTGATTTTAACACCTGGCTGAGGTACCTTTAGTGCTCACAGACCCTCATTTCCAAGGCGGCTGAGGTCAGTGTGCACAGTGCCCACAGATGTTGGGTGCTGGCCATGCCCAGCCGTGTGTCTCTGACCTGTGCACCCTCTCTTCAGGTGTGCTGTCTCCTCACTGCTGGGCTCCCCCCTTTTAGAAGGGGGACCCCTGAGCTTTTGTGCTGAGAGGAGGCTTTGGCTCTGTAAGACAAAAAGAAATCAAATTTGACTAAAGGTGTTAATCTGTGTGTGAGCTATGTGACTAGCAAATGTTTATAGAAAAACAAGTTGGATTTTCCAAAAACAAGACAGCTTTTATTAGTCGACTGGTGTACAGTGCTGTGGATTCCTTATTTTGGAGTGGAAGAGAAGTTCTGGCATTTATATTTGTGCTAGCGGTGTGACCTTCCTCTGACCTGAAACATCTCTTTGCACAGAGCCATGAAGTTCATAGTACTATATCTTTTTTTTCGTCTTTTTTTTTTTTGACAATAGATTATAACTTCATTTCATACTGGCTGGGGCTGTGCTTTGTTTTTCATGATGCTGTAGGATAAAGCTAAGGTGCATTTTAATGCACGGCTTGCTTGGTTCTCAGCCAGGGCAAGTTCAGTGAAGCTTCACGTCCAGTGAAGCAGATACCGTGTAAGGCTCCTCAGTGTGATGATAGCATGATAAATAAGTAAGAACCTCACTTCTTTTTTTTTTTTTTTTTCCCGGCTTCTAATCATTCTGCATTCTCTTAGCGTCTAGTTGTTGCAAAATAGCCCTTGGTTGCTAGTCTCCCCGGTAACACTAGCCACATGCTGACAGTTCTTCCTAGTTACTTCACAGCAGACATGCTCACCTGACCAGACAGCCACTTGTTTTTGCTGTGCCACGAATTAACCCTTCATTCCTAGCAAATGTTAGTGCAAGCTCAAGTGGGGATAAAGTTCAAGTTACTCATTTATGTGGTTTCGTAGGTAGATGGCTGCACGCCTACTGAAATTATTTTTAATGGTGCCGAGATTTTCCTATATAATGATATGTTATGTGATTGTGGAACATTAGGTGGAATAATTAAACTTGCTCCCTATTTAACTGACCAAAGCAGGGTGGGTGATACACTTAATTGTATGGCATCTGATACCTTGCATGCAGATGGTGTTCAGGCTTAATGAAAACACATGGCCCGAAGTCTTGATGAGTTTTCCCTGAGGTTTCACAGGCAACTTTTTCACCAGCTATTTCACAAAAGGCATCTGAAGTTTCTTCTGAGCTCCTAACTATTTTCTGTAAGCCTTTTTGTTCCGGGAAGAGTAAATTCTGCATGCTTGAACTGATGTGCAAAGGGCAGCATTAAGATCACTTTACAGTCCTCTGTGATGAATGAGATGAGAGGAATGTCTTCATAACCATCTTCCTGGCAGGAGGAGATGGTGCCTAGTTCATCTGACGTGTATAAATGATATCTGTTACGTTGCTGGAACCTTGCATGTGACTTCATCTCTTTATCCAAATTGCTTGTTACCTACTATTTTAATGTCTCCAGATGCAAAGCTTATGCTTTAAGGCAGTGATGCAAACTCTTAGCCAAGATGACAAAGCGTGTGGCATTATAAAGCGTTTATATTCCTGTAGATTGCTGCTTATTTTTAGCAGTGTAGTTTCTGTGAGTGAATGAGTCATGTTGGTCTGCACATTTTGCAGTGCCTTGAATGTTAGTTTCTCAATGCTAGGAGGAGAACTTTGACTTTTTTTTTTTCATTTGTTTTACATTTTTCTTTAGTGGTTGGTGTTGAGAAGACACTGTTGTCTTTGGCAAACCATAATATATGGAACCTGCATGAATTGTCTTTTATGGATTGTTAATGGGACAAGCTTACTTTAATTGTTGATGCAAAAGGAGGTGAAGAGGAGGTGGGAGTGTTCAGACCCTTCAAAACCAGAGGGGTCTTCAGTTCTTCTCCCGAGGCTTTACTCCAAACATTTGGAAATTGTGAAATGCTAAACTAAATAAAAGTGTGTGTCTTTAGACAGTAACTGGTGGCAACAATGTGTGGGGGAGGTCAGAGCTTGCTTCAAAAGAAACTAACTGCCTTCTGTGCCACAGTGTTGCTGTACACAAACTTGATCCCTGCCTATAGCTACACTCTGTTTTCTCACCTCATTCCTAAAAACTGCAAGTGAGAACAGAAATTCATCTTCGAACTTGTAGATCGAGGTATCCTGCTCCTAGTCTTGCTCCAGTTGTTAACTGTTAATTTGAGATTGGAGTGTTTACAATCACAGAGCCAAGATTTGGCAAATGTGGATGATCCGGTTTTGGAACTGGAAAGAATTATTAAAGAAGCATTGACATTTAATGTAGGTGGTATTTAATAAGCATGGGAATCTTGATTAAGCAATTATATTTTTTTTTACTGTATCAACATGTGAACAATTTTACTTTCATGGTCAGCATTCCCTCTGCAATTGCCCTTCAACAAGGGTGGGCTTTGCAATAGTAGTAGTTTTTAGGAATTGTATGGAAATGGATTATGTAATTAAAAAACTGGTAATACATCTTATTTGCAATGAACACATGAATAGTTGTTGTGGTGCTGCTTCAGTGATGCAAGATAAAGTAGCCCAAGTATTGGCTGTGCTCAGGGTGCTTAAAGGAAGACAGCTTGTGTAGGAACATACTGGCTGGAACATTGTGGAGGTGTGAGGCTTTTCTAGGCAGGCAAGGGTGGGTGCTGATGCTTGATTTGGGGTTTAGGTGCTGTTAGAGAATCATGGGTTTCATAGTATCAGGCATTATTATGAATAAACTTGACTCATAATTTATAAAGAGGTAGGCAACTTGGGGAGGGATGGGGAATTGCATGTGATAATTCATTGCTTCTATGGTTTTTATTTGGGGGGAAGAAAAACAACTCAAGTATTTACCTCTAGGGTCTTTGTTGTGGTTTAATTATATTGCAGGCATATGGGGTGGGGAGGAGAGGGTGAGAAGATAGAGCTAATCCATATTTGATCATAAGAGACAAAAGTGTTACTAAAGATGAGTGGCCTGTGTTCCCTGTTTTCTCATGGCATTTGATTTTTGTGTGTGTGTGTGTAAGCAGCAGTGTAGGAGTATGTTGCATAGGTGAGAACTGAGTTGCACAGTTGGTGGATGTGAGGACTGCCGAGTTCTATCCCACATAGTTAAAATGTGATTAATGAAAGGCTTGCATAACTTGTGTTACTGAGACGAGGAAACAAATAAGATTGGATGCACGTGGCTGTTTTGCAAGGTACAGTTGGCTGAGAAAAGCGTTAAGGGGTAAGTCTGGGCTGTGCTTGGGCTGCGAGCTGAGACGGGTAGCTGGGGTACAAGGCATCTCCAAGGTGCCTGCAAGGTCCTCCTGTCCAGGAGGCAGAGAGCAAGTCTCACAGCAGGGAGACAGACTAGAGGAAAATGGAAGAAAGAAGAAAGCATGTTTGGCCATGTTTTGTTGTCCTCAGTCATGTTTGACTCTTCATTGCATTTTTCCCCTATAGCATGGAGGCCATCGTTCACCAGGTGTTTTTGCAAGTCCATTCATTCCTTTGGTGAAAAGCGGCCTCTTCCTGTAAAGCAACCCCAGGAATCTGGCTTAGCCCATGGTTAGGAAAGATCAAGGTTTGGTATGGATAGACCTGCCTGTTGTGAGGGAGCTGGAGGGACCGTGATCTCCCTGTTGCATCTGCTCCACCTCCTCTCTTCGGCTTAAGCTCCCGCGGCAGAGTATGAAATTCGTTTCCGATGTAATCAGTTGGAATAAATAATTGGTGCAACAAGAATTGTGGTTTCGCAGGTTCTGTTTAAAAAAATACAGCTACTTCCAGCTGCGGACTTAATTACGTAGTCACTCGTGGGCCTGCCTTAGTAATCTCTTTTTACACTCACCTGTCCCACCCAGTTTTAGTGGAGTAACCACTTAAACAGACTGTGGCATGTGAACCATGACTGGAAGCACCTTTTCATAATGGGTGTTTTTATTTTCCTGAGAATATCTTTCCCAGACTCTGTGAGGATGACCCATACTGTAATTATTTCCCTGGAATCCTGGGTGTAGAATCCAGCCTTCTTTTAGGTAACATTCTGAAATTTTGCCTACAGATTGTAAGACAAAGAAAAAGAATGTCAAAGGTGCTGTTTTCTTCAGATTTTGTTTATCACTGTCTGTGAAGCTAGTAAAATACTAGTTCTTCTCTTAGGTGTCATTGGTTTTGTTTTGTTGTGGGGTGGAATAGTTACTTGCTGCCATAGATTATAGAAGGCATAAGTGTAACTCTCTGAACTGAAACATGAGTCTCAGAAAACACCGTATATTATTATTATTATTATTATTATTATTATTATTATTATTATTATTGTGTTTTCCCTCCAAATTGTAACCTTCTTCTGCAGCAAGCCAAAGATAATTTTTATACATTAGGAGTTGCCTGGAGCAGAGAACTGGAGATGCTCAAGGTCAGATGAGTTGGTAAGATTTAGCAGGTGCATGACTCCTCTAGCAAATATATCTGAATTTCCCTCAAGATATGGAAAGGGCCAGAGAGTTCTCCTTTTCCTGCACAGCAGTTTTGCTGCTCTTCCCTCGACTTACCGAAGTTCCATCTCCCAGCACAGGATGGGTGGAGAGCTGGTGCCTCCCAGGTAGCAGGACCTGGTGTGGAGCAGCTTGTCTGTTTGTTTGGGCTGCCAAGGACCTTGGTCCCACGGGCACTTGGAAACCGGTTCTTGAAGTGTCCTGCTTACCTGGAAGCTGCTTTCTGTTCTGTGGAAAAGAAGGAAACCTGCAAATGGTACCTTCTTGGCAGCAAGAATCACTGGTACTAATAGGCTCTGTATGCCTTTAGGTTTTTTGGTTCCCCCACACGCCCCCATAACAGCAGCTTAACCATGCTTGTAAGTTAAAGCCCCAAACGTGCAAAATGGAGACTTTTTTAATGTTCAACAGGCTGTGGGACAGCAAACCTAGAGTCCATCTCTTGGACTCTGCAGGCAGGTATGAGGGACCTCTCCCTATTGTAGCCAAATCCATGTTTCTGGAGGAAAGGAGCAGAATCCTGTGGCCAGAGAGTGTTGGAGCAGATGGTTGTAATGGTCTCTTCTGATTTAAAATCTAACCGTTCTCACACACACCAGTTGCTGTGTTTTGGATCGTGTAGGAGGGCACTTTCTGATAGAATGGGAGCATGAAATCAGGCAGGAATGGGGTGTGTAGTAGCTGTTGTCTATGGTGAAAAAGATTGCCTGGTGCGGGGGGAAAAAACAAAACAAAACAACCAAAACCACAAACCAAAGACAAACAACCAATCAAACAAAACAATCAACCAACTAACCAAACAAACAAAACAAAAAAGCAAACAAACAAACAAAAACCCCACCAAAAAAGCTCAATGGGAAGCATCTCTCCTCTGCAGCGACTGAGCAGGGAGAATGTCTGCTGCTCCAGGCTGAGCGAAGTCTCATTATTCCACTGACTCCAGAGTATCAGAGGACAGTGAAGAGAAAGTACAGTTTGTTTTAGTAGCTGAAGGGGATGGGTTTTGTCCAAACTTGATCCTAGGGCTAAACTACTTGCTTTATTTTTGGCTGCGACTGCAGAGGGCTGGTGGGACAGAGAGAAAATGAAATTGAAAGCTTCATTATTCTTGGCCCTTGTTTAGTGCCTGCCAGGTGTTCCTGAAAGTTCCCATGGCTGCTATAAAGGCACCTGGAGAAAGGCTGTTTTCTGTGTGTTCGACACAGAAGCGTACTGAGCAGGACTGTGAGTGTATAAGAGCAGTTTGCCTGCTCTGTGAAACTTCGTTCGTGTATCATGCTTGGGATGTGTAGCTGGCACTCTGAGCAGCCTGTCTTGATGTGGTTCTTGCAACTGCTGCAAAGCCAAGCAAAGCACTCCAGTCCTGATCGGGTGCTTGGTGGAAATGCAGGGGACTTGGTAGGGACGGGGGAAGAAAGGAGAGCTGGATCTCTGGCAGACCTTGGGATGGATTTGGCAGACACCACAGTACAACAGAGGGCATTGCAGAGATGCCTCCTGGGAGGCTTCTGGTTGTATTTATTTCTGAGAGAAGACTTTGGTGTGTGTGTTAACATTTTTCTTCCCTCTTTATTTTCAAGTGACAGGATTAAATTTACAGATATAGGAATGGCTAATTAAGCAGTAACTTGCAAAGGGATAGAGTGACAAAGCTGAAATCGCTGTATCTGCAAGTGTGATACACAGGTACTTCATAGTGACAAACAAGATTTGGTTTCGGGTGGCTGTAGCGTAGTGTGATGACCTTTCAACATATGGAAATGTATTTTTTCCCTTAAAAATTGAAATAGCTCTGAATCATTTGTAGTTATTGAGATAGGCAGACATAAATAGAGATATGAAAAGTCTGTTTATGCAGAAATCTGAAAAAGGAGCCCCAGAACCACTGCTGAGTAATCTGGATTGCATCTCTGTGGTATTGTATACACTGAGTTGTTTTGCTTTGTGTGTATTTTCTGTAAGGTAAAGTGCTTACATTGCAAAAGTGAATACTGCATAGGATTGAAACTTACTTAATTGGATTTTTCAATATCAAAAGGTCTGAAAAAATAAGCAGCAATAAGAATAAAATGCTTGTTGTGAAGTTTTCCGAATTCTTCATGCAGTGTGATGATTGATTGGTTGGTTTATTTATTTATTAAGGACCTACATCTGTTTTGCAGGAGAAGCTGTAGAAGGCCTTCGAGAGAGCGATTATCTTCTGATTCATTCGTGTCGACAGTGGACAACAATTACAGCTCATAGTCTGGAGGAGGGTCACTACGTCATAGGGCCAAAGATAGAAATCCCTGTACATTATGCAGGTAAAGCTATTGTTGACCTGAAATACAAATTCAAAGAGAATGAATTGCCTACCACGTACAGTGATCACTTTATTTGACAGAGTGAAGCTAAGGCTCTGGTGGCAGTGACTGTGACTTAACTTTTTAATAATGTTACAGAGCACAAGAGAATACTGACTCCCAGGGCTGCTGAATAGATGTATTTCATTGGGAAGCACATTGACATAACATGTAGCTACACAGAAGAATTGGTTTCAATTTGAGTGTAATGAGTTGCCAGCATTTCTCATCTGTGAACGTGGTGACAAATGTGTGAAAGTTTGAAAATGCCTTGAAATGTTCAGTCAAAGATGGAATGGGTTTTACACTTCATTGCATACTCAAGCTGGAGGGGATTTTTTTAATATTTCCATGTTAAAAGCCAGGGACCCTTGTTAATAATACTGCAATTTTACACTAATCCTCTGTGGTAGTTCCTTATCACTGTCTGCCTTTTTGGATGATGCAGTAATGCTGTTTTTCCAAGTAAATATGATGTAATTAATCCATATTTATTTTATGATTTCAAATTATTTTTACTTACCTAGGAAATTGTTTTTAATACTGTTTCCTACTGCTTAATGTCCTTATTCACAAGCTGAGTAGAACAATACTATACAAGTGGGAAGTGCTTATCTTACTGCAGTAGATACAAAAATTTTAAAAGCTGGAAAGTATGAACTGGAAGAGCCATGGCTACAAAGCAGATACAGGGGCTTAATATTTTACTTGGTTGTATGTATAGCCAATTATCAGTTGAGTAATTTACTCAGCTCTCTTACAGCCTTCTTTAAAATCTTGGTGCAATGAGGGTACGCTGAGTTGTACAAGAGCTGACTGAAATGCTTTGTTTCAGTCTCACCAGTGCTACAGCTGCAGTGATGCACCCTATTTCAGTGGTGAAACTTATTCCAGTTGCCTTCTCATGTACTCTTTCTCCTTGGAGTTCACTCTGTAAGGCCGTTTTTTCTAAGACATATTTAAAAGCTTTGGTATGGTGGCATATAGTGTCATAATATATGTGGCTTTGGAACTCTCTGAATTCAAACTTTCTAAGTATGAAGAGGTTCTAGTGCTTGTGCTTAGTAATATTGTGGGGTTTGAGGATTTTTTCTTCTTTTTTTTTTTTTTTTGTTTGTTTGTTTGTTGTTTGGGTTTTTTGGTTTTGCTTGTTTTTATTTGTGTGGGGTTTTTTTACATCTCTGGGCTGCATAAGCTTCAGTGCTGTGGCCAGATAAGTACTTGGCTCCTTTCAAACTGAATAGTGCACTTTAAAATCCTCACTGTGGTTCTTGGAAGAAGGAGAAGAGAAAATAAACTGCTTATTGACATGAAAGATGATTGGATCTTAAGAAGTTTACTAAAGCTCGGTTCTTAATTTTTTAAGAAGTTAACAAAGATGTGCTAAGTTGGGTTTCCTTACTCACCATACATAGCCCAAGTTTACATAGATACCAGCAAAATCAAAATCCATCCCCTAAGATATTGCAAAAGTATCAATGTGGTTTTCTTCCTGGCTTGTGTTCGTGCAGGAAAAGAGTGTGTGTTTAGTCGGCAGAACATGTTTTGCCATCAAACAATCTCCAGTAAGTTCCCTGCCATAAACCCCTTGTTGATGAGATGAAAATACACGAAAGTTCAGGAACCACCTTGTAGTGAGGGCACACACTGAATACGTGATGAGCTCTGATGCTGCCAAAGGAACTTTGGAACAAAGACGGTCAGTGCTCACTTGCAATACCAGAGCATGTCTGATGGGCTTGCCTACAAGAAAGGAGAGATGTGTCTAAGCACATGCAGGTTTAGTTATCAAAGCACTCCGGAATCATTATCTTTCTGAGGAGGACATGCTGCTTCCGAAAGGTAGAACCATCAGGTGGGGATTGAGGGAGAGAACTTCCCATCTTTGCCAAAAGCACAAGTAGAACAGATAATGTAATGTTTATATGGGGCCTGGCCATTGGGTTTTGGTTTTAAAGGAGGGCTTTTATGTCCTCATAGGCAAATATTTGTAAACTGTACTTCTGTATAAATTTTGGATTATAGAGCCAACTTTATGCATGCTTTACCTTTTAAACTTCTGTCAGGTATTATGAACACACAGTTGACATTAGTGCTTTACTGCCTACCAAAATGACCCTTAGACATTGAACAAAAGAATTAATTTTAAATGACTTTCCAGGTTTGTTTCTGCTTTAATGGAATAACTTTTTTCCTTTTTTTTTCTTTTTCTCCCTGGCAGAATGTTAACATAGCAAACTGCAGCATGATTTTGGTTGCAATGGTTGAGCAGGAAGGGAAGTTGAAATTGATGTTATTCTTCTGAGATTATGGGCTTAAGTACCACTAAGTCATCACTCATATGTATGAATATGAAGTAAATCTTATCTTGCTACTTGCTAAATCAGGTTTTGGTACACTTATTAAATGTAAATACAATAAGGCCTTATTAAAGAAGGAAAATGTTGTATTTTACATTTAAGTGAAAAGTTGTTAACAGAACCTGAGTTCTGCAGTCCTGCTGATGGTCCTTTCCCTACTGGGAAACCGCTACCCTGGTTGTTTCTGTTAAGAAAGGCCGACAAGGTTAATTTTTGCTGTTGCTGTCAAAGAACAGTCATATATGACAGCTGTTAGTCTAACAATTCCCTCTTGAATACTCTTTCCAGTCTGCTTCTCTTTTTATAGTAAAAGCTGAAGTTAATGTAGCATCGAGTTCAATGTGTTTCTGGTTTCTAAAACAAAAGAGGTCTTCACATGCATATGGAATGGAGAGTGGATAGTGCCTGTCCTGATAGTGCCCTGTCTTGACGTGAGAGAGCAGACTTCACAAGAGCCCAAGGTAAACCATCATAACATATGGACATTGCTTTTGCTCTCCTCAGGTACCCATAATTCACAGTTTATACATACAACAAGGTCTTACCAGCTTTCTGTCCAAACTAGTTTTATATTGTTCCTGATGCTGTGATATCCTTAATACTAAATTTCTACTCTAAACGTGAGTGTGTATCTATCATCCATACCCTTCTGCTGGTGTCAAATGTTACCACTAGTTTTGCCTTAGGTAGTTCTGAAATCTTTATCTTGATAAATGTCTTCCTTAGTAGCATCTGGAAAATACCATTTTATGGTCTGATTTGGAACATACAGGGCATGTTGGCAACTTCCAGAACTAGACTTCACTGTGCTGCTGCTCATCAAGAGGAAAGCCTGTTGTTCCTCCGTGCAGAGGTAGCTGCATGGGAAGATTTGTCCCAGGGGTGTTGATGGCTACATCTCAAACGTATTCTGTGGTAACTGAAAGCAATTGAAGTCACAATCTGGGACTTGAACACTGTGGTCCTCAGGTGTTGCCTGACCCTTCTTGTGTTACCTTCCAGGGCTATATAGCTCAAAGTTATCCAAAGAGTTTTTGAGAATTCACGAGCTCTAGCTGCAGTCTTCTGCTCTGACTATAAACAGCCCAGTTCAGTCCTGCAGACGCCTGTCCTATGAGGCCACGGTTCCTTATGTGTGCAGATTACTGATTCAAAAGTTGATGGAGTTCAGTGTGGTTACTTAAAACTTGCTGTATGGACAAAGCAGCACAGAGAGCTGTGGAATGACCCACGTGTGTGTGCGTGTACACTCACCTACAGAGTATAGTCTTTTGTTTCAAAGACTGTGCTAGCATTGGTGGGTGTATGCAACAAAAGATAAAGTACTTGGGGATCGGTTGGCAGCATCTAGGTTATTTTGCCCCAAATACTCACTACCATGTTTAATCAAAACATAACACAACCTTTCCTGTTGTTTGTTGGGGCCTTATCTCTCTTGTTGCAACTGATGGTTCATTTGTCTGTTTGAGGGTTTTTCCCTCCTGAGAGTAAAACTGATCCCTTGAAATGATGTTTTTTAAAAAAAAAAAAAATCCAAACCCCTACCATTGCTTTTTGTTTAAGCTTCTACTCAGCTTTGTTCAGGGTTTGGAGGGAATACCTCTTGCATCAGTGCTGCCATCTGTGTGCTCCTAAAATACTTTTATTAAGGTATTAGAAAGTAACACCCTATTCCAGGGTGTGCCATGCTGTAACGCATCCGGGGTGTTGGAAATAGTCTTCTTGTGAACTCACACCTCCCCGCCTCACAGTGAAGGTGTGCAATTGCTAATGCAGAGTAATCGCTGGTGCCCTGTCCAGTTGCTTACGTAAGTGTGCTGATAGCTTAATTAATGTCTTTTAAATGAGGAAATATAAAACCTTGTCATATGAACCTTCTCAGGTGGGGCAGCGGTGGGAATGAGTCAGAAGTCCCTTCTATGGTGTTAGAACCAGTGTACAGTGAATGTCCTGCTGAAACCTGTTTCTACTGGTTTGATTTGTTAATCATGGAGTGGTGCCTGATGCGCCTGTTCCTCATTCTGTCCTGCTAACACAGAGAAAGATGCTCTCTGCAGGTCTTCTCAAGAGTGAACTTGCCTTTGCAGCTGTATAGTAGGAGAGCTTCCAGAGATTTTGCAATGTGCAGCTGCAGAAGTGTCTCTCTCCTGTCCAAAGGCATCCCTGCCTCTAAGACACAATTTTGTGGTCCCACCAAGCTCACTCTGGGATGCTCAGGCATGAGATGCTGAGGGAGGAGAGTGCTGAAGTATGGTGTGAATTAGGCATCTCCAAGTTGTCTTGAGATGGTGACAGCAGCTGCTCTTGCTCAGTGCCCACCCTGAACCTGTTTTACCCGAAATCTGGAAGAGCTTGGATTTTGACTTCCATGATACTGAGCACTCTTAGATGTTTATAGTATTTTAGGTCTTGTGTAAGTATACTGTACAGCTCTCTTCTGGAGAGAAGAGCAAACATTAGACCTTTGCTTGATGACTTTATGGTATCTGCTGCCAAAACTTGTACTTCTCTGGAGACAGAGGGGTGCTTCCCTGTCTTACATTCAGTTTAGCCTCTTCACTCCCTCAAGTGCAATTTAATACTGTCTGCTGGTCAAAGAAGGTGATGTTGGACAAAAAGCCCTTTGTCTGGGGCTTTGCCTGCCTGGGAACAGCGGGTGGTGCCAGGGAGAGCTCAGCCTGTTGTGTGTAAGTGGAGCAGTACAGCTCTGATGGGGTAACTTTTAAGTTCAAAGAGGTGGGTAAGATCTAAGACAGGGAGGGACACTGCTCTGGAGCAGAGAACTTAAGTGATTCTAGCCAACAGGTACACCACTCCTTGATATGAAATTATGTTTTGCATTTTAATTTGTGTTTTGCTTTGAACCTAACCTGGCACTCAACTATCATGTTCTCCTGGGGCTTTTGTGCTACAGAACTGAATGTAACTTGTAGAGAACAGGACCCAAATGCGGTGCTTCTAAGAGAGGCAGGCTGCCACGTGTCTGTGGGCTGGTAAGTGGTGAATGAATATATGTCCTCAGAAGAAAACAGAACAAAACGCTTAACCTCACAGTACTGAAGTTTTGTTTTGTTTTTTCTTGAAAAAGATTGTGTCATCTGAAAAGCAGTCAGAGGTTTGAAAGCTTTTCTCTGCAGGTACTACCAATAAATGCACTGCCACCAGCACATAGTCTTCACACTTTTTAAAAAGAAATATGACTTTTGTAACTCTGAATACTTGACTGTGTGAAGTTTCCTGAGAACTGCAACCCTTTTCTCCCTGTAAACCAATAGAAGAAAGTCTATTTGATATGGAGTAGTGCCTGGGTATTGCAGAGCAAGAGGGCACCTGTTTTCATGAGCAGTGTGTGCCTCTTCAGCTGTACGTCTGAGATCAGTAATGTCTGGAACAGTTGTAATTGCCCTTACAGCATCGTTCCATGCTTTTTATGTCAGGCTTTAAAATATATTTATCTACTTGCTTTTAGTTTAATCGGTCCATCCATTTTCCCTACCAAAGGCTGAGTTTTACTCTTCTAGGCAATCACAGCTTTGTAGTCTGGAAACTGTCTTCATATTCCTGAATTTTTCAAACCTGTCTCCCTGAAGTAATGGATGAACTGTTCTTCCGTATGTGAACACATATCTATATTCTTCATTTTTTTTATTATTTTTTTCCCCACAGAGTTACCTTCAAGTTTAGTTGTGGTCAGATTTCCCCGTGATCGTATCTGTTTGTTATTCCACATTTCTGTGCCTATTTAAATTTTGGCAAATGCCTCTCAATTGATGTACAGCGCAGTATCAAATCACAGGATCAAATGCAGGCACTGAAGTTGCTGGCAAAAGTTGCTTATTTCTTTTGCACCTGTGGGTGCAGATGTTCTTCCTATTCCCTCATCTCCCCCCATTATGCAGTCTCGTGAAGCAGCAGCTTTTTCCTTAAGTTTCATGAAATATTCCCATTTTGTCTGCCCACCTGTAACAAAGAATCTCTTCCACTTTACATTTTGTTTTATATCTATTAGGAATATATACATATGTCTTCCCATATTATTTGTTTGCTTGCTTCCTTACTTAATTTTTGATTAAACAGTTTGTCCTGAGCCCAAGGAGTACTGAGTATATGTGGTA
Organism: Columba livia; assembly: GCF_036013475.1. Taxonomy (NCBI): domain Eukaryota; kingdom Metazoa; phylum Chordata; class Aves; order Columbiformes; family Columbidae; genus Columba; species Columba livia. The sequence continues at coordinate 117,059,342 of NC_088603.1, read as the reverse complement.
GTTGCTCTCTAGTATCATGCGCCGGCAGCTTCCCAGAATGCAAGCTATGGATGAGGAATACCTTTTCAGTGTTGGGAGATGGTTCATATTTAGCTTCTAGTGAAACAGCAGTATGCAATTCTTCATCAGGTTGCACTGCTGACAGTTTTCACTCTCAACTTCATCTTTCTCTTGAGTCAGCCAGACTTTTTTGCAGTGTCTAGTTTACTTAAAGTTATCACCCTCATAAATTAAAATCAGCAGGCTGTGAGACTGCTTCTGTCTTTCTGTGTATACAGCCTGATGTCTGTGAGAGATTTCGGGAGTCACCTACAGAATTTGCAGAATTTGCTTGAAGTTCAGTTTGGCTGGATGTATCGAAGTTTGTGTTCAGCCTTCTGGTGAAACCCAATTCAGCTCTGTTTTAGTTCCCATCCGCTTTCCAGTCTTGCTGAATGTCTAAAATGGCCGTAGTGTCTGCAGCTCTCAAAGGCTTCTGCTCTTTGATGTAATGAGAACAGTAGAGTTAGTTCACAGGGTAGTAGTATTCCAAGTAATGGAGGAAGAGTCTGATAATGTGCCAAACTTCATGGAAAGTAAATTCCTGCATTTTCTCTCTTGCTTTGCAACATGGAATAAGAGTTTGTGATGTGCAGACACCAGTTTGTACTATACAATCTGGTTTGTTTCATGGGGTTTGCTTAGTTCCTTAAAGGGAAGCAAAAATTTGTGATGATAGTCATATTTTTCAATACTGTCTCAGTGAGGTACAAGGTGGAAAGAGGTGTATGCTTTTAGATACATCAGTCTTGCTCTTCTCTACTTTGACTTGGGCATGAGTACAATCTTACCCTTGTTTAAAAAAAATCTAAGATTTGCCTAAGCATTGAACTTTCTACTTTTGATCTGTGAGAAGGGAAAGGGAGTAGGAGGAGAGAGGGAGAACCTGCAGTACAACTGATGATTCGAAGTATCACACATTCCTCTCAGACTTTCACAGTTTTTTGGCTGTTACTCTAAGTCTGCAAACTTGCAATTTGCTGAAATTCAGCTGTGACCTTACAAGCATTCACTGTAAGGTGTGGTGGTGTGTGTGTGTTTGTTTGATTTGCTTGTTTCTGATCTCTGTGGGTAGCAAAGAAGCTGATCCGAGTTGCATCAGTTAGGAAAAAAAAAAACTCTAGAGGCTCATACAAAAGAAATTAACTGGGGAGGATGACTTTTTGAGAGATTGCAGTTGAGAGAAGGGTAGAATAGCAGCCAGGAAACTGGTTCCCAGAAGACTTGGAGATGGGCTAAATCACAGCCGATTTGCTTGGAATTGCTTGATTTACTTTGCCTTATATGTCTGCTGGTGCAGTGGAGCACCAGGCTCATTTGCCTGGTGCTAGAAAAGACTTAAGTGCTTGGTGCTTGGGAGAAAGGTCTTGAAAGCTGCCTAACTTAACCACTGGGAAGCCGAGAGGGAAAGGCTGCCCCCCCTGGGAATTCGAGGTGTATTTAGGGCTGCACTCGAGGTTCTGCTCTGATCCCATGTTGCCGACCTTTTGAAGCTGCACTAAATACTGACTACGAGGAAACTGGGAGTGTGGCTCCTGAGTTCCCACGAGGAAGCTGTTCTCCTCTTTCACAAAATATAACTTAATCCTTTAAAAGGAAGGAGGTGCATGAATGCCACAGCATACCCAGCTTGTAATCTACTGCCAGGGAGGCTCAGGTAGGGATGAGCTGCCTGTTTCCAGGCACTGAACAAGGCATGAATTAGGTGTGAAGCTGTTTCACCCTTTCCCACCCTGAAGTAGATAATCAGGCACTGAGAAAACCATACAGTTAAAAAACTTTAAGGGTAGTTAGGAGCTTGAAGAGGGTCTGTTACCCTGTGGTCTGTAGTTGCAAGTCTGGAACTTCACAGCTGTTTTCCTAAAGTAGGAATTTTACAGATTTAATGCCACTTGTCTGTCTTCTAAGTTGACCCTTGATGGGGGAAGAGAATAAAGAGAAGGCAGTTGTGAAGGCCAGAGTCACTGTTTAATCAGTTTAAAAAAAAAATGTACTTTCCCTTCTGTGCAAACCTTGAGGAAGAATTTCTATGAAATCTGTTTGAGCTGAAAAGTGGTATGTTTTGAGTTGATAGTCCATATGAATAATGATGCCTTTTGTTAATCTCTTAAGTCTAGAGCATATGAAGCTGGGTTTTGTGTTTTCATATGAACAGAGTAGCAGGTGCAGAAGAAAGGAAGCACATGCCACTTCTATGAAACCCGTGCAGAGTGACAGAGTCACCAGTGTGACTGTCCTATGAGCCTTATTCTTACCTGGATCGTAGTGCGTGCTAGTAGCACATACAGAGTTTTCCTGAGAAGTACAATTCCTAATGCTTAGGGAATCTGAGTATGGTTTACTGCATAGTTTATTTTTTAACTTTATTGTCTGCTTATTCTGCCTTTGGTTTTTCAGTTTGTCTTATCTCCTGCTTTTGCTCTCCTGATATTGTGACTTGTTATGTGGTCTAAGTCTGCATGGGAATTTGGGAGGGAAGAAATTGCCACGAGCTTTCTATGATTAGTCTAAGAAATCTCTTTTAGACTGACTGTCCCTTTTGCTTTTTAGGGCTGGAGGGGAAACTGTTACAACAGAGCTAACAAGCAGGGCCAAAATTATTAATGTCTTTCCCTTCTGTAAATACACAACCCAGCTGGCAGGAATGTAGAACAGGGTTTTTGATAGGTTGTGTGTGTTTGGGAGAGGGAGCTGCAGGGAAATGTGTTGCACAGGATGATGTAATCTTGTGAATTTTTGGATGCCCAGACTTTCCCCCCTGCCCCTTTCCCCCCAGGGGCCAGTATTTGCTGCTCAAAACAACCGATAGGAAGTGCGGTAGGAATTCTTCGGTCAGCGTCCTCCCCATGGAAACCAACGCACTTCACGTCTGGGAAGGAGAGCTGGTCACGTCAGTGCTGCCTATTAAAGCAACTGACATCACGGATGTCTTAAGCTTCGGCTGAACTACTGTACCGATTGGTGCCAATAGGAAAATAGAACCGTGGTATTTAAGCCATGTATAACTCTGTTTATATGGAGAATGTAATTTGTGTGTTTAATTTAGCCTGTGATCCAAGGCAGTAATTCTGCTGTGTCAGGGAAGGGCACTTCTGTGAGCTTTGAAACTTCGAGGAGTGGAAAAACTGTCTTTTTTCTGTGTCGCGAGCTGTTTTGCAGAGGTTTTCTGTTCTCAGTTGGCAGAGGCTAACTTACTTCAAGGGTGGGAGGAGAGCTGTTAACGCTAATAGCAAAGGTGACCATTTTTAACTGGATGGGAGAAACATGACCATTTAGCTTCTCATTCTGAAGGACATAAGCATGAGAGGGAGACTGAAGCCTGTACTTATTTCCCTCACAGCTTTTATGTATGGATGTGAAACTCAACTTCTGTTCTTTGCCTTTACTGCAGGTGAGACTCGACTCTTGTTTTGAACCAGAGCACGCAGTTTGATCCCAAAGGCGGGCAGAGCAGGGGCAAAGAAGGAAATACAATGTACTCTGCAGGGGCTTTCATGAGTGTTCTCAAACTAGGAACACCTGGCTGGTGAGCCACCTGTCACAAAATGTGTGACACTGACAGATGCCACTGTCATCTTGGATGGTTGATAGCCTATATGGAATAAGAAGGACCTTTTAAATCTAAAGGCTAAGATTATGTTTTTCAGGGAAGTCACCTTCACAGCACGCTCTTTAAATATTTGTCAGTGGTTCAACCTTTTCCAGTTCATCTCACATGAATTCTGTATTGCAGCAAACTGGGAATAGCCAGCCAAGGCTGGCTGGCTGTGTTTGGGAGACTGAAGTAGTTCAAGCTGGCTGAGTCTGTTCCTTGTTGCTTTATTTCATGGTGGTCATCTGACCCCTCTTTTGGTCTGTGTGAGGACTAACGCATCGTGTGAAATGTCAAGCTTTTGTAATGATGGTTGCACACGTGCATGAAGAATAAAGAGGTACATGTGTTTGGGATGTACAGTCGTATCTGAACGTTTCTGAAGATCTTCATCAAAATGATGGGAAGTATGTTTGCTGTCTTCTGCCAGAAGAATAGGGGTATTTTCTTTGTTTGTAGGATTTATTTTTTTTTTACCCTTAATAACCTTGCGAACATAGTCACGTATGAGATATGCATGTATGGAGGAGTAAAAGAGTGTTCAGCAAGAAGTATTTATTGGGGAAAGTAGTCTGTCATAGAATGCTGCATGGACCTCTGTGTTTCCAAACTCAAAAAATAAAGGTTATGTAGGCTGAGTGGAACTCATGTGAAGCTTGATGGGAAAAGTAAAACCTTGGTGAGATGGATGGGCAGGGTGGTTTCCATAATCCAGTTCTTTAGCTACTGTGTCCCTGCTAAATTAATTGCCTTTGGGGAGAATTATGACATTTATTACACAAATGGCATCGCCAAAAAAACAAAACAAAACAAAGAAGTGGTGTGCGTAAGATGCGTGGGTCTGAGTTCAGAGATTCTTGGGAGCGTGACTTGGAAACCCAGAACTAGCTGCTGGAAAGGATGAGTCTCTCAGAGTTGGTATAGGGGAAGGGCTACAGCATATCTGAGGGTGTGGGATGAGAAATACTCTTGAGTAGGAAGGAGAGTTACAGTGTGATAGTAAGTCAGCTTTAGCCTTCTTTAGGTGTTGTTGGGCTGTTAGGTGGGGAAGATGGTCATTACTTGTAATGGTTCATGGTATCATTTTTTTCCTGTGAAGTGCTTTCAGATCCTCCAGGAGGACAGTTGCTGTAGAAACGTAACGTGAATTTAGACAAACTTTCTAACTAAAATTAATGGAGAACCTGAGTTGGCCTTCAGACTGGTAGAGTCTTAAAACAGTATGTAAATAGAAGAGAGATTGACATTTACAGCAAGATTTAGTATGCATATGTTTCTATCTGTAAAACTGCTCTATCTGATTCTAAGGGGCTGAGAGATGCACTTGAAATCCTGGGGGGTTGTTGTTTGGTTGGTTTCCTTTTTGTCAATTAGATTCCTGCTGACGGACCACTGCCCCATTGTAGGAAGCCTAATGAATGGATGCCTATTTTTGTCTCCTCGGGTGGTGGTACCCACACTGCTAAAGATACATTGCATGGACCTAAAGCTCTGCAAGAGCTGTTCTAGATGGATGGTTGGGAGATGATGTGCTTATGCTACCTTCCCAAGCTGGGAGCACAGGACACAGGCTTCTGGATGGCAGACAAGCTTGTCAGCTTACACGCCTATAGTCATGGTGCTGGGTGTGGGAATGAGCCCTAGCGATGTTAGGGAGGTGGTAAGGAGGGAGAGGAATGAGAGGGAGGTGGTGGTGGAGCGGGGGAAGCAGGAGACAATAGCAGTGGCACCCTGGGTGGTGGTGGAGAGTGGTAGTAGGAAGAGGCGGTGGGACTGGGGCTCCTTGCAGGAGGTTGGGAGATCCAAGGATGAGGTGTTCTGCCAGTCCCATTTCGGGATCTGGGCTCTTGTTTCTCGCTTTGTACACCAAGTGGTTCTCAATATTCTCATGCTTAGGAAAATTTCTGGTACCATTTTAACAAAAAGTTGCTCCGCTAATCTGCATTTCTGGTTAAAACTCTAATGACTAGAATTAGTCTGTCTAGAAGAAAGAGACATATGGCAAGCAAATGGCCCTTTTTAATGAGCTTCCCACTCAGCAGCTGGCTTCTCATCCAGTTTGTGTGTGGCACAGCATCTTATTGCCAGAAAAAAAGAAAAAATCCTGCAACCTTTTGGTGGGTTTTCTCTCAGGGAGAAGGAGAGCAGATCATGATGCAAGTGTTAGTGAAAGACAAAGCCTCACGTTACCTTCCTCAACAATTTGTTGCCAAAACGATAAGAAAATGTTCCAGAACCTAGTTTTAGAGAGCTGGAAGACACCCAGTTCCTTATGTCTCAATGGTGGTTGGGTGCCATATGTACCTTTTTGCAGCATGTGGGGTTTTCTAATGATAAATAAGTAACATAATAACTGACTTCTGAAAGTCACAGTAGTCCAAAAGGCCACAGTAAGTGATTGCAGCTGGTCTTTAAAATCCTGTTAAAATTAATTTCATTAAAGAATTGATGGAAATTACTGTGTTTGGTAGCCAGTAATAAGTCTGGAGGATTGATGGGAACATTGTTCCTAAACTGTAGGTGCCACAAGTATGCAAACATAAAATTTGTGATAACAGGTCTCTGCTGTTAGTAACAGCTGTGTGACTGATCTAAGAGAAGTCCATTGCTGAGGTGTAGCTGTGTAAGGAGTCATGCAATTAAAAACGTATTTATTTATGCCCAGCTTCCTCATTTAGCCTTATGACTTCACATGAACACGTAGCAAGGTCAGGCTGTCCTTCACTTCACTTTGTCTGCTGAAGAATATTCTGTGCTATGGCAATGACTTTTAACGTTGAATCTGACATTGATGTTTGTTCTTATATTGGAGTTACTTTGAGTATAGCAAGTGGAGCCAACCTTGCTCTCCATCATCCTGCTACTGATCCACTCTGAAGCTCTGCTTCATCTGATGTGCAGTAGTGCCACTTCTTCCAGCTGTGATTTCTAACACTTCTTTTTGCTGCTCCATGATGGTTTTGAAAGTCCAAAGTACTTTGCCCCCCTCTGCGTGCAGCTGGGACTACCCAGCCCACAGCTAAAGAGAGAGGGCTGCTTGTGCAGGCTTCGGCTTTGAGCATTGCCACCACATGGTGGTTTAGCTGAATCCACTGTCACTGTTATAAAGAGGCTGGTTAAGTATTTCTGCAAGAAAGAGAGGTGTGGTTTGGACCTGTTTCAGCCGGACTGTCTGCAAGAAGAGTGGGGAGTATGGGAGGTCACTGGGGTGGTTGCAGCAGCAGAGTCCACCTAACCCTTCACCCGGCACTGTTTACGCTGTAGTTGCCATGAATAAAATTCTTGTTGCTCTTTCAGAGAAGGAAGCTATTAGCAGCCACGATTGTGCACATCTAGCTCTTTTGATAAGATATGAACTAGTCATTGCAATTTAAAATAACTTCTCCCAGTTCATTTTGTTAGCCATGCACTCGCTATCTAAGCAGCCCGCAAAACAGGGCTGTGTTGCTGGCTTCGGACGCGGCCAGCTCTGCTGTCTGACAGGCTGGTTTGCAATCTGGGGACGGGCTTTTCAGCTGGCCAACACAGTCTGGAGGGTTTTTTTGTAGACTGTTAATCTGCAGTCTCACGGGCTTTCTTCCAACTGTGTGCGTCTCGCAACAACTCTTGTGAAGTTCTCCCTGCCCAGACCTCATGTGGACGTGCGCCAGCTCGGCGCGTACGTACAAACCTTCTCTATGTCAAAGTGCTGGTGACCAATTATAGCCCTACAATATGGAAGGGAGGAGGGGGAAGCATTTGAATCTCTGTATTTGCCAAGTCATATTATCATAGCAAGGTGTGAGTAATAGCCACTTTATATACATATATACACAAATGCCAGATCTCACTTTGATTTGGTTTCCAAGCTATCTGTATGCCAGAAGCCAGACTACTTGCAGATACTTCTTTGTGTGTGAGCAGTAAAAACCATTCAGTGTGAGTGGGTTGAACTTTTTTTGGGGAAAAATGTAAATATATTTTAAGGAAGCTATGCTCTGATGTGCAAAATTGTCTACCTAATTTGATAATGTCGCTGAGCTAAACTTTGTTCTTTGCTATTGGGATGCATGTAGGGGGATTTTTAAATTATTTATTTTATTTTTTTTAAAATCTAGTTTTTTCCATTGTAAAGCATAAAGGGACTGTACATGCTATAAAACATAGCATGGTGAATTAAACAGGATTGATCAGGATTGGGTAGGTCTTGCCGACTGTACAGTGAGTGGTAGAAACTTTTCGCAGTGATCCATCCTTTCCTATCCGGGATTAAACTGCTAAGGTATCTAGTTTATTTTAATTGTCTTGAATTCATCTGAAAAAGGACAGAGTAAGCTTAATGCAACACAGAAGCAGAATTTTGAATTTTCCCTATCTCTGGCTACTCAAATAGCCAAAAGAATTATCTTTCATGTGCAGTTTTCAACAAAACTAAGGTGCTTTACACACTTGGAGGTGAATGAAATACTGAAAGACATTAATGTCACAAATTTTAAGAACATAGAATAAAGTTAACTAGTGTGCTTAAAGGAGATGGGGAAAGAGGTCTGGGATGCGGTGGAATTCCTGTATGACAAATTGCCACAGCTTTTACACACCTGAGTGGCTGTGCAAGGAAGCCCACGTTTCCATTAGAAAGTTTCTGCAAAACTTGGTTGCAGTGGGTCCTTTCTATTTTGAAAAAGTTCCAAAGGGAGCAGGGAAGGGGGCTGAGTCTTACAATTAGAAACCTAGTGTTTAAGGTCTATGAAAATCAAATTTATCTTCCTCAAGTTTTAAAAACAAAACGACGGCAAGAATGCTTCTGAATGCATGAATGCTCTGCAATCAGTATCAGCTGCGTTGTTTAGTACAAGGCTACTTTTTCAGGGTAAGAACGTTTTCAGCTTTAAGCGCCTGTTGTGCCCACAAGCTGCTATGATGGATAGGAGCTGTACTGCCTATAAATAGAGACCCTCACTTTGAAGGGCCTGCATCACAGGAACCGTGTGTGTGCTTTATGTGCATACTTCTAATGTTTGCTGTTGTATGTGGTGATGGTGGGTATTGATTACTTTTCATAGTGCGTAGTCACTGGTTCATTCACAGTGATCTTTAGATGCATTTATAAAATAAAGTGGAGGAGAAAATAAGCATTACTGCCTGGGGTCCCACCTAGAGCAACAGTAAGTCTTGGTCTTCTCAGTCTGAATCAGACATCAGCTGTTGCATTTTGAAAGGCAGCACTTGAGTAATTCTTGACTGTGTTCATAGTTTAGTTGGAGCAGTTTAAAACAAGCTCTCTTTTTAAAGGCCGATTTAGTTGTTTGTAAAGCTGAAAACCTTCTGTGCATAGCTATTTGGAAAAATAAAATGCAGGACCTGGTTGGTTAGCATTTGCCCTAGGCTTCAGTGTAGTTGACTTCAAAAGAAATCAACAATAGGCACGACTTGGGCCGGTTTTGGCGGAGGAGGCTTTTTGTTTCTTGCTTTCCTCAGTTGGAGGGATCATCTTGGGAACAGAGGCAAAATACTTTGACTAGCATGGCTATAAATGTTAGTCTCCCCTCCAGGAATTCTCTGTACTAAACAAATAAACAATAAAAAAAACTGTTTAAAAAATTCATCCTTTTATGTGAGGAACTGTAAGAACAAAACCAAACACACCCTCTTACCTATGTCCTCAGACAATTTCTCTGAAATGGATTTTAAAATAACCTTGTGTCTATTTCTTACGGTTGGGGTCTGTTTGTGGGATGCAGCCACAACTCCATGTTGCTGCATTCCAGAACATGTTATATCAGGGCTTCTTAGACCAGATGAGTTTCACAAGTCAGTTATGCTTAAAAGTAACAAATTATTTAACTCAGAAATTTGTCTTGAATGATTGTAGTTCCAAGGCTCAGTAACCCTCAATAAGTAATTCTTTATGTCTGAAAAGCTCATCAGTCTTTCATATTGGTAATGCCTTACTGGAGGAGAAAGTTCTTTCTCTGCTGTAGGAGTGTGGTTATGGCACATGGGTGATATCAGAACTTTTGGGTAATGTTTGGAGTAAGTGAAAACACAAGCAGCATCAGGGAGGGATTAGGTGAAGCTCTTCTTAACTGACTTTTTAGGTCAGAGGAAAACTCTCTGTTATAAATAATTTTGCAGAAGTATGTAATGAAACTCCCACTAATATCAATGGGAGCAGAGCTAGATTACTGATAAGGGCTCTTAGGAAGAACCTGCCTCTAGGTATTTGAAAACACTTGTATTCTCTGGTATTCTGCTGATATTACCATAGTTCAAAAAGTGAAAAATATAAGGAAGCAATGTGGGTGACTTGTAGCTATTTGAACCCAATGCCCTGGGTCTAGGGGATCGCTTCCATGAGAGGAGGCAGAGGCTACAAATTGCAAGGTTTCAAATCTTATTTAGCAACAGCTGAGATCAAAAAGCATGATGCCTTAAACTTTGAAGCTTAATCTAATGGCTATAAAGGAATGTCCATCTCCATCTGTATAGAAAGAAATTATAGCAAAATCAATTTAATGCTCAAGGGTGGATGTGAGGATTCTCATATTTGTTTAGCTGAGTCCATATTAAATGTAGTTCGGTTGTAAGAGCAGCAACAACAAAAATGTGTAGTTATAAATTCAGAGTCTGAAAGTACGATTTTTAATTTTAAACGCACTGAATTAGGCACTCCAACCACCCACAGCAAGGGATTTATGGGTGTTGCATTTTGGAGCACAAAATTTAGGTTCCTTACTCTTAGCTGCTATGGCTCAGAAACATCGTAGGAGTGAGGAACTGTGTAAATGCAATTTCCGCTGAAAAGAGCAGGTGTGAGAGCATATACAAAGGATTTGTATTATTTTATAAGAGTACCTATTCTTGTAGGAGTTGGGCTGCAGACTGTTTGAACCATATCCAATCAAATATTTGGAAACAGATGCACTCAAATGTTGTTTCTCCTCTTTTCCTTTTGAGTAGATACAATTGCATATATTAAAACTAGCTGATAAAGATTAATTTTGTATACTAACTTTTTATTTAAAAAAAAACCCAACAACAACAAAAAAACCCAAACCACCCAAACTGCTGCTTTTCATAAGTAGTCAAATCTACTTGTTTTCATGGCCCTGTAAATTTATAGAATTTTTCATAGTCAATGGAACGTATATGGTGCAGAAGTCAATAAAACAGTAAATGTAAAATACCACAGTACTGTTTCCATGGATGTCTTCCAGTCTGTTAGTGGATGTTTTGGTGGAGATTTTGGTTTTATCTTTTCAATTTCTTTTACAAACTTTTCTACATAGGAGTTATCACTTATGATTTGTGGAGACCTAATAACTACAATGTTCGACTATTCCAGAACAGCCAGCAAATAGAGATGACAAAGTTTTGTCTGCAAACAGTTACAGATGCGAGAGTTTAGACCAACATGGAAATCAAACTTTGGGTGTCGACACCAGTATTCTTTTAAATACTGTAAACAACCAGACAGATTATTCTTAGCAATGATTTACAAACCCACTAGAGATTTGATTGCATCCAGATTATAATGCAACATTTCCCTCTGAGCTGCAAAGTGGGGCTGTTAGATTGCCACTATTTTTTGCTGTCATTTTGAGCTGTGTGTGGTATCACCTTAGTTTTTCTGGCTGCTCAACAATCTCTTGTTAACTAACACAAAATTAAACAGATGAAGAACAGCTGAGTGATTCCTTAACTCCTGTAGAGATGTGTTAAATTCCCCCAAAAGAAAGAAAGGAAGAAAGCATTTCTTTTGTGCTTGGCAAAGACTTTTATTGGAATTTTTCCCTCTTATGCTATGAGACTGATTTATCTATTTATTTACTTCTTTTTTACCCTGCAGATGTATTGGCTTCAGGCATTGGCGACTGACCCGAGTTATATTTGTGGAGTTGATGTCTGTATTGTATTGATTGTGCTATTCCTAAATATAGCAAAGTCACTTTTGGACTGTTCTCTCCCTCTCATTTTGCAGTTGTTCAGAGATGCATGTTCTTCTGTGAGCTATTAAGCACCACTATCCTGCATGTTCAATACCTTAGTGTTTAGGTTTTGAGTAAAAGTAGTAGTTTAAAAATAATTTTATGCTGTAATTGAATAGCAGATTTTTTTAATAATCTTTTTGAATAGCTCTTAACTGTGGGCATAGTTTTTAGGCCATTTTAAAAAACTAACCACTTCCCTCTTTCATTGTGCCATTGACAAGCCCTATACAGTAGTTGGCAAAGGTCATTATTACTTTTCTAAAAAGTTATGGGTATATGGTCTTAAAGGCTGTTTTGTGTTACAATAAATCTTTCTTGAGCCAAAAGTATTGTTGATGGCTTTTCTATGGTTTGTTCAGTTCTCTAAAGCTTTCCAGTAAGAGACTACTGTTGTTAGAGTCTTGCAGGATAAGAAAGTGGGTCATCCTGGTTGTTCTTTACAAGATGACTTTCTTTCCTGACTGTGAATGTGCTGTTGCAGGTTCTGCATGCATCTCAACTATTAGGCCCAGCCAGGAGAAAACAGAACTTCCCAGGTGAAGCAGGATGGTAGATGAGACTGAAGATCCCCAGGCTGGACATGTAGCAAGAATTATAACCCATGGCTGGATAAGCAGCTTCTTTAAGATAAGGCACACTATGTTTTTGTAGACCAGATGGTGCAGCCTGAGACAATGTAAGATGAGGAATTTCTGACTTCGGGTGGAAGGACTCATGTGGGCTTGTCTGACAGAGACCCCAAATTAGGGATAGTAATTAAGCTAGCCTGATTGTGAACAGAGACCGGCTTTAAAAGTGCTTGGTATCTGGCTAGAGAGGAGCATTTGTGAAAACAGTTGTAAATTGGTACTGAGTTGCAGTGTATTCGTGGGCACAGATGCAAAACTAGAAGAGAATCATGTAGTTGCAGTGGAAAGTGTCTGTCCAACCACTAACATCTCAAAAGCAGCAGCAGCTTTTGGTTACGTAGCACTGGAATCTGAATTTAAGTTCTGTTCACGTGCCCCAGCTGTGCCTCGACTCTGTAGCTGTCGTGTGGGCTGGAGCATTGGCCCTGTGGAGGTGCCCCATGGCTGGCACATGGCCACTGGTGGCCCAGTGGGACGCTGCTGCAGAGCAAAGTGGGACACCTGCTGCAAGTTCCTTGCGTGCTACTTCTGTTTGGTAAACAGAATGTAAAGCACTAGAGGAAGTAGTAAAGACAATAATTTATAATCTTAAATCCATTATGTAATCAGGATGCTTAACAAGAGGGGATTTTGTAACCGTCTCTGCTGGTTTATTAGTATTATCTTGTATTGCAAAACTCTTCCTATTACTGGATCTGTTTGTAGGTGTGTTTATTCTTAGGGGTTGGGACTTTTCCTTTATCCACAAACTGCACTGTTGATGTCTGATGTATTTACGTTACACCCGTTTTGCCGTTTTTGAGTAATCAAAAGATTCCAGTCTGCAGTTTAATATTCTTCTGCTGACCATATCGTATTAGAACTGATTTGGGTCTGATTTATATGACCACCTTCTTTCAAAAGAACAACCAACCTGGATAGTCCATTTCTGCTAAAAATTCTGAATTCCATACCTTTTCCAGTCTTTTCTTTATCCTGCTAAAGCTAGCTGGGAAAAATCCTTTTATTTTGTTTGCATGTTGGTGACAAAGCAGTTAGTTGCAGCCTGCTATGTGTCTGATAAATTGACAAAGGTTTTAAGCGGTACTGAAATCTAGCTAAGAAGAGCTTAAATCATGCAGCTAAAGGATATGGATATGAATGAAAATTCGTCAAGTGTTGCAGCCAAAATGTCTAAATGGTCATTGAAAAACAAACAAACAAACAAACAAAAATAGTTGCTGATTTGTTGCCAAGTTTTTCTTCTGGAGTTTTTTTAATTATTATTTATTTCTTTAACAGAGGTGGGAAAGGTGCTTGAGCTGGATTTTTTTTCCCCTCGTCTTGGAACCTTATGCACCCAGAAGTACAAAAGTGTAATTCTAGCAACTTGTCTTCAAAAATGTAGTGATAAAAAATATCCTAACCTTGTGCTGTAAAAATCATAGACAACCAGAAAAAAATGCTTACGTAAGTTAGTTCAGAAACCTCTTACATGAATCAAACCGTGGCTGGTCTTAAGCTGTACTTGGTGGTACTTCCAAATGAAAATAATACTTGAACAAGCTGGGCAGAACATGGAGCAGTGGAGCCATTTTTTATTACACGCCTAGTTTACGTACAGCTGACGCCATTTCAAAAAGCATGGTTCTACGTGTTTGTTTGTATGTATACGCACACAGTGATCAATTGGCAGATGACAGCTCATTTTCTTACATCTAATTCTTTTAAAGAAAAGTGAGTAGCTGTATCACATGGCTGATTTCAAACTTGGTTTAACTAGTTAGAAAGCTTGACAATCCTCTTTTGTCTTCATAGAGCAGCAATAATATCTTAAGCCCCATTCAAATACTTAGGCAAATTGTCATCCTGCTGAAGTTGAGTGGAAGAGGGCTATACATTTAGGGTTCTCTTTAGAGTTGCACAGATCTTATTCAAATGTCTATATGATTATTTTATTTTTTTTTAAGCTGGCAACCTCTTCTGCGAGTGAGCGATGCTTCCTGCCTCCCTTTCTTGGTAGGGAGCCCGCGTGTTCTGCCAGAAAGCAGCTGTCACTTGACACAATCTGTTCCCTGCTTTGGCGTAGGCTGGCTGCTCAAAGGGGAGCTCTGTTGATTCTTACACATTAGGAGATTAGAGAGTGACTTCAACCTCCCTTGGTTATTGGGGCTTAAAGACCAGCTGCGGAATGAAATATTTGGAGCCTGTATCACTAGCTTTCTTCAGCAAAGTGGGTCAGGGTTATGTGTTGAAGGAGGGAGGGGTATGCTGTTCTGACATCTACAGATGCTCTATCATGGTAGATGCGGACAGGGCAGAATTTAGGACTTTGGGGGGTGTTTTAGAGTTTATGAAGTGGTATTTTTTGTTTGTTTCTTTGCAGGAATGGAAAGGTAAGGTCCATGTTTTAAGAACTGATATATTATATGTGTATATGCCTGTGCATAAATGGAAGTGCGTGTGCATGTATACACACACACCTCTCTCTATATATATAAAACTCATCTCTCTCTCTCTCTCTATATATATATACATACATACATATATATAAAACTGAGTACTAATTACTGCCACTTTTTAGTGACCCTTAGCAATTCAGAGTTGTACAATGTTGCTGCTGAAGGCAGATTTCTTCTTACAGAAGAATAACAGGGTAGTAATACCAATCCTCCTTAACAATAACAAATGAAGAAAAAAAAAAGTATTTCTGAAGAACTATTAAGCCTATTTGGGTGGTAATGGGCACCAGAACCACATGCCAAGGCCTAGTTGCAAGGAGTTTCTGAGTTACAAGAAACACTTGTATGTGAGTTTAATTCACTAAAATAAGCCTCAATTAATAAAGGGCAGTACATTGAATTTTGCCATCTACTAAGTTGTCTGAGAGTCTTGTCTGAAGTGTTTCCTCAGGGCAACTTTGGGAGAGCCAGTAGTGCTTACCCCAGTTGCATGTAACTATTGTACTGAAAGGTGAATGTTTCAGTGATTACCCTACAGACTTTCCAGTCTGATAAAGTAACACTCATGTTCTCCTGTGATCTTATAGGAAAGGTTGACTATATAAAATTTGATCCATTTGTTCTGTTAGAAAAGCTATTATAGACAATGTGTGAATGATTCCCATCTTGGAAAAAGATGGAAATTTTCCAAATAATGCAAATGGTTTAACAAACACCAAGCTGTCTGTTTCATTACAGCCTCATGCTGTAGTGACAAGTTGTGGTACTTTCTTAGTTTCTTAAAGAAGTGGCCTTCTTCTCCTTCAAGTTGTGAAGTTGAAGTTTGTCACAATAATTCAGGAAATTCATGAGTTCCGCAGACGTTGTCCATGAAAGTTTCAGCTGTTCAACTATTTTAGAGTGCATGAGATCGAATCATTCTCGCCTCTCTCCCACCCCCTTCCGTTTCTTCTGTCTGTAAAGACTGTTTTGTTTGTATAGTTTCTTGGAACAAAATCCACTGACAGCAGTCTGTGCAGTAGATTTATTAAGCAAATACAGTAGCTCCTTCTGTAGCTTCCTTTCCTGTATCACGCCTGTGACCCTTGGAGTTTTTCCAAGATAATGTCAGTCTTATGCATGATAGTTGGATACATTAATTATGCTTACGTGGAACAGAGCCTCTTAGGACTTCGTTCATTCATTGCTACTCTTCACAAATCTTGCTGAGTTAACCAGTTCCTAGAGGTGTTAAGTTCGAAAGCAGAAGGTTTTTTAAGTTATGGCCTGTGGGACCAGCTACTTTGGAGAACTAGCAGGGTGGTGACACTGTGCTGCTTCTTGTTTCCAACTTTTACCTAACAGCTGAAAGTTAAAAATCAGGAGTGCCCTGGAGGCTGTCTCAGCACAGCAAATGTGTTATGTTGGTGGACAGACTTGTGGTGTTGAAAACCAGTCACTGTAACTTCACTGGAGGGGTTGGACCATTCACCTGCTGCTGAAGTTGTACAGGGTTCTGCTTTTAATGTTATGTCTTTGAGCCATCTGAATATGGTTTTCTCAGTGAAGATCCTGATACTTCTATGACCAGTGTAAGCCTAATAACAAAGAAAAAAAAAAAAGCTTTTCACAGTTGTATTAAATGTATTAGGTGGACCATTAAAAGTCACTACTGCAGAGGGAACAAACTTGGAAATCTTTTTCCTTCAAACTCTCTCATTTACTGAACTGTGAATACTCTTAACATAACTTCTCTAAGCCTCTGTAGGAAAATACAAGACAATTGGTAGAAAATGAAAGGCAAAGAAAAAAATTAATGGTCATACCTCACTGAATAAACATACTTGAAACAAGTACTCTAAGTAATATGATGATCACCAACCCATCGTCAAGCCAATTTAAAGATGAAGGTGTGGTTCTTCTCACCCTGTTCTGCTGTCGTAGTTGTGAGCTGCTTGGTGCTAGACAGCCTTGAAAATCTTCCACAAAGGTGTCCATTTGGTACATTTTCACTTAGGTGCTGTATAAAAGTAAGAGCTTAAGTGAAAATAGAGTTGAAATAGTGATAGAGATGAAGCAAATGTGGCAATCCTCTGTGTTGACACCTTTCTTGTGACAGTGAGAATAGGAAGCGTGGCAGCGTAGGAGGACAGAACTGGGGTTTGGTTACTAAATATGCTGATTGCTGTCAGTTCTCTACTAGTCTGATTCTTCCCTTGTGACTAGGACGTGCAGGGTTTGTGCTTCTTTAGCTCATTTTATATATTGAAACTGTAGCTGCTGTGCAGGCTGAAGTGTGTTTACATCAAGCAAAGGACCACGCTGGTCTAACTTAGATGATGAAACTTCTGTTTATGAGGATGCTTGATTGCATATTGATTCATTTATGCCTAGTTGATTGAGACAACACTGTACCAAATTAAAATTCCTTAATTTGCATATTACTTCTGGACTAATCAAGAAAAGCTATAACTACCAAGTACTTGATTTTGTCATGTCATTACTCTGAAGCATAAACTTTCTGTAGCGTGTGTGTTACCTTTTGCTTCACAAGAATGGAGAAGGCCACGTTGTCTAGCTCAGTTTTTCTGGAAACTTGACTTGAATGGAGTTTTTGCTTAAGGTGGTATTTGGGGCTAGTGGATTGGCCTCATGATTTTAAAAGCAGTAGATGACGAATCAGAGTCTGTGGTGGATGTTGATTGCTACCAGTAAAAGGAATTTTTGGGGGCCTGCCATAACACACAGTTACATTGCTTTTTCCAGGTGTGTTTTTTGTTTGTGAATTCTCCTGCTTTACTAAATGCATCCTAAGGGCTTTCCTGGAGATTCAGATACTGTCTGTAATCTTATAAATCAGTTTATAAACACATTTAATTAAAACCTGTATAAGGACCTAAGGTGTGTAGGTAGTTATGACTGTCCTGCAGCCAATTAAAAAGATGCCTGGCAACATCACACAGGTGGATAAATGTTAGTAGGCTTGTTAAAGCATCCATAAGAAACTTAAACACACTGCTTGTCCTCTCTCTGAATTGAAACTAGAAGCTCATGGCTTACATGTGTTGCATTAGTTTGCCTTCTGAGGGTGCACAGATGAGCCAAACTGAGGAATATGTCCCATAGCGTGTATTGACAGCAAAACCGGCTTTTTATGGGTGGCTAGTACCTCCTTGGATGAGGTGAAACATTTTTGGCCACCTGTGATCGTAGCAGAAATGCTAGCCCTTGGACAAGGGCCGAGGCTTACGGATGAAAGCTGAAGAAGCAATTCAGGATGAAGAATCATCTTGGAATGAACCTTGCCTGGTAGCAATGCCAGAGACCCTACTCAGAGCTCCAGCTGCCCAACTGCCTCTTCCGAAGGGCGCTACAGAGTTTGGGCTGGCGAGGGGTCAGCGTGGCTGGGTGTGAAGCCAGCCTGGCTCTGCAGGGACGCTGTTCTTCTCTCTGGGAGGTGGAAGGATTGTTTGGGAAAAGATAGAGGCTTAGGCTTTTACAATCTGGGTGCATAAACCCAAGCCACCTCCCTGCTGAGACCATGGAGAGCTACGTCCTCCATCTGTATCTAGGGAAAAGAGAGGTTGGTAATGCTTTCCAATTAAATGAAACCTTTTGTAGAAGAATCACTTTGCTTTTTCTATAAACCATAGGGTAGTCCTCCTTTGGTCACAGAGAGGCCAATGCAAAATCTTGTGGTGCCCGTGTCTCAAATGAGACAATGGGTGTTGGTTATCCTGGAAATCTTGGTGGACTACAGAGCTGTTACTGTGACGGTCTGTGGTTGCTCAAAACACAGAACTTAATGGCCCAGGTGACTCTTTCCAATCCTGTGTTTCTGTGGATGCTACACCTGGCTGGTGCCAACATGCCAGGTAACATTTGAGATATAGGGGGCAGAAGTCCTTTGGCTAGCACTCCGAGCAGTTTCAGTCCTTTCTCTGTAAATCAAATAAATAACAGCTTTTTAGGTAGCAGTTTGAGCCCTGACTTTAAATCTTAGCTAAAGATTTAAAACCTGGATACCCTGGAATGGCCTATTTCTTCTTCCTCTGTGGAAAAAGTGAGGAAGAAGGAAAAATGCAGGCAGAGAGGGATGGTAGCTGTAGTGTTGGTATGTATGTTGTTTCTCTGCAAGGAGAAGTTATATAGGGAGACATAATATTTTTGTTAGACCGGCTGGAATTTCATGCGATGCAGTTGGAAAAGGCAGACAGACTTTTGGGCACACGGTCCTTAGGGAGGATCAGCTATTTTTGCACTGCACAGGAGGGATGAGACACATGGAGTCCTTGGTGGGAGGAAAAAAAATGGGGGATGTGAGTGTTGGAGTAGGAGAGCAAAACACAGTTTGACGTGCAGCAGTACATGATCTCAGCTTCTGATCTCAGCCTTACAAGGCGAGACTTTACATTTGGTTTTCTGTGTGACTGAGCATTGTTGTCACTCATTGGATAGCAGTGTGGAAAGGCCAGTTTAGTGCTCTGTGGGCATCATGTTGTTGTTGGAGTGGTGTGTTCAGCTAAGACCTCTTCTGAGTCTTGGTGTTTCAGCACCTGAGAAATTTGTCTTCTGTGTGAAGGAGCACATGAGGAGAGGAGACTGTCTGGTTACAGGCGGTAAGGGGAGAAAAAGCCATGTTAGAGACCTTCTTATAGAGTAGCCAGCAGTGCTTACCTGAAGACAAGTCACCTCCACTTCAGTCCTTTGTATCTGGACTGGAAAGCTGGACCTCTTGTGATGCAGGTGAGCCTGCTGACTGCCTGGCTTTTGAGGCATGGAAGAGAGATGCTGCCTATTGTCCCAAACTGAAGAAGTCAACTATGAGGAAGAATATTGTAGGATCTGAGATCCAGTGATGATTTCTTAGAAATAACCATTATATTTTGTTTATACTGTTTAAATAGTGTGGTGGGGTTTTTTTGTTTTGTTGTTTGTTTGTTTGCTTGTTTCCAATGGATTCTAGTAGTATTTAAAAACAACAACAACAAAACACACACACAAAAAAAAATTTATGTATCTCCATACTGTAATATGTCACTGTCTAATTGAATGTGCCTTCCTAACCTCTAATCTCCACCAGTTCTCCTTTAGAAAAATGAAGGTGATTGTTTGCTATGAATTTTACACTTACCTGATTGAGAATGGGTTCAAGGAGACTTTTGTTCTGCAAGTCTCTTCTCGAAAGCGTTCATTTAGTAGCTACCCATAGTGGAAGGGTTCAGAGAGCAAGCTAGATACATGGTCTTATACTGCATGTGTTCACCATCTGTGATTAATCTGGTTTACAGAAGCCACACGTGTAAGGACTTAATTTAAGCACTTTAGCCATGTCAAAGACTCTCTTGGTGTCTTCTAATAGAGCTGAACTCAAAGATATTATAAAAAAAATGTTATTCTCTAAATAACATCCTAGCACTGTTTTACTTCTGATGTCATTCAGATCCTAAACATCATAGTTGCTATAGGCATCAGGTGGGCAGCAATAAAGGTAATTGTGATATACTAGGCATGTAGGAGAAGATCAGTGTGTAAAAATGCCTTGCACATGGATTGAGTTGCTTAATACGTCTATATAGTGAAAAAGTACAGCAATGTGTCTATGTAACAGAGCAAGCAATTGGCCTTTCTAGATTTCTTTCATTAGTCTTTATTGGGAGTAGTAGGTTTAGTAGTATTTAAGCGTAGGCAGCATCCTGAAAAATCAGATAAGCCAAGAAGTTCTTAAATGTGCTTGTTGTTGTCAATTGTTAGGGAGTGGAGAGGACTAATCACTTTATTTAAAAGAATATTGGCTGGTCATCTAGAAATCTTTCTGGAACTCAGAACACTTTCATATTCTGCTACTACACAAGACTGTTCTTTAAGTTTATATAGTGTTTATCTTGGTATACTTAGTAAAATAACATTTCTTCCATGAAAAACTTTGAAATTTTGGCTAAAGTTATGTCACTTTGATCCTACAGCTGAGAATCCAAGCACACCAGGCAAACTGGAAAAATTATGTTTATAGTACAAAATACTGCTTAGTAAAATGTGGAAAAATAGATTTCAAGAAAAGGATGAACTACGTTCATTGACAGAAAATGCAATTCATGATTATTGGTCTCATGTAACACAGTAGCATCTTTCATTATGAATGAGGATGGTTTTAATGGTATTTACTGCAGTTTAAAAATACTTGTCTGCCCTGTCAGATTTGAATGTTGCTATAAAATGCCATATTTGAAGATGTTCAGTAAAATCTACCTTAATTAGTGATTCAGAAATCAGCCAGGCAGAACTCTTTCTAGATTCTCTTTCTAGATTCCAGAGGACTAGCCCAGTGTAACTGCTAATACCTGAAAGTAGTTTTCAAGATTCAAGCTGGTTTAGGGACAGCCTCTGCACTCGATGTACAAAGTACAGGAGTTGGCTCACTTAAACTGCTTCATGGTTTATGGCTTTTAAAAGAGAAATCCAGGGATTTTTATTTCTTTCCGGAAAGAAGAGTCTAGCCTGGCATATATCAGCTTCCAAAATTTGTGCAGATATATGAGGTAAGGAAAATATTAATCATTACTTGGGAGGCATCACTGAGATGTCACATTTTGTAGTTCTTAACTTTATGGCTCATTTCTGCCTTTTATGGTATTATTTCACTGTTTATTTCTGTAAACTCTTATGTATTCGTAATGTTTCCTCTGACTCCCTTCCTTAAGAGGGGAAAAAAAAGTGTGTTTGCCTGACACCTTTCAGAAGAAGGATATTCAACAGAAACGTCTTTGTTTTCTTTGTTTCTTGGACTAATTTACTTTGAGGAATTTAAAGCCTGTGTCAGAACTTTCAAGCATATCTTAGGAAGTGACGTGTAAAGACATAAATTTAATTGCTTCAAGCAACAGATTGTTTCATTCACTACCAGTCTGTGTGTCCAACAGCATTTAGAAAATATAGGAATCTTTTTTATTAAAATGAGGACTTCTATGGTTGTTTCGCAGAGTTTCTTCATCTCTGTTCATTATTAACTATGGGAACCTGGTTGCAATTATTCATGCATAGTATTGCTTCTACCCATTATTTCACCTATTCAAAATGCATCTTTTGATGCTTCCTCAGCTCACCGCCCATCTTGCATGGACCTCACTGCTCTTGCACATCAGTTTCCCATTTGGGAAACTATTGTGATGTTCAATACAAACATCATCTGTTCTATCAAATGTTCTAACTCAGTATGGTTTTGAAGTGCATATTATTTACAAGCATTTCTTAAACACAGGGAATATATGTGTGATGAAAACAGCTGGTTTTATATGTAAGGAATAGAAACTGTCTAAACTCAGGAATGTTTTAGAGAGCTGTAGCCTGAGTACTCCCTTGCTGGGTTTTTATAGTCTTTCTGTATTGCTACAAACACAAAAATATCTGTGAGCAACTGAACACTTTGCTTGTTTGTCTTAGGCAGGTGCCTCTTTTTCCTAATTGTGGTCTGGTTCTACTTCACTGAAACTTTAAAGAATAGAGCAAATTAAGAACATGTTTGTTTTCCTGTTCCATATGACACTCGAGTTTGTTTTTAAAATACTGTATTTGCCATCAGTAGCTCTTTTTCCCTGTTCTTTGATCTTTTTTTTTTTAATGATAGATTTTCTTTTCCTGAAGAAATCGCAAAGATACCATCCATGCTGAGTTGGTACACTGGAGAATGGTTGGGGGTAACCAAAATGAAAGCATGTTCTTTCCACCCGCACAGAGAATTGGGAATCAAGCAAGTAGTATTTATGGTCTTTATCTGCCACTTCATTATGCTTTTATTTATTTATTAAGAAAGTGGCCTTCTGATATGTCTGAAAATCAACCATCCAAGCTACTGACGGTTGCAGTTTGAAAACTGTTGACAGTTGAAAGGGAATCCACTTCAGAATGAGAGCATGAAAAAAGGTTAAAAGGCAGGCGTCAAGCACATTGCTGGCAACAGACATCAAAGACTTATTTTCAGCTGAATATTTAGATATGGAAAACAAATTTAGTAATAGTTTACTTCTGTTTATAGATCTGAACATGAGTCAACAGAGTCATGATGTTGCCTCAAGGAAAGGGGAGTGGTGAAGTGTCTGAGATGAAACTTTTAGTTTGTGGGATGATACGATTCTGCTCTTGGCTGTTGGTAAAGCATCAGCTGAACAGCATGTTCACATTCAGCACTGTACTTCAAGAAAAATGCAGACAAACTGAAAATCCAGATTACAGCAGCAAGAATAACCAAGGTGTGGAAAACAACAACCTCTGAAGGAAACAGTTCTAACAAGGCAGACGTAAATTAGTTATTTCAAAAAACTTTTCCAAATGTGAGATTTCTATGTAATGGTATGAATTACCTAGGCAGTTTGAGAAATCTCTCATGTTGGAAGTTTATAAGAACAGGTCAGATATTTACCAGAATTGTTTTAGAGACAATAAATTCCTCACTGGAAGCAAGAGAAGGAGGGGAAGAGGGAATCTTTGAATGTCTGCTTTTATTTTCTGTGAATTAGGAACTGAGATTGTATAAGCTGCATTCACATCCATTCCTATATATATGGGGTTTTTTAGTTATTTTATTCATGCATTAAAGGGCTGGGATACAAGTCCAGACATAAGTAGTATAATAAATGAAACCAGGTTACATATTGATCTACATTAACAGTTATTATTTCAGTACAGACAGATACAAAAATTATGTATGCACGAGCAAAGGAATAGAAGTTACATATACATGATAGTGGAACACTATTTTAAGAAGCATCATTTCTGTGGTAAATGGGCATAATGTAATCAATGGGTATGTAAAATAGAGGTATACAGAAATCTCCTTCTCTCTTTGGGACTCATGTGACTGCAGCTGGGATGCAACTTACGGCTGATTTTCACAGTGGAAAAGATACTGGGAGAATAATAGGCTGGAAAATAATATTCCTTGCAAACTCTGGGGATATGGAAGGGAAATTAGTTTCATTTGGCTGTAGTCTCCAAGAGCTTTCCCTTATCAAAGCGGTGAAATTAAGCTACACAATGTTAAAACCAGGCCAAATCACAGCAGAACTGCAGCAAAAACTGAACAAAATGGTAGCAATGAGCACGAGGAAAAACTATGAATTTGAGGGCAGAACTTCCTTCTCTGGAAACGTTTCAATCAAGCAAAAACCCGTAAGCCGTAACCCAGAAGAAATAATTCATTGCAATCCTCTGGCTTGCGCTATCAAAGAGATAAGACTTAGCTGATTACATTGGCTCCTTCTGGCTTCATAATTTATTTTGCAAAATGGCGGAGGGGTTAAATGAGAGATTAGCAGCTCTCATGGGAGTGGAAGGAGGGTTTTCCCATGACTGCTGTTTTGTAATCTCTCTCTGAAAGTGTCTTACTCAGTCTCTGTGCCTGATCTTTCTAGGTCAGTAATATTTCTATCAATTTTGATGTCAGAAGAGCATCTTTTAGATTCTTTTCTTCTCCTAGCAGGGAGGGGACTGTTCAGTTACCATCAAGGGAATTCCTCTCAAGTCTTGATTTTAATTTTTTTACTTCAGTAACTGCTTCATTTGTTATTTTGTCTAACTTCACAGTTTCTGGAGTCACATAATTACTGACACAAGTTTCTTTCATTCTTAGTAAAGAAAAGCTAGAAAATACTGTACAGATGTATCCTGAAGGCTGCAAAAAAATAAGGAAAATGTGGAAGCAAGCAGTTGGTGCTGTGGATAGTTTTCATATTAAATAGATAATGTATTTATTTTGGGGTAGAGGAGGCTTGGCTTGCATTTCCAGTATTTTGTTAACCCTTTATAGATATTAAGAGTTATGAAACTATACACTTCATGTTGAGGGAAATGGCAACAACATGCTATATAAAGGGAAGTAGATGATGTCAAAGAAAGATGATCGCTGACTTTAAAATTATCTTGTTAGCAAGCTAATTTATTCATTAAGAGCGCTCTGCAAATTTTAGCATATCTGGAATTGGTTAGAAACAGCAAAAAGTCACTGGTATAGTTGGGGGCTGTAGCATATGGTATAAGAGGAAAGCTAGAGGAAATGTGGCTTGTTCAGCCTGGAGAAGAAGAAATATGGGGGTGGCCAGTTTTCCACCAACCAGACCAGGTCTGACTCTTCTTGAAGGTACACAATGGAAGGGTAATGTACACAATGTCCAACAGGGAAAAGTCCACTTAAATGTAAGGAAAAGCTTTGTCATGATTGTGGTTAACCTTGGAAGGGATTGCCTACAAGTGCCATGGAGTCTCCATGCTTGGACACCTTCAAACCCTGATGGAATGGGGTGCTGGGATCCACCTTTCAGCTTAGTCTGGCTTTCAGCAGGAGATTGGACTTCATGACCTCCAGAGGTCACTTTCAAATTAAATCATATGATTCATTAAGGGCATTACAGATTTGTCCTGTAAGGGTAGGAGTCCCTTCCTTTTATTTCCTGCTTATTACTAAAAACTGAATCTGTAGTGCTGAAATGTTAGTTTAAAATGAGTGGTTTTATTCTGACATTTATCTTGTTTTATGAGATGCTGTTAAATGCTGGGCAGCAAGACAAGGAAAGGACTGAACCTGTCTTTATTGCCTATAGTACACTGGTTCTCTGCCTTCTGAATAATAGTATGAAATTTGGAGCTGATGTTCAGATTAACTTTTTTCTTCCTTTCTGCTGGGAGCTAGGGATGTGTGTGGGAGGTTGGTTTTTTTTTCCTCCTCCCTTTTCTTCCTTGTATCTCTCCAAAATAGTTCTTTCTAAACTTTACAAATATTGCCAGGAGAAAATTTGGCATATGCGTATAATTTAACTGTTCACTTGTTCCTAACCAATGAGAGTATGACTTCAAAAATACTGAAAATGTTGTCATTTTGCAGTTTGTTTTAAGGTTTGTTTTGTATCTAATTTGTGACTAATTGGCTATAGCGTATGGTAACACTATTTTGAAATAAGATGCCTTTTTTTTTTTATTTTTTTCATTTTTGTTGATTTAAAGGAATTATTTTGCTTAGCTTTTGGTGTGTTTTCTGGACACTTCTGTAAGGGCAGGTCTTGAGTTCATAGCTGAGGTTCACTTAACAGATGGCCTTCCTTGGCTAACTTGCTTGTTCTCCTCCCCCTCTCTCCCCTTCTCTTGAGAGAGAAGGTCTCAGTGCTCGTGGCTGCTAACTTGTGAAAACTGGATCCTACTGGTTTAAGTCCTTATGCATCCAAGTTGGGAACATTCATGCTCATCTGAGCGGTTGTGCTGATGCACGTAGTTTTCTTACTTCTTCAACTCCCTTGTTTTCTTCTTGTCGGGAAACTTTCCTCACCTTTCCAGGTTGCGGCTTAGGCTACTCAAACATCCACACAATTTTTCAAGATGCGATCAGGTAGGAGAAGAAACCACGTGCTGCATCCTGGGAGTTCTTAAGGATAAATAGCCTTTTGCCCATTTTTTAAAAATCATCTGCCCTCAAAATATCTGTGCACTTGAACATTCTTGTAGTGACCCTGGTATAATCCGTAGCAGGCAGGTTAGTCGTACATTCTCTTCGGGGCGAGTGCATGAATTGCCAGTGCTGTGCTTGGACAAACTCAGGTTCAGAAACCTAAAGCTGACAAGCACCACTTTAAGATGACAAACTCCTTAAAGGATACTTCAGTGTTCTGGAGGAGTTTGCAGGACGTGCTTGCTTTAGCACGCTCGAACAACTCCTTGCTGCCTCACACCTGCTTCTCCCTCCAACGTCCAGCTTTGCAGCAAGCGGCAAAAATCTGACATCCTGAACTTTCTTATTGAGCAATAAATTCTGTCCTGCTTAGTGGAGTATGAACAGAGATCTGCTGATCATGGTTTTCTTTGCCTGAAAATAAGGGGGCTTTTCTGTTTCTTGTAAAATACTTGAAAGCAGTGTTTAGTGAGCAAACAATCTAACTCCTTTACCAGACTGAAGTGCTCTGAACTATTTAATGTTAACCAAACCATTTTATGAAAAGTGCTATCTCAAACTCAAATACAGCTTTACCCAGGAAAGATGTGGAAACGCATTTATTTTTTTTTCTTGTTCAGCTGGAAACAAATGTTCTGTTCTCATACCATGTGAAACTGGAATAGATTCAGGTCAGTCAATGCATATTCATTCCTTGAGACTCCTTGACAGTTTTAACTATAGTCACTTCCCTCTCCAGCCCACTCCTTTCACTTCTAACTATGAGAATGGGAATCCCTTTGTCTTTCGGGAATTGCGCTTGCATGTCTCTGAGCTCTGATGGATAAAAATCTGTTAAAACTTTGCCTAAGTGGAGCACATTTAGTATGTGAATTGTATTCTTGGGTCTTGTGATATAAAAAAATACCAGCATTCAACAAAAATGGCTTTTGGTGGGAATGTTTTTTTCCTGGGTTGTTGTGGGCACTTTTAGACTTCTTTTTATATTACTAAATTTGTTATGGGAAATATTAATCTGGGTGGATCATGGTAGATCAACAAGCCTTCCTTGGGTATGATCTAAAATGTCACTGATAAAGCCTGAAAGCTTTTCCCTAGTCAAATGCAGCTATCCGCTAGTCTGCAGGGGCTGCTAGTTAGTCATGTGCAAGCAGACACGTAATGCCTTCCTGTCTGACCTTCACCAAACATCTGATTGGAAATCTGTTCAGTACATTAGTAACTGTCTCTTTTCCTGGAAAGCCAAGAAATACACATAGGGTCTGTTTGTATAAACTACGAGGTGCGGAAAATATTTACATAAAAGTTTTTAGTAGTCCTTAAGTCAGGACGTGGTATTACACTCAAAGGAGATTAAAATCGGTTATTTGCTTTATTCTTTTCAAAATTGTCCTTCTCTCGCCTGTGTACGATACGAGGGTTCCAGTGGCAGTGTAAGAATTGAGAAGGCCGTATTGTACTGCACAAAATGAGGGCTGTTCTCCAAACCTCTGTTCCCTGCTACACAGGGTCCATCTATACTGAAGGAAAAAGAATAAGTAACAACAGATTAGTTGTGCAGGGAAGCACAAAACACATTGCCTGTATGGAAGATTTAGGCCTCTTCTCAACATTGAATTCATCTGCTGCTGAAAAGGTCTCCCCTCCCCTAGAGTGTCAAATCAACACCTTTCTTTTTAATTTTCCACCTTAATACTGTCTGTTACAGAGGTTTAATGTGCTGGCGGTCGTTGAATATTTTTCTTATTAAAATGTGTGTTTTGAATAGTTACCAGGTCAGCAAACTGGCTAAATAAAGAGGAGGAGGATTTAGCAGAGTCCGAGCCAGCCATTTACAAATAAATCTCTTGGGGTCTCTAATCACCAGCAAATACAGCCATCACTTGGATTTGAAGGGAGATCAAGGATTATTAATATTTTATAAATGTATTTTTAACTTCAGTACCGTTATACGAAAGTGAAGGATTCAGTGCTACTTTTTCACTCTTCCTTACCTCCTGCAGCAATCTGGAATGATTTAGTTGGATAAACTGAAAAACATTAAGTGTTTCTACTCTGTCCATACCCAGTGCATGAAAGAGTTGTCAGTGGTGTGGCCAGTAATGTATTGGTACAGAAGTACAGAAATTTTGGTATCACAAAATGGGGCTGTGGAAAGAAAGGGTTTGCCTGGTAAACTTTTAATTCATGCAAATCATGGGTGAATATTTTCAACTTTCATGTCTCTTTATCTTAAAACAAGTCTGAGTACTTGTGCCCTGATTCCCACTGAGGAGAGATTGGTCTCCACGGGATGATGCAAGTCCTGGACACATCACTCCTGGCTTGCTTTTGTGTCTGGTAGGGAAACATCCCTTGCTGTGGTTTGTCATCAACGTTCACAGGGATTTCAAATGTGAGGGTTGAGTCTATGTAAGAAGAATTAAGTGTCTGGATACAAGGTGATGATGGACCTGCCTTCTCCTATTGTACATGTGTTTTTGCCTCTTCCAAACTTCTGGGTAGCCTGGTCCTGGCAGTGAGTAACTTGGCAGGAACGCTGTGAAACTCTGTCACAGAAAAGCCCTGTGGGAGCACAAGCAACATCCTTAACTTCCACAGTGCGTTACACCTCTTCCTCCATTCCCCCCTTTGCCATTGGCACCAGTTGCCTGAACTGTTTTGCTTTGCCAGGTAGATTTAATTCGGTCACAAAGCAGTGGCAGGGCAAAAAGGAAGGGGAGGTGGAAAAGATGGATGACTCCTGTTTCTCCAAAACAAAATGTTAGAAATATTAAAAATAAAATCCCAAAACTATCTGTAAATGTTAATGAAATTTAGCTGGGCTAAAGGCATTGAGGTTTGCCCACAAATGCCATCTGGATATCTGTCAGCACAATGTTTGTTCTTTGTATTATTCTTTCAATCTTCTGTAAACAATTTCAATGGCTTTTGGACTTCCCCTTGATACACAAATAAATCTTCAGCGCTGATTTTCCCTTTGATTCTCTGTTATCAGTTCTGATGCCAAATGAAAACAAAACTCCCTTCTGTGTAATAGCTTAACTGCATCTCTGCTCCCGTGGGACTAGTCCTGACAGGGTAGGAAACACAGCCCCAGCCCTCCCTCTGCCACCAGCCTTTGGGAGAGTTTGTTGTCAAGTCAGAAGTGAGCAGAAAGTCAAGGCAGAGACCTGATCCTTGAAAACTCCAATGCGTCAGCTATGGCACCCCTAGCAAGGAGAAAAAGCAGGGCAGAGGATGAACTGCAGCTCTGCCCCTTGCACCGCTTTGTGTGGAGCCTTTGAACCCTTGCCCTGAGGGGAGCCGGGGTGCCCCTGCAAGGCAAGGGGCTCCTAACAATGCACCCCTTGTGCCGGCTGCCTTCTCCCAATGCTGCTGCGGCGTCCGGGCTTGTCCTGTTAATTGCCTGGTGAGAAGGAACCCCCTTCTGGTGTAAGAATGATTTTCCACTCTTGGTGATGGATGAAGCTGGAATAAAGCAGTTTAATTTTTAGAAAACTGTTGACCCTGAAAGGATTGAGCTATTATTTTAATTACTGTAATGAGCAAACACTACTTGGCAATCATTAAAAGAACGTATATACAGAGCTCCAGATCCTGCTGGCTGATGTGTATTGATGAAACTTTTCTTGAACCGGAGGGGTGCGTGTTAATTTTTTTCTGCTAAATTGATGGCAGCGTGGGCAAGACATTTTGCTATTGCTTTGTATTGCATTTCTGTCACCAGGAAATTTGTAGTCAAATACAGGCTATTAGTAGAAGTGTGGGTCAACATTGTGAGTGAACATTCATAATGATCCCTTCATAGCAGTTTGAGATCAGAGTTGGCAGAATTAATTTTCAGCTATACCATTTCCTTGGGAATGTTGACCTGTTGAAACTACTGCAGGACGACGTTGAGCTTAATCTGAAGGGTTCTGTTTGTTAGTTTTGAATTTGAAGGCTTTTCAGATTCACAATGGAAATAGAAAAGAAAATTGTACCGTTCAATAACTGGCAATTTAAAACTTCAGCCTATAACGTGTATTTTCATGCATTTTTAGGGGTTAAATCCCTACTCATATGGTTCTACTTAGTATAGATGTCATTCAGCTGACAGGAGCTGGAGCACTGTGCATTGTGCAGATCATCATGGTGGGCAGGTTTCTGAAGCTCATTATGCTTCACGTTGCTCAGTGACAGCAGGTGGCAGATGATGAAGATGGCAGATGAGCTCATCCAGCAGCAGCATTGTGTCATTTCTTTGTCTGCACATTGCACACGTGCGGTTTTCTCAAGGAGACAGCCAAATCTAGTGAGGTAGCACTACAGTGTCAGAGGAATTATTTAATGAGGAATGAGATCCTAAGACATTGTGGACCTGGAGAAAGACACTGAAAAAAAATTTAGGAAATATTTTTTGGGGGAAGGAAATTCTTATTATTCTTGCATTGCCCTCTTGCCTTCACCTGCAAAGAAAGAGCTGTCATATTCTATCCTTTTTACTATTTACAGGTTGAACTCTGCTATAAGGCTCAGTCAGATGACCCAACGTTTGTTTTTTTTCCCCTCACTTCTTTCCTTCAACACTGTTCGAGTTTGGCCATGGAGGTGGAATCAAATTTCATAAGGGAAATGAAAATCTTATTTTCAGACAGATGTTGCATATCAAAAGCAGAAACATGTTAGAAAGCTTGATCTGATGAGCTCTACATATGGCTTAATTTTTCAGTAGAAAGTGTAATTAAATTGTCTGGCTTTCCTATATTAGCCCATAGTGCTTCATGCTATAATCTTGCACTAAGATCTAAGGGTGTGGTTTTAATATTTCTGGTATATGTAAGCTGCTAATATTGTATCTTTTCTGTTGTGAAGGACTGGTGTCTCTCTGAATGTATTGACTAATTAATCTTCCTTTTTCACTGATCATTAGAGTCCTGTGCTAAATGGTCACAGAAAAGCTCATCCTCTATTATTACTATGGGGAGAATGCTTTTTAACTTTCATTTCTCTCAATATTAATGCTATACGTAAAGCTTTTTTTTAATTGTAGAAGAAAAAAAAACTCAAAATGAGTAGCATAGATTTCTTTGCTGTACATTTCATTCATTTACTATGAAATTTGGGTCGTAGTGATTCACAGCTCTTCTTCCTAGAGGTGAGTCACAGAAGATATTTTTAGCGTACTCCTTTGCTTGCTTTTCCTTTCTTTAGAGGGAAATAATTCTGAGTGAGGGAGGCAGAGAGCAGGGAGGAACTGACACACATGACGTTTGCCAGACAAGAAGTAAGTAAAATGTGAAGGGCCAGGCTAAACCTTCAGCTCTGCACAAAGATGTGCACAGGCTTCGCAGACCAGATGTCTGACATGGCCTTAGACTTTCCCTTAGGAACCCTGGAAGGCAGGCTCTGTACACACAGCGCCATGGACATGTAAGATCACAGCGTGTCCTGGCTTGCCTGATCAACAATAGCTGGGAAGCAACATCACCCCAGCATGTGATAGCAACCAAGGTTGCCAGGAGTCCCTGGAAGATGTCTTGCGCTGTGGAGAATGAAACCTGGGGCTGCTGTATCTGTCTTACTGCTGTCAGGTGTGATGGTTCAAGGAAGCAGATGTATGTGACCTTTGCATCCCTTCATTCTGCTCAGATGCACCACTAGTCTTCTCTACTGCGCAATATGAAACTTTTGCATGTTGCCGATGTTTGTCGCATCATAGTGTTTGGTTGTCATAAGCTTTGTTTAATGTGAATCAAATGGAAAGTGTGTGGAGTGGTTTTCTGACTCCCATCCAGGGAAGACTTTGGGTCACATGCCATACAGCTTTCGGAGAGCTGGCTCAGCTGAGTCTTCCTGGAGCTGGTAACTGGTCAATGATGAGGAGCCCATAGCAGGCAGGAGTGCAATGCCAGGGTATGGCGAAGGGTAGAATAATAGAATAATTTTGGTTGGAAGAAACCCTCAGGATCATCAAGTCCAACCATAACCTAATTCTAGCAGTAAACCATGTCCTTAAGAACCTCGTCTATATGTCTTTTAAACACCTTCAGGGATGGTGACTCAACCACTTCCCTGGGCAGCCTGTTCCACTGCTTCACAACCCTTTCTGTGAAGAAGTTTTTCCTAATGTCGAGTGTGAACATCCCATGGCACAACTTGAGGCCATCTCCTCTTGTCCAGTCCTTTGTTGCTGGGGAGAAGAGACTGACCCCCTCCATGCTACAGCCTCCTTTCAGGTAGTTGCAGACAGCGATAAGGTCTCCCCTCAGCCTCCTTTTCTCCAGGCTGAACAGCCCCAGTTTCCTCAGCCGCTCCTCATCAGACTTGTGCTCCAGACTTCTCACCAGCTTTGTTGCCCTTCTCTGAACTCTCTCCAGCACCTCACTGCTGTAGTGAGGGGCCCAAAACTGAGCACAATATTCAAGGTGGGGCCTCAGCAGCAGCTAGTACAGTGGGATGGGTAACATGTAGGTAACATGTTAAGTAACTTCTATAGGTATTTAGGCTCTCAGCCACTTGGACAATTCAGACTGCAGAGTGGCTGGGGAAGCAGAATGTTTGCAGGGGAGAAAGATGAGGACCGTGGCATTGCCCACTTTGACATCTCTCAGTCAGAGAGCCCAGCCTCCAGCAGATAAAATGACACAGATTTACTGTAAACCAGATCATGTCTGGCTTGGCTTAGCTGCTCACAGTCTTTCCAGTGATTTAACTAAACATGTTTTATACTAATTTAGTTAAGCAGACAGTGAAACTGTGTACTCAGCATGTCGTGTTGGCCAAGTTTACTGGTGGCAAAGACCCTCCCATTCAGTGGCAGGGTTTTGGTGGGATGGACACTCAGTCCCTTCAAGGCAACTGAGCATGGTAGTACGAGGTGGCAGACTGAAGGGATGAGACAAGTGTTGGGATGTTTCCTTGGAGCAGGTGACCCTTCTGCAAGTGACCTTGGGCAGCAAGACAATGGCTGTGCCACTGTATGTCTGTGGAGGCTGGTGTGTGGGAGGCTGTGTGTGATGTCGGGTTTTGCTCTTGCTGGGAACGCAGTAACGCAGTTGAAAAAGGAAGCAAAGGACTCTTTTAGGAAATTACTGCTTCAGGGAGTGCAATTCATGTCATTTCAAAGGTGAGGTTTCTTAGATGTGTATTTGCCTTTCTGCTCCTTATGTTCAGAAATCTCAACTTCATTTACCTGAAAGGAACATCAAGCTGTTGGAAAAACTTTTTCAATGCTTTGTCATAACTCCAACAAAGACTGATCTTTTTATGGTTTTGGGATTTGAGTTGCTTTTAGCTTGGGATGTCCCAGTTTTTCTGGTCTCTAAGCATCAGCCGTATTTTTTTCTTAAATATCTATAGTGATATCTATTCTAGGTGTCTGAAACTCTAATATCCTTTTTTTTTCCATCAGTGGCATCTTCACAGCTTCAAATTTATGTGCTAACATAAAGTTCTCAGTATTGATTTGGTTTCATTTTTCAAGGAATAACTTATTTCTTTTGAACCAAAAATATTAATAGTATTTCTCTGGAACATATGCAGAAGCTAATGTTAGCTTGTATACTTAGAAGTCAGTATGTAATAACATATCTCATGATAATCTAGCAGCCAGGGAAGTCCATATGCATTCAGAGGCAAATAGACAGCCAGCCACTCTGATAATTACCACTTCACAGCCCTTTCTGTGAAAGGCTACAAAATGGAATTGGTGCAAAAATGGCTTTCAACCGGAGGTGCCCTAAACCAATATTAGCAAGAAGGTTTCACTAGAAACACATATAGGATAAAATATTCAATAGCATTTCACAAAAGCATTAGCAAGGCGTAGTACAACTTTTTAAATCATGAATTATCATTTACATGGAGAAAACAAAATCCCCTAAGTGGTCTTCTAAAAACACTTTTGAAATTAAACTTCCCCATGTGCAGTCTGTAGCATTTACTTTCTGTCGAGGTCTTCTAAGCTAGGCTGCCTCTACTAACTGGTTTCATTTGGCTCTCAGCAAGCTGGCAGACATCTTGTAAGAGGGGAAAAATTGGCTGGCAATTCTTTTTCTTTATACCTTTTGGATTCAGCTATGATAATTTGAACTGCCAGAGAGAGGTTTAGATGGTACTCACCTTATTTAAGGTAATGAAACAAAATATGTGTGAGGGAATGCATTCAAGAGAACTGAGGCAGATACATATCTTGCTTAGATCTGAATTTTAGATTTATCATCTTTGTTTCCTTCTTGAGTAGCAGTGAAAATTAATTTAAATGGGCAGTGCTGAACCAGTGTACTCTTACCCAGCATCGCTGTTCACCCACCTTTTCAG
The DNA here is from genome assembly GCF_036013475.1 of Columba livia. NCBI lineage: Eukaryota > Metazoa > Chordata > Aves > Columbiformes > Columbidae > Columba > Columba livia. Next base: position 117,024,957 of record NC_088603.1, on the reverse strand, counting down.
CTCATCTGTTTTCCTTTTGGGTAACACTTTTAGCACATGCTGTGAACATACACCAAAATACTCATTCTTAAAAGCTGCCTTCCTTCATCTCAAGCCATTATCGAGAGCTCTGTCTGCTTCGCAGATAAATCGCACAACACTGAATCAATGTCCTCCTGTACTGGGAGCCAGACAAACGATTCTGACAGAAACTCTGTCGCATTCATAGAGAGTGAGAGAAGAAGAGCTGGCTCACCTCGTGCAGAATACGGGTAGCAAAACATCCTCTGCTTCTCACCTGAGAAATATAAACGTGGCTGTTGATCCTAAACCAAAAAATTAGTAATGTTTGCTTGCTGCACGTTACTTTGCATGCTTGAGAGATATTCCAGTGTTATGGATGATAGTTTTTGGATCATGTATTTCAATAAGGTGATTTTTAAGATCGTGTTTGTTGGGTTTTTTTTGTCTTTACACTTGTTTTAATTATCTTTAATATAGTTTTAGCTGTAGCATAAATATACTTAACACCGAATACTCTCCTTGGCAGGAGACTTCAGCTGAATAAACCAGATCTATTGTGTAATTAAGGAGTTTCTTTGGAAATTGGCTTCATTTCAGTTTTAAATATGTTGTCTAATTTGTTCCAGAAGTAAAGTGAACTTGTTTTTTCAGAACTTGCTCATGATTGCTGGTGGTCAGAGATACAATAAATTTAGTTCCTTCCTAATTTAAACACTTTGTAAGTATGTAAGCTAAGCTACAGTCTGCACCAGGCATTGGCAATACAAAGCGATGGTACTGTTCCAAAGAAAATTGTCTTTTTTTAATCACATAGAACAGCAACGCCTCCTTTCCAGTGCTGATACACAAATGTTGGGAACTATTTGAGCAACAGGTTTTCCAGTAATTTGAGTGCAATACTTCAAGGGAGAGAGGAGGAGGAAAAAAATACAGGCTCTGCTAGAGATTGTAAACGACATGTATATTCAGCAAGCAAATGAGCTACGAGCTTTGAAACAATAAGCTGCTCTATAATGCACAGACGGTCTTTCAGGCTACCAAGCCCAAGCTCTGAAGTCTCTCTGCACATTGATAAAAATGTCTAACTCTGAATGAAATACGTTTTTTCTGTCTCATGTAAAGCCCTGTAAGCTACTGAGAACTGACTGAGCTGCTGACTCAGCCATTGTTCCTGGTTTTTACAACTCCTCCCATTCAGTTAATTAAAAAACCTGTTCCTGAACAGGAAACAAAAGCACTTTTTATACAGAATTGATCTATGTACATTTTCAAGATTTCTGCTCCGTGAATGCACTTTTTCTTCAGCTTTGTTTCTTGCAGCACAAGTGCCTGCCAGAGGCAGTACTGTGGACACAACTGTCCTTCTCGGCTGGAATATTTTACTACACACCGTCCTACACTTGTGCCACGGCCCGTTGAGCATGGGATGAGGTCAGAACCTGAAAAGCACAAAAGGCTTGTCAGCGAGCAAGAAAACGATGAATGAAGTTAAAGTCAGGTCATAGAAATGGAGATACTCGTGTGGGAGTAGCAGGAGGAAAGAGATATCTCAGCAAAAGAGCAGAAAGCATAAAGGATGTTGGGTGTGCGGTTCAAGAAACTGTCTTTGCACTGTGGCAGAAGCACTAAGAGCTTGAGTTTTGGTGAGTGTTGACTTTGAAGCTTTTGCAAAATAAATAAATAAAAGCTGCTACTCAGTAAGGCGAAGTTAACCATTAAGCTCAGCAGTTGCTGCTGTTATTTTAGCAAAAGCTTCAACTTGGCAAGAATTAAAGAATTTGCATGAAGTTGTTTGGAAAAGCCACTTTCGTTCTGTCAAATTTAATTTTTAAGAGATGGCTACCAAATTCAAAAAGTGTCTGGTATAAATCCACAAGTCACTCATAGTTAGAATCTCTGAAATTCATGTTATGACCAAAAATATGTTTCTACACATCTTAACTTCCTCCCTATAATTGCAGCTCTCCAATTTTTTAATCAACAAAGGGAAGTAATGCAATTCAGAGCACGCCTGACACAGAGGTTGGGACCTGTTAGTTTCTAAATTGCAGGAATTTACTTTCTTCGATGCAGTTGAAATTTGCTTCCATAAAATGATTAACCTCTTTCCAAGCTCAGTTGATCCTCTGAGAATGAAGCCTCTCTAGTCAGCCAGTGTAAGATTTCTGTGTTGCCACTGGTGGATGGGATTTCTTTTTTGAATGCTCTCCAGTTTTTATCTTAACCTCAAATAAATGTCATCATTCACTTGTGTCCACTGGTGATGAGGAGGTACACTGAACTACTCTCTGTAAGGTACAGTCTATGTTTAAAATGCTTTTTATCAGAGCAAAAATCCTCTTTACCTTTTTGAAGAAATTTAGACGATGAAAGTAGGAGAATCTGTTCAACTAGAGCTGCACTAACATGAGTCCTGGAACATTTCTGCAGTTAGAAAATACTCCAGTTTCTTTCATTGACACTTCAGTTGCATGAGAAACTAAAGCTCACTATTTAGCAACCAAAATTAGGAGAGTGAAAGGGAAGAAAGGTTTCTTCCCATGTGTATCTCCCGTGAGAAGGCTTCTGCTGAAGGGGAGGTTGGAGTTGGGTTTCGGTACTTATTTGCTTCTTGGAATTGGGCAGATTATGATCTACAGCTGCAGCACTGCTGGTGGGGGCATCAGCCCAAGCAGAACAAACTTGTGTTAACTGTATTTTCTTAACATAAATGTTGTTTACTAATGATCAGAAATTTTGTTTTGATAAAAGATAGGATTTTGCTCTTTCCACATTAAGGAGGAAATCTTGCAGATTTATAATTTCTACTGAAATCAGTGTTAATGAGGTGAGGGAATCCATGGTGTGAAGGCAGAATTTTTTTGATGCAACTGTGATATAAAATCCCAGCACACTTGGTTAACCTTTAACAGGTATTCTAATATGGCGTGTTTGAGCCTGCTTGAAACTAGTAATATTAATTTCAAATGTTAACCAGGAGTTTATTCTGTTACTCTCATCTCAACTTTCTTCTGTGCTTTAATTAAATGTTAATCTATTGTAGACAACCCTGTTCTTCTAATGAATAACTTGGGATGAGTGTATACTGATGATCTGGGAGGAGATCGCCTAGTTAAGAGTAGGCCCAAAGGCAGATTAGGTTTGTGCTGCCTCTTAATTTTAGATATACATAATGTCTTTCACTGAAATGGGAAAATCTACTTGGGCAGAACAATGTAAGGATGCTATTAAGGGACTTGTCTGTTATCCAGGGCAGGGTTTGATCTTTGACTTGCATTGAGATATCTAAGCTGAGTCTCCACGCCTTACGGCAGCTTTTTAGCCCTGAATCAGTATTAAAGTATAAATTAAAGCAGTGTATCTGCCTAGTAAGACAAGTGTCTCGAAGTACAGTAAGAACTGTAACCATGTACTTTTTCACCTTTGATTCTATGTCATTTTCCAGCTGTTCATGAAGAGGACAGAAGTTCTCGATAGAGGTTTCTGTTAAGTCAGGGATAACTTGGTTTTGCTTTCTTTTCTGGTGGCAGGCTGTTCCACCAAATGTTCTCCTAAGGATCCTGGTTGCTGCTGTAGGAGACCAGAGCCATAAGCTTTTAGTGACTCTTACCATTTTCATAGCTAAGGTCTAAGTGGGCCTCCACTCCAGTGCCAAAGGCACAGTGCTAGTAGTCACGTAAGAAAAGCTTTTGTCGTTGGGCAGCTGCTGTTAAACATAGTCATCTCAGCACTGTTTCATGCAAGCCCAGGGCTGGTTTAGTTGGGCTTTCTGTAACTTTTCTCCTTCTTTTTTATCCTGCCATCTGGATAAGCTCTGTTACTCACCAGGAGAGCATGCCATCTTCATGTGCATGTCTTTATAATCTTACTGTTCAACAGAAAACTGCCAACAGCCTTTGTTAATAGTAATTAGGAGAGTCAAATGGTGCAGTAGTCATCAGACTCCTCTGCATGGTCACTTGAGCATGTGAACTAACACACAGCCTGTGGAATATTCTTGGTGTCTGTTGGCAGTGCATGGGAAAGGAATAAATGATGTTCATTACAAGTTAGATTGATGATAACCCAGTGAATAAGTTAAATCTAGTTAACTTACAGTCCAGACACTCAAACATGTGACCCCATAAAATGAAACGTTTCATTGTGGCAGTCTGGTTATTTGTGATGATAATAACTTATGAAACAAAGGTTAGAGGTTAGGCTTGTTTTCCCTGTCTGTCTTTGTACATCATCTGCAACCTAAAATTCCCTCTCATGCAAAATCTGTGAGTTAAATCTACTTTAAGCTATCATCAGTCACCATTTGAACTGATTTTTCTTTGTTATGCTGCCAATAGAATCAGATATTTTTGTTATGCTGCTTAAGAGTCATGAAGGTAAGATAGGAGAAACAGGCTGTACCATCCCCTTTGCTTTGCCAGGGCAGGATTAGAGGTTTTGATTAGCAAGCATTGCATTGCTGTGTGGGAAACATGGTTGGGTTCCTTTCCTTGATCTCTGGAACGGTGTCTGTGGGTCCGTGCAGGTGATGGATGTGTCAGCGTGCTGGTGCTGTGCTTCGACATGTCTCACCAGCTTGTCAGGCCTGACTCATTCTTCCTTGGTTGAATGGATATCTGTACCACAGACATAACACAGAGAGGAATAAAGGCGTTGGAGGCTTTCAAATCTTCATAATACTTCTGAGAAGTAAAGCTATTCATTCTGAAGGGCTCCTTCCCCATGAAATGTTGCACAATCGCTACTGACTGAATGTGCCTTTGTGCCGTGCCCTCTGCTTTGCAGTGCCATAAGTTTAGCTCCAGTACACTTGATGAATTCTAATTGTATTGTGTTTACTTAGATATGTCTCTAGTTCATGTTTCATCTGGGTTTTTTTTAATACATTTCTAAAATTTCCTTAAGATTGGGTACAGATGGGGACACAGGAGGTCCTTTTCTTCATCCCTTTCCCACCCGTCAAGAAAAAGTACTGACAGGCAGCTCTTAAAAAACAAAGGCAGTATTTCAAAGTCTGTTTAATAGCTATTTCATGGTGATTATAATACAAGAATCAATCATAGTTTTTCCAGTCTGTGGCTCAGTCATTATCCTTTGGAAGCTGTGTATCAAAGACCCTTGTTTTGTGTTTTCCTTGCTGTATTCCCCACCCTATCATAGTCTCCTGTATGTTTTCAGCAGGCTAAAATACACAAATAAACAAGTTCTTAAAACTCAGAAAAAGTTCCTTTTTCCCTGCCCTCCCAAACCTTTTTTTTATTTATAGCTCACAGATGCTGTCAGCATGGCAGATAAGGATGAACCTGAACTGTTGGTGTCTTACTGTCTTTGACTGAGGGGATGAACTTACCATAACGTTGCATCCATGTTAGTTTGCAGCCAGGTCTCAACCTGAGGTAAAGGTGGTAGCTCCTTCAATAGGGAACCCAGAGGTGATGGAGCAGGTGATCAGCTTTCCTCTCCTCTCCATCAGCACCAGGGCTGTGAGCTGTTTGTGGACTGTTTGCTCCCACTATTGAAAACAACATTCTCTAATTCCGTTTACACTTGCAGTTTCTTTCGGCGATGCATCTTCTCTCACTGCACTGTCCTCCCTACAGGGGGGGACTCTGCAGCCCTGGAGGACCTGGGCATGGGGGCATTTTTCTCTCCTCAGAGAGCTGTGAACAAATCCTAGGTTTCAAACCAGCTGGAAGATGACATAAGCAAAGCAAAGCATTTATTTCCCACTCGTTCGTTCTTCCGAGTGTATGTTAAACCTTTTCACAGTTACCTAGTGATCGGTCCCCAAAAGAGCTGCAATGTTGGCTTTACACCTTGGTTCCAGTTAGTCACGTAATAGCAGTGTCAGAGAGTTGTGATGGATTCTTTTTTGTTCTCCTTTTTCTCAGGTCTAGACAACTACTACCACTGTCATGACAACACTTCTTGCAACAACCAAATGCCACATGTAGGTTCTGTGCAGGCGTTTTGGCAAATGTCAATTTAAATAAAACCCCGATTAAAAAAAAAATACATGTAGGCTGAAGTGACAGAAGTGTTAGGATTATGTCTTAATATATTATTTCAAAGTCTGGTTTGCTATGCTCACTCTTGACTGGCTGCCTTGTCTAAGGATTAGGTAAGGAAGAAATAGCTTTACCATATGATCTAGTTGATGGGGTGACAAGTGAGACCGTAAACTGAGATTTCCTTCCATTGTCCCCCACAGAGACAAATTTATTTCTGCATCAGGCATTGAGGACTGTTATGTGCACTGTCAATGGAAGACTATACAGGTCCACGTAAGAACCAGCCATGCTGAAGTGCGCTTTCCAAGTCATGCAACTACATTCTCCCTGGTATCTAGCAAGCCACCTCTCCGTGCCCTTTGTTATTACATCTTATTTATCCTTTAGGCTTATGCTTTTCAACTCTGCTCACTTCTATCAAGGATCATCTCTTTTGGGGAGGAAAACAAAGTTATTTCCTATCAGCTTTGACAGGAATGCTGAAAAATCTAGACAAAAATTGTCTTTTTCCAGAATGGTGGTGTTTGGCAGGTAGAGAGCCTTTTCTTTTTGAGACAGCTCTACTGTTCTTTGAAATACTGAAAAGCAGTCAGCAGTCAACAAATAATATGAAACATAAACCTCTGCAGTACTTTTGCTACCCTGCTGTGCTGTCTGCGCATTCTTGAGAAGCGCTGGGCTTTGCATACAGTCTCACATAGAGAGATGTGAGACTTACTAAATAATCAAAGCTGCTGAAAGACAATGCAACTCCTGCCTCCTTGGAGAAACATTTAACAGCGAACGCAATTGAGCAGATGTTTCACTGACCTTCCATGTTTCCTACTGATGACATGCAGCTACTTTTTTTTTTTTTTTTTCCTTCTCAGAATTTCTTTGTTCAAATTTTCTTTTTGGTATATGAGCATATACATGCTCTCATCCTTTTATATCCATAAAAGCCTGACTTTTTGCTCAGTCTGTGAACCCTTGCAATAAAGACACCCTTGGTCTAGGCGCAGTACAGAGACAGTGCAAAATACGTGTTTCTCTCTTGGAAGCATTCTGAACTCTTAGATATGGTTAAACCATTTGGAGGTGAGGGGTAAGTTGCTGCAAAAAACAGGGGATCTGACATTACAGAAATAACCTGTATGAGGTGGGTTAGAGTTGTGAACCTGTGTAAGCCTGGAAGAGCCTGAGCAGCGACAAAAGCAGAAGCATCCTGAAGTCTGGGACTGAAAGGGCTGGTTAAAGCCGCTGCTCGCAGATACTGCAGGGCCAGCTTCTGGTGAGAAGGAAGATGGACTGATCTCCCTGCTCCTACTGGGTTTTAATAAATGCCTCCAAAAACTGGAGGATAAGCCCTGGTTTAGGTCTTTCGCTGCCTTTTTATCTTTCTAGACTTACTTCCAGCAGTTGTGGATTTACTGTCTTTGCTGTAAGTACCTTCACAGGGAAATAAGAATTCATAATCTGCAGAGATAATATATACTAGTATGAAACTGTTCCAATACTGTGCCTGCCAGAGGCCAGGCTGGAAGATAAAGAGATATAAAGCTTGCAGTAGTCGTTCATTACTCGTTTGCGTTTGGCTGCAAAGGAGTAACCACACCTGCTCGGTGGACCATGTAGGTATTACAGATCTTTGATCTTTCTGAACCTGCACTGATTTACTAGCGAAACATCTCATTATTCTTTTTGTGCTTGTAAGAGAGGTGGGGCTGCTTCTATTATAGTATAACTTTAGCTTTAGATTTTCTTCAAGTTTTCTGTTAAATTCCTAATTAACACATATTTAAATTGTGTTGTGATTTGTTTAAGATTGCTGTCAGGTTTGTAGTCTCCCAATGAAATTTTGCCTCTTGTGCAGTGTGATAAAATCCCACTTTAACTTGCAGTCAAGCCAGACTTATGTCCATTTAACTTGTATTTCAGCCGTGCTGTCTTTTTTATGGCAGCTTGAGTAGAGACCAGGGAGAAACATAATAAGAAATAGTCTCCTTCCTCTCCATTAGTTAGTTACTTGACATCTGGCTCAAATGTGTATTGCAGGCCCCTCTTCAGGCCTTCTTTCCTTCCAATAAAAAAGTCTGCCTTTTTCAATGTGGAAATAAATTTCAAAAAAACTGTCTATAGAAAATCTTGAGTTATAAGCCATCTCTTCCAAAAGAGAGGCATTTTAACATCCAGCCCTGACAGCTTCCATGCACAGCATACTTCTTGATTTCGTAACAGGAGGAGATTAATGCTGCCCTTCTATTATATGCTTTGGGATCAGTGTGTACTCCTCTGTAGTCAGCCCCCTCGTGAACTGCTGCTTATTAGCAGCAGAGGCACAGACGGCTTTGTGTTTGTGTGGCTGAGCTGAAGGAAGGGGAGGATGGCACAGAGAGAGACATGGATGGTTCTGAGCATCTCTTTGTGCTGAAGCAAAGCTCCAGCTGACTTTTCACTTAATTCAGAAACGTGTGTAAGTCAACAATAGATACCAGACCCTGCTTCCAGTTGCACACAGCCTAAAGCATTTTTTTTCTGTGCTGAGGAATTTGGGACTTTTTTGTGGAAGTTTGGATTGTAATGAGTAAGTGGCCTTTTCTTGCCACCAGACTGTCTGTTGTTAAGTACATAACAGTCACAGTAAAATAATATTATTATGCTTCCAAACAGAGTAACTAGAGAACCTAGAATTAAAGACCACTGTCTCATTCAAAGTGTTGGATGAATATTTTTCATATAAGGTTTTGTTATTCAATGTGTTGTTTTGCTTCCTTCTTCATGTGAATTCATGCTTTGTTACTGTGCCCAACTCAATTCCCACTCTGAAGTGAGAGTTCTCAAGTTCTTTCTGAACTAGCAAACTTTGATCACTGCACTATTTCACAGTTTCAAACAACTATGTAGCTTCCACACAGTATCGTATTCTACTCCATTCTCTACATAAGGGGGAGTGTTAAATCACAAGTAACTGTACTGATTTTAGATCTGAGGTTACTCAAACTTGCTGTGGTTTTGTTGGGGGGCTTGTGTTATTTCTTTGAGAGGGAACTTAATGTATGAAATATCATTATAAACTGCTTGCCTTGGATAGTAACCACAGCTGAGAATCTTGCAAATCAGACCCCTAGATCCCAAACTGGGCAATCAGGATGGCATCTAGGTGGCTGTGTTGGTAGTTGCAGAGGACAGCAGTGGTCCCTGAGCAGCAATTCAGAAGTAAGCAGGAGAGAGCGTCAGTCTCAGGTCAGCCCATGGAGAATGAACATTGTGTGATGACATGTCATCCTTGGTGACTATCTGTGAAATACAGTCATTATGCTCTAGAGTGGTAGCTTTTCTGTGCTGTCAGGTGCTCTCTGATGCAACTCATAGTCCATGCTGCTACGTGATGTTCTGGCATGTCCTGACTCCATGGAGGAGAAGGAGGAGGAAGTCTGACTTCGTTCCCTCCCATTCCTGACTTTCCTTGGCAGGAAAATGGGGTGCCTGCACGGGAAAGGACCTGCGGGGCTGGAGAATGCATCTTCTTGGTTAGGCTGTGGCTGAGAGGGAAATCCTGAAGCGAGGACTTACATGACCTGTATGGCAGACTGGGGATTAAAAAGCAGGGTTCTTTCTTCATATCTTCCTGTCTGGGCATCACTCACAACACGCTTTCCAGCTTTGGTTAACTGAGCACCTCCCTGCTTACTGTCCAGATTCCCTAAGCCCAGAGGAGCTGGCTGCCTGGCCCCTCTATTGCTTTGCACGGAAGGGTCCTTGGAGTGGACAGGGTCTTGTATTAATTTTTGCTCCAAAACTAATTACTTTTTGTATGTATAGCTGCCTGGACACTTTTTAATTTGACTTCTTTTATGAACTGTAACTAGGACTTGTTTTCAGAGTAGGGCTTATATTTCAAGCATCCTCAAAAATACTAAAAAATCATGTTAGGGCTTATTTTGGGGGTAGGTCTTATTTTTGGGGAAACAGTGTATGTTGCTGTAATGTACTATAGGAATGGCTTCAGCAGGTCAGACCAGAGGTCCTGCTGCATCTACCCCAGTGTTGGTCTTTGAAACACTTGAATTGTCTTGGCTGAACTTCAAATCCTAGTGTGTCCTGAAGCAGACACAGAGTTGGGAAAACTCCAACTGATTTTTGGAGTGCGGTGAATTTTTTTCAACAGTTGAAAGTTGTAGTCACATGGTGGGAAGTACCAGCATCTTTTCTTACCCTGCTGATAGTACTTCAAAGTTACTGTGGTCACTTTAGAAAGACAAAACGTATGGCAGGGAATAAAAGGAAGTCTTCTGCCTTCTAAGTTGATATTTAGGCTTGTAACCACAGTACTCAAGCACACCGACTACAAGAGTGTTCCTCTGTCAGCGGTGTTCTGGGCTTGGGTAATGGAACTGAGCCTCTTGCTCTCCCACCTCTCTTGGTGTGCGTGTGTGTGTGCACACATACACACACCTGGCAGGGTGGTGGGATGGGTCTTTCTCACGGAGCGTCAGGACTTGCTGAGCTTGCATTCGTTTCCTCCTCTGCTGCTAGGTGGCCTGAAAGAGTTTAGTGTGGGTGAATTCTCTGAACATGTCACAGATGTCTCAAGTCTGAGGGGATATATAGGAGCAGCAGGGTGTTGTGCACAAAAATGCTGAAGGAGTGAGAAAGTATTTCTGTAGGTGGCTTGACATCCTGATGTATTGGATGAATTTTAATGAAGTTGAGCACTCTCGGGGAACAATAATCCACTGGCTGCATACATTGCTAATTTTAGAATATGATTTACAGCAAATGCACTAACCATTGGTTTTACTCAGCCTTTTACTCTTTTTCTTGAGTTGTTTGTTACCTCAGGTCCTGCTGTGATATCCTCTTGCTGAGATCAGCCTTTAACTTAGTTGTAGTTAATGTTTCTAAATTTGGGAAGATCACTCCACTGATTTGAAGTCACACCAGCAGCAAATGTGTCCTTCTAAGCTTTCATTATCTCAGTGTTTGTTAAAGAAAGCTTTTAATCTTTGTGTTCACAGCGCACAGAGGGGGTTGATGTACCTGGCTGTCCCTGGGAGGTCTGCCCGGGGCAGCTGCCTACGTGTTGGTTCATGCCTTTTACAACACTTAGGATATAGCCAAGGTTTTAATGCTGCAGGGAGGTAAAGTCGGCAAGAAACACTTCTTTCTAGTGCTCTTCTGAAGGCGACCACCTTCAAAAGGGTTTTAAATGTGTATGGCTTACTTTTTGATGTTAACTATAGGTCTCAAAGGGCTTAGTTTATGATTAAGGAAAGTTAGGTGCTCTTCCAATCTTAGGGAAGCCTAGAGGAGAAAGGGTTTTAGTCTAGTATTTTTAAATAGCTATTTGATGATGCTAAAAACAAAACTCTTATGTTTATTGTTTGGGGATTTTATAGTAGTGGGTGTGTTTTCTTTGTCTAAAACTTTTAATATTAAAGGCCAAAAAGTGCTATCTGTACAGATACGATTACACCGAATTAAGTACACGAACACAAATGCCTCCATAGTTATTTACTATTTATAGAGAGCGTGTGATAAAAAGATCTCTTTTAGTTTAACTTTGGCTCCCACACGTTCTTTTCCTTCCAACCTGGTGAAACTGGGTGTCTTGCATGGCAGGTTCTCTCTGCAGACTTTCTGCGATCTCCTGTCTTCTTGTTTGGCTGCTAATAACCGGAAAAATTGACCGAGCAAAATGGTGAAGAAGTTGAGCCAGCAGTTGCCACAGTGACAGTTGTCCAATATAAATATCTTACAACTCTTCTGTTTATCATCTGTTTTCAGGGCAGTTTAAGCTGCTGGAACAAGACCGAGATATTAAGGAGCCAGTGCAGTATTTTAACAGTGTGGAGGAGGTGGCTAAAGCATTTCCTGAACGAGTTTACGTCATGGAGGAAATAACATTCAACGTTAAGGTAGTCCCTGAATAAATATTTATCCCTGTTTAAGTGATTAACTGTTACAACCTTTATATACATGGCAAGTGAGTAACGGTGCTGTGTGGGAAGTGTGATTTTTTTTTTTTTTATTTTGAGACAAACGAACCTTTGCTGTCCTGCATTCAGTGATGGTGCTCTTCGGGATCATTTTTGCAGTTTTAAATCAACATGTCCTCTAAGGGCTCTCCTGTCCTATGGTACTTCGGGGAGCAATCCTCATGACCCATCCAATAATTCATCTAATTAGGATGCTCCTGCCAGATTTTAAACAAGTGTTGCTTGTTGCCCCCTTTCTCCTCCCCCTCCTGCTGTATGAAATTTATTCTCTGCTAAGCAGCAGCTGCTCAAATCCCTATCCAGAAAGCCTTATTCTCAGAGAGCATGCAGGGTGAAATGATGGGGTTGCTTGTCTCAAAATTACTGCAGCTAAATAGCATTGTGAATAAAACAAAAAACAAACAAAACACACACGGAAGAAAAGACACACTTGTTCTCTGTGTGCGTGTGTGTTTGTTTGCATGTGCCTGCCTCTTGGGCTCATGGAAGGGTCAGCAAACCCATGAGTGTACGAGTGCTTGCTGTCACCAAACATGTTGCAGGGCAGTGGCACAAAATGAAGAAGACAGAACTTGCACTTCCTTTCCCTACCTGTATGTGTGACACTACAGAAGGTAGGTCAGCTCTGCCAACGGAGCAGAGTGGCCTTTGAGCTCTTCTGATTTGCTTCAGTTGATTCACCACCTAAGTCTGGTAGAAGAGCATCCCAGAGCTGGGTTGCTGCGGCACAAATGCCCATCTTGTACCCTGCAGGGGAAACTGGTTGATACTGGTGTAAAACCAGTATAGAGTTTCCTGGTCGCATGTAATAGAGATGTGGGTTTATTGTAACAACCTTTTAATAGCTTTTACTCTTTCTTGCATTGTAAAGTTGGGGGACACCAGCTAGTCTCCAGTTATAGCTATGAAACAAGATTACTGAAGACTGCTCTAAGTGTGAGAGCTCATCAGTTAATTAATTTAGCAACACAGGCAGTAGATTGCTTTCATTAGTGTTCTCCACTAAGCTGAACTCATAAAACAGAGCCTTTCATGAATGAAGGCTACATGACAAAGCTGGAACACTTTTTTATGTTTAGGATGTAGTTGGTTGGGCAAATCAAGGCAACAGGAACATTTCATTTCTGCCCAAGCAAATCAGCCTTACTTTGGGACTGCTAGCCTTATCCAGTGCTGTGCCATTATTTCTCAGTTGATCAATGATTAAATCAAGAGAGTGGCATGGTAAAATGTACAGCTTTAGTTTTATATAGAGAAAAGTATTAGTCTGCAGGCTTGATTCAGTGTAAAACATCATGTCTTGAGTTTCATATGGGTGTTCTCAAAACTCTTTGTCTTATTTAGCAAACTGACAATTTAGCATAGCTTGCTGTTAGATATCAAATCAATTTTTAAAAGATACTATAGTTATACTCTCTAATGTAAATAACAGTAATAATAATCCAGGTTTAACCTAGTTACACAGTTATCTTGGCAGTATTTCTCTTGGCAGTTTTTCCAGTTTCATAGAAGTCTATTCCAAGGTTATAATCTTCCAAAAAATAAATGAACTTAACAGGATTTATGAAAGTGTTTAATAACCGTTTACATGCAAGAGAATTATGTATGCTAAAATTTTAATATAGGGGAGATCCTGTGAAACCGATTAGAGCAAAGGGAGGAATACTAAGTACAGTTTATTTCTGTCCAATGTGGCATGCCTCTTTAAATTCAGAAGAGAGTACCAGGTAGCTAATCTGATTATATATATACATATATATATATATATATATTTTTTTTTTTTTTAATGCCTAAAATATCTGATGAATCATTTAAAATGAGGTGAAACTCTGAAGTCTGGGAATTCTTTCTTGTTCCAAATACTCCAATCTTCCATGGATAATTTTTGAAGAAAAAGCCTATAGAGTTGTGCTGTGCCACCAGAGAGTCACTGCATGGTTTTGCCTGTGCTTGTTGAGGTCTGCTGCACGTGTTGATATGCCACAGGTACGGTTCGACCTGGGGTCACTTTATTTTTACTTCATGTGTGAGTTGTTAAAAGGAAAAATAAGCCCCCTTATCCTGGGAGAGGCAGGGGAGATGGATCTCCCTTCTTTCCCCACGGGTTTTGCAGCTAGGTAGGATTTTTGGGTAATGCGCTGAGGCTGGAGCTTTGGGACCTGTCTGATATTTGAAGGAGCGCTGTAACACAGGCCAACAAGCCGAGCGGGGATTGCAAGGTGGAGAATACCAGACAAATATTTTTGTAATGACTAAAACTACTTCCAGTAATTTCTTTGGAGGTACATATATATCAATAGTGTACTTGTGTACCCAGCTGCTTCAGGTACCTGTTGGCCAGCAGCATCTACAGGCACTGCAATTTGGTGTGTTCTGGGGTTGACCTAATTTCACACAGCCAATAGGTCAATCTGTTCTGACTCTCTACAACTACCTGAAAGGAGGTTGTACTGAGGAGAATGTTGGTCTCTTCTCCCAGGTAACAAGTGACAGAACAAGAGGAAATGGCCTCAAGTTGCACCAGGGGGGATTCAGATTGGATATTAGGATAAATTTCTTCACAGAAAGGGTTGTCAGGCATTGGAACAGGCTGCCCAGGGAAGTGGTGGAGTCACCATCCCTGGAGGTGTTTAAAAGGCATGTAGATGAGGTTCTTAGGGACATGGTTTAAAGGTGGACTTGAGAGTGCTAGTTTAATGGTTGGACTCAATGATGTTGAAGGTCTTTTCCAACCAAAATGATTCTACGATTCTATTATTCACTGACCAGATAGGTGATAACCTTTTCTCTATTAATATTCAGCACATAATTGCAGAGAATTTTGGTTATGTATCAACGTTACACTACAAAGATGAGGATTTTTTTTTGTTCTCTCTGCTAGGAAGAAAAATATTAAGGAAATCGTGCTACCCCGGGGCTCTAGCTTTTGCTGAGCCAACAGCAGCAGGTTTCTGCAGTCGGCTGCTCTGGTCCCATGCAGATGGCAGGCTGTACGAACACCCAGGAAGCTATTTGCATTAAGACTTAAGAAAACAAACCAGGAACAGAAACCTCACATCATACTGAGGGCAATTCACAAAAAGTTCTCTTAGAAAAGCAACAATATTTCCTGATAGGTTGGACATTGGACAAGCCGTGAATTCCTGCACTCTGAAAACCAGCCCGCTTAGTGTTGCAGGACCTTTCAAACCTTGCAGGATATTGGTTTTGTCCTGAAGATCCCACTCAGTCTCTCAGGAGAGCCTGTGAAGCTGTTCGCAGAGCTTTTCCAGGATGGAGAAGTGGATTAGTTCATTAGCCCTATAACGATTCTTTTCTTTCTTGTCAAAGATATTGTTTGGCTGGTGTGGATTTTTGATACTTGATTTGTTCAATTTTTTAGTGTAATCCTCTTTTCACAGTGGTTTAACTGTGTTGTCTCATACAATGTGCATTTTAACAGAAATAAATCTATAGTGAAAAAGCAAAATTGACCTCCTGATTTGATTGCAGTTCTGTTGGCTCTGATAAACTTGCCCTGAGTGTCCAAAGAGCACATTTAGAGAAGCTTGTAACCTATACTGGCATTTTTATACACTACAATAGCAACTCTCTTGAAATCAGTCCATGTGTAGGTTTTAGCTCCAAATTTGCAAGCGATTCATAGTACATCACCTTGAGAATTATTGCTTTAGTCCCCTCATCGCTCTGTGGCTCAATGCCAGCTTGATAGGGCTGCAAGCCTCGTCTCCAGGGTGGTTTTTCTTCTTCTCTTCCCCCGGCACCTGCAGCACATGCCAGCTACGGCACCTCGGTGTTTTGCGTTGGCCATGCAGTGCTGTGGCAGCCTCTTCCTTCCAGCATCTGGTGCAGGGCTTGAGCGAGAGAGAAGCAGATCTGCTGCTTCGTGTCTGCTTTCGTGTACCTGCCAGAGGGTTTCTGCTCTGCAAGGAGCCCAGGTAGTGGGAGCCATTGCCTCACAGTATCTTCCTGATATCCCATGTGAAGAGTCACTTCATGGTGGAGCTCTGCAGAGAAGTGATTGTCCCACTGTACTCGGTGTTGGTGAGGCCCCACCTTGAATACTGTGTTCAGTTTTGGTCCCCTCATCATAAGAAGGACATTGAAGTACTAGAGAGAGTGCAGAGGAGGCGACAGAGCTGGTGGGGGGTCTGGGGCTGTTGAGCCTGGAGAAAAGGAGGATGAGGGGAGACCTTATCACTGTCTGCAACTACCTGAAAGGAGGTTGTAGCATGGAGGGGGTTGGTCTCTTCTCCCAAGTAGCAAGTGATAGGACAAGAGGAAGTGGCCTCAACTTGCGCCAGGGAAGGTTCAGATTGGATATTAGGAAAAATGTCTTCACAGAAGGGGTTGTCAGGTGTTGGAACAGGCTGCCCAGAAGTGGTGGAGTCACCATCCCTGGAGGTGTTTAAAAGGCATTTAGACGAGGTTCTTAGGGACATGGTTTAGTGCTAGAGTTAGGTTAGGTTATGTTTGGACTCATAGATCCTGAGGGTCTCTTCCAACCAAAGTGATTCTATGATTCTGTTATTATCTGTCACATTTTGGGTCATTTTTGGAATACTTTGATTTGAGACATCCTTAAACACCACTGAAGATAGCTTTTAATGTAGTGATCAGGGCAAAGTCCCTCTCAGCTGAGAGGGAAATGCCCATATGCTGACATGCAGAGTTATACTTGCTGATTCTCTGTCTTGGGAGACAGATTTTTATAAAAGAAAAATGGGATACAATCTCACTGAATTTAGTCAACTTCCTTGAAAAAGTTTGCTTATTTTTTCTGCTAATAGATCTTCTGAAGACTCTTCTTTTTATATTTTAAAAATCTTAATCCATATTTTGTGACCTGTAAAAAAATGTATATATATTTAGTATATATCATATGTATTTTTATATAAATACATTACTGTGATTGGTCCCTTGGCTTTAATAGTAAAAACAGTAAGCAGCAACTATCAATCAGAGACCTCACAGCTGAAAAGAACTCTACTAAAAAAAAAAAAACCCTAACTGTGTATTTTTAAAGTGAATGCAATGCTTGCATTGATCTAATAAAATCTAGCGGGTATGACAAACAATGTGAAGCCACAAATCATTTTTGTAAGGAGTTCATATGTGTCCAAGTGAATAAAGACTTCTACTTCAAACTATAACAAATTAGAACAATTGGAGTCTAAGACAGGATATTGGCTTGGGTGTTATCAAAATCTGTTTTTCGGAGTTAATCTTTCCTTAAGCAAAAAGAAACAATATACTTGAGCTTTCCCAAAAGAACATCTTTCCTAAATAATCATTCATCACTTTCCTGATGCCTAGCTTCTGCAGAAGATATAATTGGCTTCTGAATTGGTATAGAGCTGTGGGAGTCTTCAAATTTAAAACATTATAGTGACCTAACTGACTTGTGTTTTGCAATGTGTTTGATAAGATGTCTGTAAGCCAGTAACATTCCTGGGCAGCTTCCCAGCACCAATACTGAACTGTTAGAATGAATCAATATTCATGATAGGGAGGTGGAGGGTAAGCGCAGCATGGAGTAGGTTCTGATTCTGTGGGTCTTATGCATTAGGAGTTGTTCGATTTTAACATCTCCTAGTGATTTCTAGATGGCTTTGGAATGTAGAGTGACAAGCACTGCCTCTTCCACAGAGCTGGGAGCCCTGCTTATTCTTACTTGTTAGCAGAAAGTGAAAATGGGCTGGGAAGGGCAAAAGAGGAGCAAGGGGCAAATAAAACTGCAGGAGTCATTGTTATAATGTATAAAGCATGAGAAAATATGCGTAGATGTTTCAACTCAGATTTTTCTGGGGTAAAAAAAAAGTTACAATAATACTTATTTTTTTTAAGTAATTTCCCACTAGTAGTTTAATATGGAGATATGAAAGCAAAGTCAGCATAGCACAAATTCTGTATTTTTACTGAGCGACACGCTCCTTTTACAATTAAGACTTAACTTTTCAGCTAAAGTCACTGGGTTTGCTCATCCTTGAGAAGAGACTGAGGTGTGAGCTCATCACATCCTAGAGCTTCCTCACAAGAGAATGAGGAGGGGCAGGTGCTGATCTCTTCTCTCTGGCGACCAGTGACAGAACCTGAGGGAATAGCAGGAAGATATGCCAGGGAAGGTTCAGGTTGGACATTAGGAAAAGGTTCTTCCCCCAGAGGTTGGTGGAGCACTGGAACAGGCTCCCCAGGGAGGTGTCACAGCCCCAAGCCTGACAGTGTTCAAGAAGAGACTGGACAACTCCCTCAGACACATGGTGTGAACTGTGGGGTTGTCGTATGCAGGGACAGGAGTTGGACTCGATGATCCTTGTGGGTCCCTTCCAACTCAGGACATTCTGTGATTCTATAAAGCATTGTTGTGATAATGTGTAAAACAGAGAGAGCAGCCATGAAGATAAATGTGTTTGGGGAAGGAATGATTTCAGAATGCTCCCAAGCTAGGAGAGGTTGTATTTATTAGGTTAATGACAGCAACTGCAGATGTGATGGTTACTGCTGCATATTGTCCACTGAAGAATTCCTGGTTTAGAGGATGTGAGGAGGTGACACACACAAAGAATTAAAACATGAGGGCACAGTCCCACTGTGGAGATAATTGAAGAAAATGTATTGTCCTCCTTTTTTTCCCCCATTGCTGGTCTCAGCTTTCTGCCAGTTGCAAGGTCTTCACACCTGAAGGTTCAAAAACCAAACCTGGTGGAGAAGTCCCAAAGGAGACAGGAGCGTTGCTCAAATGTGGGCAAAGCAGGAGGGAGTTGAGTGAGCTACAAGTGTAGGGCAGAGTGGAGCACCACTGGAAGTCTAGCTGGACTTCCCAGATATGTTATGTAGCTGAATGAAGGCTTCTCAGGTGCTTTCTGCCTCCTGTAGCATTACCTGTTTTCCAGAATTATGAGGAGATTTGCCACAAAATTATACTATTATTTCTGCACCAGCCTGTGTTCTGGACCACCTTAACTCTGCCACTCTGAGATAGCGCACTGCTCCGTTCTGTCCATCATATACCAGCGATACGCCGTGTCACATGCGTGGCCTGGGATGTGCCGCTGGCAGCTCCAAGTGTCTGAAATAGCGTAGGGCTCTGCTACACCCCACCCATGATTTCGGAGCAGAAACCGGAGGATGCACGGGGGATCCTCTCAGCAAGGGTGTAAAGAAGCGTGGGGTGCTTGAAGGTACAAATCATCGTGGGTTAGTGCTAGAAGCTCAGAGGGCAGAGGAAGCTGAGTCTGGTGAGGTGTTACTCATTCTGCCTTTTAGGAATAATTTATGAAGTGCACTTTCTCCCAGATCCCGTTGTCTTTAAGCGGATTATTTGGCATGAATCAGATCTGTTCTGAGCAGCTGCTGTGCTTGGCTGGTTCCTGGGCTGATTGGGGCCCAGGGAAGTTCACCAAAGGCAAGTGCAAAGCCCAACACCTGGGATGCCATAAGACCTGTGACAGGCTGATGGGTAGAAAGTGGCTCTGTGGAAAAAGTCTGAGCCGTACCTGGTATACAGTAGTAGTGTGTGGCAAAGACAGACAAAAGCATATGGGGCTGTGTAAGGAAAAGCATAGTCAGCAAGTCGAGAACGGTGATTATTCCCCATCATTCAGCACTTGCAATGCTACAGCTGAAGTGTTGCTTCCAGTTTTGGAAACACCTTTTTTTCCCATAATTCATTATACCAAGATGGTCAGGGGGCTGTAGCAAGCTACACATTAGGAGAGTCAGGGAGAACTGGGGTTGTTCAGCGTTGAGAGACCTGAGGAGAGATCCGTCTGCTGTGCGTACCTGCCCAATGGGAGGGTATAAAGAAGACAGATTAACTCATCTGATGTGCCCAGTTGGAGGACAACAGACAACAGGCACAAGTTGGAATTCTGCTCCCATATAAGAAAAAAATGTATTTTAACATGAGAGTGGTTGAACAAATAAAGAGGTTGCCTGGAGAAAATGTGGATTGTCCATCTTTGGAGAAACTGAAGATTTAACTGGACATGGCCCTGAGCAGGCTGCCATAACTACACCTGATTTGAGGAGCAGGTTGGACACGATGACTCTGGGGGTCCTGCCCAACCTGGAGGATTCTACAGGTGTCAACTTGATGTCCTGTACTAAAGTCCATGGCCCTATTTATTGATATTTTTGTAAGTTTTATGGCCACTGATAAAGTGAAATGTCTGAGTGAACAAGACAGAGCAAGTTTGATTTTCATAGATCATTGCTACAAGGACAAAGTAAATATTTAGCTATGTAATCTGAGAAGTAAAACTTAGAGATATCTGTGTATGAGTTTCTAGATTATTCTAGTAATTACTATGTATGGTATGATACATGTTAATATATATGCATACATATGTATGATATGGTGTATATTTGTTGCTAATGTCCTGGAACATGTATTTACCTACTATGTATGTTTTACACATGTTAACTACTGTGTGGTAATGAATGAATTAGCCTAACACAAGATGAGAGGAGATAGCTTTCTTGACTTTCAGAACTTACATTTTTAAACATACTCAGCCTGGTGAGGTGGTCAGCAGCCTTAGCATCACCATAGTAAGGGTCTTACACTTTTCATTTCACTTTTTCATTTTTTTTTATTACAATTTTGGACAGTTGCTGATACTTTATATTTTTGTTCAGAAGGAAGAGTGCAGAACGGTATTTTTCTCAGAGTGCCAAACTAGAACTGTGGTGTGATTTTTCTTTTGTTCCAGCACAGTAAAATTCAACTTTATTTCACCTGTTATCCTGTGACAATATATGTTTAAAAAAAAAAGAAAGAAAAAAAAACAGATTTTTTAATTAAAAATAATTTTGACTTTAAACATACCTGTTGAATCTAAAAATCCATTTGCTATTTGGCTGGTTCAAATAGATGCCATTAATAAGCAGCTGCTTCATCATACCTTTGCTGTAAAGCTCGGCCACTTCATTACCTCTGTGGTTTCACATCTGACCCACCATTTCCTTCTACAGAGGCTTGTTTGTTTGTGAATCACCAGGGAGCCGTGAGTTGGCCAAGCAGCAGCTCCCACAGCCATAGGGGTGACACCTCCCTCGCTCTGGCCGGTGTCCTGCAGGAAGCGACAAAAAGCTGTAACCAACCGTACTGTCTACAGTTAAAGTTTCTGGCAGCATAGCTCCTGCTGTCCAAAGAAACCATTTGTGAGAACTTGTTGATGCTGAGAGAGCTGGGTCTGTTCATCATGGAGAAGAGAAGGCTGAGAGGGCATCTTATCAATGTTTATAAATATCTCAAAGGTGGGTGTCAAGAGGATGGGACCAGACTCCTTTCAGTGGTGCCCATTGACAGCATATAGGACAATGGGCACAGACTGAAGCACAGGAGCTTCCATCTGAAAATGAGGAGAACCTTCTTTACCTTGAGGGTGCCAGAGCACTGGAACAGGCTGCCCAGAGAGGCTGTGGAGTCTCCTTCTCTGGAGACATTCAAACCCCACCTGGACACATTCCTGTGAAATCTGCTCTAGGTGAACCTGCTTTTGCAGGTGGGATGGACTAGATGAACTCCAGAGATCCCTTCCAACCCCAACCATTCTGTGATTGAACAGTACATTCACAGAGCCCCATG
Source organism: Columba livia (assembly GCF_036013475.1). Lineage (NCBI taxonomy): Eukaryota > Metazoa > Chordata > Aves > Columbiformes > Columbidae > Columba > Columba livia. The sequence continues at coordinate 117,003,373 of NC_088603.1, read as the reverse complement.
TTCCCTCAACACTATCAGCTCCACCAAAGGCAGGGCTACATGGCCACAGCTCAAAAGCAACACTGTGGCGGTTTTGAGGAGAAACCAGCAATGATAGCTGGTGTTATCAGCAAAAAAACCCCAAGTGCTTTCCTTTCATGCCTCAGTGTTTCAAAATACCGCCTGGCCAATGGTGTGAACTGTGAATGAGTATTGCGTACCATAAAATCCCAGCAGTTTCCTCGATTAGACCAAATAGTGTTTGTTTAGATAATTCAGGGCTTGAATGACTTCCTCTCCGGAAGCGCCGAGACAGAAGTGCTGAGGCGGCACACCTCGGCTGAGCCGCCTCTGCCTTGGCTCTGACAGGCTCGCAGGAGATAATCACGTCTTTACAAACACGGGTGAGGTGCAGATCACATTTTACAAGAGGAAGCGTCTTTCACAGCACTCCTCAGTTATTAACTGGTTGGACTTACAGCCTTGACTTCATGCAGTGGCTATTCTGTGGTGATACCCGAGTTTGAAGCCTGGAATATGAACTTCACACGGCTCCATTAAGTCTTTAGGGGTTGCAGAGGTGAGGAAGGGTTGTGCAGTTTTACCATATGTTTTAATTGGCTTTTTTCTTTGGTATATTCCATTTTACCATTCCATTTTCTTTGGTATATTCCATTTTACCATTTCTGCGTAAAATGGTCTATAACAGGCCAGTAGTGTTTATTATTGCACGTTTCTTTATAAGTAGTTATCTGCTGCTGCTGAGAAAGAACTGGGTGGGTTGTTAGGTCCCTGAAAAGGCCCTTTGCATTAAGCCACTCAAATACAAAGCAAAGCAATCTTGTCTATAAAGAGTTCTCTCAGTCTTAAGGAAATAACTTCAGGATCAAATGAGCCTTGGACATCTGGTTTGCTTTTTTTTTTTTTTCCTAGTACAATTTCTATAGTGGAAAAGCACACACATGGCTGTGCATATGTTGTTTAATCTCTTAAATTGCAATTATGATAAAAAAATGAGGAAGGAAGTCTATGACTAGGAGAGCAAGGCAGAGGGGGGAGTTAGGCATATGGGATAAACTGATATTCTTGACCTCTCCTTCAGGGAGTAGATGTCATCTGTGATTCCCCCTAGCCTGGAAGAGATGATGATAATAAAGGGATATGCTTTACCTTTTTTGCTCCTCAGGGAGCTGAAGATTGTGGAAGAAGGAGGTTTGCTTCCCTCAAGAGCCTGGCAGAGAAGTTCTAGCAAACAGCAAAAACTGTTCCCAATGGTTCCCAAGGGAATCCAGACATGCTCTGTCATAGCTGTATGACAGAAGTGACTATTTAAATTGCTGGAATATGTGGATGCAGGAATGTGCAGGACCATAAAAAAAGGTTACTTGGCCGAGCTTCAGGTTAAACACCTTGCACTTGACTACTCAGCTGTTCAAATAAAGTTAGTTTAATTTCTCCTAGTATATAGTCATGTAAGTTCAGTCTTGATAGATTTGATATGATTTGAAATCTTATCTTCAGCAGGGCAAAACCAAATTTTTTATTATTATTTTGCAGGTGGCTTCAGGTGAATGCAATGAAGACACTGAGGTTTACAACATTACCCTTTGTACTGGGGATGAGCTCACTTTAATGGGGCAAGCAGAAATCCTTTATGCAAAATCTTCTAAGGAGAAGTCACGACTCAACACCATCTTCAAAAAAATTGGGAAACTTAATTCAATTAGTAAGCTAGGCAGAGGCAAAATGCCCTGTCTCATATGCATGAACCACAGGACCAACGAAAGCATCAGTCTCCCTTTCCAGTGTAAGGGCAAGTTTAGCACCCGCAGCCCGTTGGAGGTGCAGATGCAAGAAGGGGAGCACACGATTCGCAATATAGTAGAAAAAACCAGGCTGCCTGTTAATGTGACTGTGCCGAGTCCTACACCAAGAAACCCTTACGACCTGCATTTTATCCGTGAAGGGCACAGGTACAAGTTTGTCAACATTCAAACCAAGACTGTGGTGGTTTGTTGTGTGCTTCGTGGCAACAAAATTATTCCCATGCATTTTCCCTTGCACTTAGCGCTTCCAAAATTTATTCTGCCCGACAGTCTGGTGAAGGGGGAGCTGTGGCATGAATCCCTCATACAGCATTGGTTTAATATATGCCAGGAACAGTTTGACATAGACGAGTATTCCCGTGCAGTGCGAGATGTGAAGACTGATTGGAATGAAGACTGCAAGAGCCCGAAGAAGAGCCGGTGCCCGGGGCACAGCCATGTGCCCAACTCCCTCAGCTACGCACGGGATGAGCTCACCCAATCCTTCCACCGGCTTTCTGTGTGCGTCTATGGAAACAATCTGCACGGGAATAGTGAAGTGAACCTCCACGGCTGCAGGGACTTGTGTAACGAGTGGGCCCTCTTCTCTCACGATGCTCTCCAGTACCAGGAGTCTGGTGACAGTGGCAGCGATTACCTTTTTCCTGAAGTCAGCGAAGAATCGATGTTTCTGCCTACAAAACCAGAGCTTCCTTACGAAGAGCTGTGGTTGGACCAAGGGTCTGGAAAGGCCGGTGACCAGCCTCTCACTCGCTCACTAAGTGAGAAGAACAAATGTGACAGCTACAGGGGGTCTTTCCGATCAAAGTGTGGTACCGCATCCCTTCCTGTGCCTGCGACTGTCGGAGTAACCACAAAGTCTTCAGAAGTTTCCCTACCTCCACCTCCAGTGCCTCCCAAATCAGAAGCAGTAAGTCAGGGTTATTTATGTCGATTCATTTCTTTTTTTCAGCTGGTTAAGAGTTTGCTTGGGATTTTTTTTTTAGGAAAGACTTGGAGGGGGGCATGTAGAGGGCAAGGAAATAGTGAGACATTGTAAGATGTGCAACTTCAACTACTTTGCTACTAAGTGTAAGTCATATTCTAAAAATTACTGAAGTATATTTAATAAAATGGAAGTAGTAGCTTAATCTTGATACTCTCGGGTGGTATTTATTGGGGTTTTTTGCTCAGACAAACAAGATCTAAGAATTGTCTGGTCACTTTCTTCTCTTGCTTTCACATCATCTCTCCACATGGCCTCCGTGTTTTCTGTTTTCTCATATTTTCTGTGGCCAAAGTGTGTAGGGCATGACCCCACTTTGAACTGCCTCAAATCACCTTAGTGTGTGTGTCTTCAATTAACAAGTCCTGCTAATGAGGACAGCTAGAATTTTTATGCATTTGAAGTATTTGTTAAGGACAGATTGTCTTCTGTGTTACAAGTCTATTGCAGAATTTGAAGAATATTAAGTGTCATCGACTTCAAGGGAACCTTATCAAACTAGACCTGAACTAATCACTCTGTACTGCTTATTGAAATAAAATGTGTAAATAGGAACACTGCAGAGCTGTTAAATGAGCTTTCTACAGGACTCAAATAGAGCACATTTCCTACCCTATGGTTTCTAATCAAAACTCATGGGAGAAATCACTTCTCCAAACCTGAAATGTCATGGAGACTTCAGAGACAAAAATACAAATATGTTTTATCAACAGGAGCTTATGTGGACTGGATGGAAAATCCAATCATCGTGTGGTCTCTTGTCATGGTCCTAAACATTATTTTTTAAAAAACACAAAGGGAATATAGAAAACTTTCCCCAGGAAAGAGTGTCTAGGAATATTTAGCAAAATTTAATACTCACATCACATGAATCTTGACAGATATAATAATGTAACAAATTAATTTTGCAGGGTTTGTGCTGGAATTTAGATAAACATTGTTCCATTTGCAAGTCCAATTATATTTTCAAGAGTGTGGCTGCACAGTAAGCTGAGACTAACCTAAGACCAAACTGCAGCAGAGGAGAGGAGAGGGAGAGGGAGAGAACACCAGCGTAGGAATGAAGTGTACAACTGCAGCCCTTTGACTGTGCTGCCAAAACTTCCCCAAAAAGCAGCTGCAGCAGCTTCAGGAAAGTCAAGACATTACGTCGTCTTAGCAAAGAGTGTTTACGTGTAATGTCTTAAGTGCGGGAACCCAAGAGCACTTCCTTGCCGCAGAGGTCAGGTATGCACTGACGCTTTGTCCGGACTTTTGGACAAGTGCCCAGCAGCACCGTATTGGGATGAGGTTCCCTGGCAGCCTGTGCTGATGTAAACCCGCAAGGGGCTGGTCCCACCCTCCTCCTCCTTCTCCTTTCGCAGCCACACAGTCCTGGCTCCTGTGTTGTGCTGGCTCTGGCACTCCTGCGCCTGGGCAGGCAGCCAGGTCTGGATCTGGAAAATGATTAGTTTCCTGCTGATTCCTGCAAGCTGAACTGTTTCAGCACGGGGTCAAAAGAGCTCCAGAGCGGGTGGGAGGATGAGGGGGAGGAAGATTGCCCCCATGGTGGGGTGAGGACAGCCCTCCTGACAGGGGATGATCCCCCGGGTCATACCTGAGACATGGATGTCTCATGTCACACCTGAGGCGTGGGTAATGGGATGCTGGGAGGGCTGTGGAGCACCTGCACAGCATCGGTGTGGACCCTCAAACGATTGGAGAAGCCTCGTGGCTTAGCATCTCCCTTCTGGGGGTAGCTGGGTGGCGTTTGGGGCACCTGCATATGTTGCTTTTTAAGGTCACTTGGAAAAGTGTGTGACTTTATCATGTGTGTCTTACATTAGTGATGTAATGTGTGAATGCTGTCAGCAGTTTTGGTATTGCTTTCTAGCCATGCAGGAGAAGTAATTTCTGGTAAAGATATTATCTTGCATTTTAGGTGGGCGTGGGGTGTAACCCCTTAAGAAATAAAACAAAATTTAAGAAAAAATGCATCTCCATAGATGATAATAATTTAGGCTCAGTTTTGTGGCTTCCTGGAACAGCTTTAGAATTGAGTATCAGTGGCCTACCAAATTCATCAGTGGGCTGGGGCCAAGGAGATGTTTGCATGGTTTCCATGTAGGGTATTTATAGAATAAGATCATCTCAGGAGCTGCTGATGAACATGGGGTTTAGTCATCACTCCCTCTAGAATGATATTCCATAGTGTTTCTGTATAAAGCTTGGCTAGCAATTGTGTTTTTGCATGCAGTAAATTTAAAATCAGTGTATAAGAGAGCTGTTTGTAGGAGAGAGAAAAGGACATTCAAGTGTTTCACAGGCTGTTCTCATTTTCTTCTCACCAGCAGGATGGAGCATTCTGATATATAGTGCTTATTTTCTAAATACCTTTCAGAAAATCCAAGTAGCATAAAGGCAGAAGTGGGGGATGGAGGGGGGGAAATGACCTCTGAATTAAGGCCTGTAAATTAGAAATTGCTTCAGCCTTCAAGCACTAATTTGCATAAAATCAGAGGCTGTTTTCCTGATTGATTTAAAGCAAATCCCTGATGGAGTGTGTTGCAAGTTCAGACTCCTGGCAACAAGGAGTGTTGAACAGCTTTGCATTACTTTCCCAGTCATGCCAATGATGGGGTGAGTTTTATCCGGGTTGGCCTCAGAAGTGATCACTGCCATGGGCACTAGCAATGCCCAGGTTTGCGAGTGACACCCCAGGGCCCTGGGGTGCTGGCAGGGCTTGGGCTGACACCAAGGCAAAGGAGCAGAGGTCTTAAAATCCACCTCATGCCATCAGAAAGCGGTCCCCATCCCTGGGTCATGGGAAGGAGTGTTGGAGCATGGAAGGGTTCGGAAAGTGACGAATAGAAGTCCTGGGACGTGCAGCGCGAATGCACTTTGTCTGTATCTGGCAGCCGCACAACATCTAGTGCTTCTGGGCAAAAGAGTATTTCCTACTAACAGCAACATCCATCAAGGTGATTGGCAGGTTGCACCGCAGCTGTTCCCCTCCTCTCCCACATTTGTTTTTTCATCTATGTTCACTTGGACCTAGTGTGAGGGTAGCTTGCCTCTGAAGTTTCTTCTCGCTCCTGTCAGTTTAATCTGCAAAATCTCTCCTTTTTATTCCCCTGCTGGGTTTCCTGAGGGCTGTGTCTGGCAGCTGTAGTCGCAGTCTTGTGACAGGGACCAACTGGGACTGCAAACCGGTATTATTTATGGCCTCGTTCTGATCTGCAATCTAGGTCAGCAAAGGAGCTTGGCATAGTTTGTTATGCCAGCACCTTTGAATGCCAGCAGTCTTCCCAGGAAAGAATCCCTTTAACCCTTGGACCGTCTGCTGTGCTCCAAGAGCTCCCCTGAATGGTCTCTCTAACCCCGTGGGTATATATTCAATAGCATGCAGCATTAACTTTGCCTACTCCAACTTGGGAGATTAAAAAAAAAAGAGTCCTTAGGCATCCTTGGGGCACAGCACTAAAATGGCTGAAGAGTTTTATGCCTGAATTCAATAACAAACATGAATAAAATTGATTCTTTTTTTTTTCTTGAAAGAGCAAATAGGAACCCTTAGAGCAAGATTTATTTCAGTGCTTTATGCTGTTGGGCATTTCCTGTAATTTTGACTTGTTTTGAATTAGGAAAAAAATGTACTACAGTGTCCCAGTCCCCAATTTTCCATTTCACAAAAGTACTAAATGGGTTGTTGCATTTTGAAAGCACTGAAGTGGATTGCAAAAGGTTCCACATTTATTCTGGTTTTGAATAAATTAAATCACTTTAATTGCTAATTATGTGTTGCAGAACTGCTAAGATAACTTTTAGTTCTGCAGTGTTGTTAAATTTTAAAATAAACTGCAACTTTCAGACACAAAGAGAATTTCCCTTTTCTGGTGCATCTGAGACTGTTTCAAACAAGGAGAACAGAGAGGTCTCCTTCTGCCAGGGGCAGGTGGTGAGTCCTGAAAAATCTTGCCTGGCATCCTAATTCTCAGTAGTCTTGCTCACCTTTAGCCCTAAAGATGCCCTCCCCAGTATGTCCTGATGAGATTAAGGTCTTAATTCCATCAATTGTTCTATGGGGATGGATCCTAGTATTTTGTTCCTACCTAGGCATACCAAAGTAAATTTCAGATAAGCACTGCTGCAGTAATTTGGTTTAAGCTGCAAAGTTGGTTGGCTGCAAAAAGTGGACCTGTTGGCTGGGTGTTTTACTTGAACAGGCTCTTCTGCCCATGCCTTTCAGCTTGTATGTTTTGTTGTTAACCTCATCCGGGACTGCTTGGGGTAGCTACAGAAGGACTGAAGCTCCAGGTTTTCATGCCAGCATCTGGTAAATATGAGACAAAACCAGGACAGATGGATGTACTATTCTTGGGGGAGGAACACTGGATAGCTGAGTATGAAATAAGTCAGGAAACACTGAAGTCTGTTGAGATCTTCTCATTACGTAAGCTTGGTTCATTATAGCTAAATAAACAACACTAATGAAGTTTAAGCCTAATCATTTGCTCCTTATAAAATGTAAAGTATCTGGAACTGTCTCTCTGATTTTCTGTGGTACTGGAAGGTTCTTCTACATCGTTTCACTACTGCTACTTTTTAAATGAGTGGATATCAAAGTACTGAAAAGCATCCTAAAAAAGAGTGCTAGTAGCTCTACTGGCAGTAAAGCATTCTTTTGGACTTCTTTATGACAGCCACATACTGTTGCAAATGCACATCCTTAGCATAATTTTTCTCTTCTCCTCCCTTTTTAATTATTTCCTTTCACAGAATAAGGCACAACCAGATGTGTTTCATCTGGTTGAGAGTGCTGTTGCCCAGATTTTCTTGCTGCTTACTGACATGTTCTTCTTTTGTACAGGTGAAAGAGGAATGCAGGCTCCTGAACGCTCCCCCCGTCCCACCGCGGAGTTCAAAGCCGTCCTCCACCAGTCCTTCCATCCCTCCCCGCACCGTCAAACCTGCGCGGCAGCAGACCCGCTCTCCTAGCCCAACTCTGTCCTATTACTCATCGGGACTGCACAACATGTATGTGTTTTTGCTGTGAGAGCCTCATTCTAGCATTTTTTGAGAAAGTTAAATGAGGCAGTGCTCTTTTTGGAGGCGCTTGTTTGTAAAAGCACGGTACTGGGTCAGAGTTGCTGACTTTTTGTGAAATGGGTTAACCCGCCACAGTATTTCTAAAGATTCAAGCAAAGCTTGAGGATTTTTAAAGATTCAGAGCAAAGCTCGAGCAGAAACTATGTTTTACTAGATAGGACATAGCGATTTATATTAAATACCCGCACATATTGGTGTAGGTAATGTCACTGTAAGGTGACACAGGCTGTCTAAATGGAAAATCCCGCACAGTTCTGTATAATTCTTGAAAGTCTTGAATCTTCAAACTTGAGCATCTTCAAGCTAGCTTCGAGATGGGATTTCAGTGCTACATGTGTGCAGTGCAGTCAGCTCTGATAAGTGGGGGCACAAAAGGGACGTGGTAATCCAACAATGCGTTATGCCAGCTATATGGGAACCTATGGGGTGGGTGTGATGGAGAACAGGAAGGCCAACAGACACCACTGAGTGCAACGTGAGATGCAGCAGAAGACGTCCAGACAGCTTCCAGATCAAACACACTTCAGCACAAGCCTAGCCCACAAAGTAGAAAATCGACTCAGGCTAACTAGAAGTTGACAGTAGATTTTGAATTCCATGGCTGCATACCTTTGCCTAGCAATGCACTGTTCTTCCTTTGGCTTTAGAAAGTGTATACACCTTCTGGAGTCTTGCCTCCTTTTTGACTTGAATGTCTTGTTGACGTTATTTCTGGTATCTCTTCAATGACGAGGTACTACCTGTCTGGATGTTACAGACTGATCTGAAATGCCACTGAAATCACTTCAGCCTAGATGCAGTTAGAATAATAACTTATGCTGCAATTGCCTTTCTAAGCCATACTGCACATTTGCAGCTTAGTGTTGTGTATCTGGCAATGATCACTCTAGATCAAGGCTGCTCGTTTGTTTTTATGAAAGCCTGTTGGGTAGTTCTGTCAAGGACGCCTCCACAGGAGGTGCAAGACCTCCCAGCATTTGGGGCCCACCAAATGCTGCTTTCCCTCTTTGTAGTCAAGAATACATCTGCCTCCCAAGAAACAAGGAAAACAGTGAGAAGTGAAGTTTCTCAGGAATGCAGGTGGTATTATTTGCCTCGAACTTCGCAATATTTGCATGAAATTCATCTCCAGCTTGGGTCCAGACCAGTTATCTCCATTTTGGTAGAACTGACCTAGGGCTGCTAAAAAGTTGGCGTTGTGTGGAGTAACCAGATTGCTGGTGAAGTTGCTTTTCAAGTCTTGCCATTTTTATCCATGATCTTATTTTCTGGATCATGAATGGTTGCAAGACAATATTTTAAACACAAATGAAAACAGTATGATTTGTCCTTATCTGCATATAAAAATGCCCGATGCCTGACTTCAGCAGTATTTCAGGTTTCTCTTGCATCCTTTGGCACTGGGTCCCAGTGAATTAATTTTGGTGGAGGACGAATAAGGAAGCACTTTGGAAACATTACTTTATCAGTTTTCAGTAATTCGATTAATCTTTTAAATCATTAAATGTTCCCATTTCTGATGTTTTATCAGATAACAGAAACAGGATCTATCAACTTAATTTCTGTGTATTGTTAGTTGTTTACGACACCTCACTGACTGTCTTCTGTGAATTGAACAGCCCAATGGCTAGATTTGTGAAAAATGCTTTGTGCTGAGTACATTAAAGCAGTTGGCCTTTAAGCAGACAGAAATGACCAGTTGGCTGTGTATCCTTGTTGAGGTAAAAAAAAAAACATCTCTGCTATCGTAAACATCCAACTGCTTTAACTTGCAGACTTGTATTCATGACATAAACAGGAAAAACATTTGGAGGGCATGGAGTGGAGAGCAAGGGATGGGTAGTTAGGGGGAAACTGCATCTGTTGGAGCTGAGTTTACCAACTAATTTTCCAGTGATACAGATTAGAGCTGCTTTTACGCATTTGTGCTTTGTGTCCAGGTTGGCTTCCTCTCTGACTCACTCTCAGTTCATGGAGGGCTATTTTTTATGTCAATCCATTCAAAGCTGTGCTGGTTTTTTGAAAGCTGCTGTGTCCTCCTCAAGCAGTTTTCACTGAGCTAATGACTATAGAGTTTCTATCTTGACTAGTTAGTTTGCAGGAGAGAGAGGTGAATAATTAAAACCATTATGTCAACTGTTAGTTTCCCTCTGTTGTGTTAAGTTAGGATTTCATACATCTCCTAATTGTTTTTTCAGTGTTCTGGCTTAATTGGCCAGAATTCCAGAGATAAACTCAATCCTTCAGACTTTGTTGATATCCCTGTCTTTCGGAAGCACCTCGATACAAAACCGTAAGTTCTCTCTGACAGGCTAAGCTTAGTTTACCACCTGAAAGTAGGTCAGGGTTTACTTTCTTAAGGTGCCTTTGGAAAGCAAGTGTTTCTCCTCATAGATTTTAAGGATATGGGTGCATAAACAAGTTACTGTGGGGTGAGCTTAAAGCCTGACACTTCAACATATACAGCTGGGTCTGCTTACCCTTGTAGCTAAAACTCTTCTTTGGCTGTAAGCATTAACTTATTTTGTGGTTTTGCACTGTTGACCAGTGTGGAAGGATCCTGTGCCCGGTGCACACGCAAGTGCCGTAAGAAATGAAAATGTTGGCTCCAAAAGAGCTTTTGGTCATCTCTTACGTCAGTCAAGCTTGGATCTAGTGCAGTGATGACCGGCCTCTGTTACGAGCGTGTGCATATCATGACACATCTGTGGTGTGTCAATAAAAAATACAGGATTAGAACATCTTCAGTATGTGTAAGGCTGTTCCTTTTCCATGGTGATGTCCCTCAGGAATTCGACAGTGGAAAAAATGAGTGTTTGGGAGATGACACAGAACTGAATTGGGACATCTATTTTTTTACAAGCTTGAAAAACCAAGACGTAAGTCTTCCTCCTGAGGTTTTTGGGTGTATCAGCATCTTGTTAGGCTTGTAAAAAAAGTGAAAGAGCTGTCAGTGCGTTATTCAATTGTATTGTTAATTCAAATCTGAAGAGTCCTACCACAGGAAAGAAGATTCTTTCCTTGTGACAGCCACCCTCTGACTCTGTCAGATGGTTTATGATTTTATTCACAAGCCACATTTTTTGTACTAACTACATCCTTTCTGTTTTGTTCCTTAAGCAATGTCACAGAGAGTGGCAACACCAACCCAACTGAGAGCACACCTGTCTCCTGCTACCCTTGTAACGCAATGAAAACCGAATCCAAAGAGCCTGAGAGCACGATACCTTTGGGAAGCCCCTCACCTGAAGCTCTGCCTTCCAGGTTATCTTGGCCAAACCATTTTTCAGGAACAGCTGACGGCCTGAACAGGAGTGATTTCCTGCTTGATCCAAGCAGGAGCTACAGTTACCCCAGACAGAAGACTCCAGGCACGCCAAAGAGAAATTGTCCAGCACCTTTGACTTTTGACTTCGATGGGTGTGAGCTCCCGGCGGGGTACTCCCCGCTGACCCCAGCAGAGTTCACCAGCACCATCTCTAGCTGTCCAAAGTCGGCAAGTTACTCTCTAGACTGCACTGACGAGAAAACTCTGGGAGACAGCGATGCAAAGCAGAGCCATTCATGTCCTGCCTTACCTCCTCGGGCACCAAAGTCAAGCGAAGATAAACCAGTTACAGACATGTGTCCCTTGCCGCTGAAAATAGATGGTGCTGAGGAGGAGTCAAAAACTGGTTCTCCAGACCTTTCGGAAGATCAGTATCTCATTAAAAAGGGCATGCAAGATACATTCTCTATGTCTTATCCCTTCTCGTCTCCCCTCCACCTCCAGTTAGCACCAAGGTCTTGTGGGGACGGGTCTCCTTGGCAGCCACCCACAGACCTTTCTGGACTCTCGATAGAGGAAGTGTCTAAATCGCTGAGGTTTATTGGTCTGTCAGAAGATGTCATATCGTTTTTTGTTACAGAGAAGATCGATGGCAATTTACTGGTTCAGCTTACAGAAGAAATCCTGTCAGAAGACTTTAAGCTAAGCAAATTGCAGGTTAAGAAAATACTACAGTTCATTAATGGCTGGCGGCCCAAGATGTGATGCCAGCTAGTTATTAGTGAAACTATACGAGATGTGCTTGATGCACTTCAGCTAATACATCACTTCCTGTTTTTTGCACTAAAAGTCCTTCCTGTAAATAGTAGTAGAAAAATTCTTACTATGCAGATAAACGTTTTTGGGTGGTAAGTGGATATTTTTTTTTAATGTCAATAATAAAGGTAGAGAATCTGCAGAGGTGTGCCTTGTGCATCCCTGAACATTCAACAGCTGCTAAAAACTGGACACTAAGGGAACTTTTACTCCATAGTCTGTTAAGGCTTAGTCGTATTTATTACTGAACAATTTGATGCTGAAAGACACACACCAATCCAGTTTACAGTTTTGTGTTAACTGTAAAAAAAGTGTATTTCTTACGGGATTATTTCTGTTCAAATAATATTTGGTAACATGCTGTGACTTTCTTCTGTTTCTGTTAACAAAAAGCATGTTCGGATATATGAAAAACGCGGTTTTGACACTACATCTGAAAATGTTAAGATTTGCTGTGAAGTGCCACTAATACACTATTCTTGCAGCGCATTTTTATTAACAATATCTTCCTGACTACCTGTAATGTGGGTGCATTTTCCATGTTACTTTGAGCAGAAAGAGTTAAATGTAAAGCAGGAGTCTTGCTTAGCTCATTGCCCAGAGGGGAGGGAGAAGGGGGATTTTCCTACTGAGCCACTCTGCCCTGGCCAATTAAAAGTTTATGACCTGTAGATTTCAAAAGTTGCTTTTGTAGTTGGATGGCTGGAGTAAGGAGCACGACTTCTGGCCGTGCAGCTTTCTCATGGGAAGGACAGTTCTGTGCCCAGACTCTTCCCTTGGCAGATCCTGCTCCTTGCAGTAGCTTTGCTCTGGTGAAAGGCAACTCCCAACGTTTTCTCTGCTGCTGTTACGATCATCTGAAACTGCGCTCGATGGGCTGCCCTAATTCTTTGGTCGGATCTGTGTGGGAAGGTGATAGTACCCCTCTAGGATGCCTTTGAAATAAAGCATTAGTAAGGCGGGACGGAGCAGGAACAGCACATGGCACGCTGGTGAGAAGGGGCCAAGTGGGGTTCGGGCCTTGTGATATTTAAGTTCACTGGTACTGTTTGCAGTGGGCTGGGGAAATGTGGGTGTCAAAGTGGGGGAGAGTGTAGTGTCATAAGATGTGCTCTTTCACTTGCCCAGCTGCAAAGCTCACTGCTAGAGATGTCATGCAGGAGTAGCCATCAAAAGGGAGCACAGAGATGGGAAGGGGGCATTAGGCTGCCCCTGGAGACCTTTCAAACATAACTGCACAGAAGGCTAGAAGTAGAATTAGTTTTTGATAGTCCATTATAGATTTCCTGTGCTTGGCAGACCGCTTCGAAATATGTTTAAATAACCCCAGCATCCCCTCCCTTTGTAGTACTGAATGCAGGATTTGTGGAGATCCTCAGAAAACAGTCTGTGGTGTCCATCCTTGGCAGCTGTGTGTGCCCAGGGTCTTCAGGTGGTCAGAGACAGGAACGCTGGAGCAGGTTCAACTGCACCTTCTGCTGAGCAGAGCCCTGGTCCAGGTGACACCATCACCTGCCTTTTTACCTTTTTGAAGTTCAAAAAAATCTCTCTTCATTGTAGAGCACACAGTGGGAGCACCAAGAGGAAATACAGAAGAGGGACAAAAATGAGAAGCTGATTTTGCCTTTTTTCCTCAATATAACTGACTCATTTAAAGGATGTTTTTGCAAATGGGGTGGAATCATAGAATCATTTTGGTTGGAAGATACTCTCAAGATCGTTGAGTCCAACCATTAACCTAACTCTGGCACTAAACCATGTCCCTAAGAACCTCATCTACACATCTTTTAAACACCTCCAGGGATGGTGACTCCACCACTTCCCTGGGCACCCTGTTCCAATGCCTGAAAACCCTTTCTGTGAAGAAGGTTTTTCTAATATCCAATCTGAACCTTCCCTGGTGCAACTTGAGGCCATTTCCTCTCATCCTATCGCTTGTTACTTGGGAGAAGAGACCAAAGCCCTCGGTGCTACAACCTCCTTTCAGGCAGTTGTAGAGACCCCATTGCCCAGGCAAATTTCATGTTGAAGCCAGGATGCATCATTGGTCTTGCAATAATGCAAACCACCAGTTCCCAACCAGACAGCAAAGCCCACTTGACGTGGGTACTAGAAAGAAGTGAGCCAAAAAATATCCCAATAGAAAAACCCTAGGAGTTTGTAGTTGTCCTCCTTTTCTTAATGTATTGACTTTTAGCAACAAATCAACAGCTTTCTCTGGATGCTTTTTAATTAGCATCCTAAAATATTTTAGCTGCAAGTAGGACTAAATCAGCTGTGTATGCTTGTGGGTAGGCACGTGCAAGTTGAAGTCAATTGAATTTTAACTCTTACTATGTCAAAGTAGCATTCAAATTTGAAAGGGCCAAATTTGAAATGTCAGGTACTTCACTTTGTTTTATTTGGCTTGTTAATTCCAGGTTTTAAAAAAAAAAAAAGTATTCTTGGTAATATTAATATTAAATATTTGTAATGCCCCTAGGATGTTAACATTGCTGAGAAAATAGTGGTCTTTGAGTATGGATGAACACCTATACCGATTATCTCTGCTTACCTGCTTGGAATGTTTTTTTCTTGCAGGCAGCCTGGTGGTATTTGCATTCAGGAGTGTGCTGCGTTGACGTCACGTATGCATAGGCTGAAATACAACTGGTCTGTTGAAAGGCCCAGAGATGTGCAATGATTTCAGAAGCAAATCCTGTGTGTAGAAGTGCCAGCTAAAACCTCTAATTGCAAACTTGCTATTCATGTCCTTTCACTTGTCTTGTTCTGGCTTGGTACTGCTTACTTATTTTCATGTATATGTTAGCATTTGGCCTTTTCTTTTGCCCTTAGCAGCTCATCACCTTAGTTTTCCAAGCTTTTTTTAGTGATTTAGGTGTTCTAACACTTGTGTTGTGTGACTTATATGACTGTGGTGGTAAGCCACCTGCTGCGATGCCCAAGCTGGACTCAAGTGTCTGCTCTGTTGAAATTGGGAGAGGGATGAGCAAACGGACCAGCTGGTGCACAGTGGTTCCTTGTCTCCACCACTGCCTAGGTAGCCAGGCTGTGGCAGCATTGATGCCATGGGATCTAATTTATTTGATTTCCTCTTGAGCTTCGTTGCTGTGGTGTTAGGGGGTCAGGACCATCTTTGGTGCAGCAGAAGGCAGTGTGAACAGGGCAGACACGTTCACATTGATCTCACGGGAAGACCCTGGCAGTAAAGGGATGGTGGCACCTTTGAAATGAGGCAGGAGGAGTCTTTGAGGCATTAGCAGTCTTCCTGTAAAAAGTTGCAAAATGCTGCACTGCTTATTGTACTTTCAGACAGAGGGTTACTTCAGTGTTCCCGTTGTGGTTTGGAAGTATCTGAAAGCTCTGGGGAATATCCCTGTGATATGAGCTCTTTACCAGCTGATGTGAATAGGAAGAGACAGCACTCAGCCTTCAATAGGACTTGCAAACTGTCCTGGCACACCGAGCAGCACCAGGGGATGGGCAGTGTCTCAAGGGAGTCAGTTCTGCTGAACTCTTGGGGCGGCTTCATGCATGGTTTGGTGCAACCCAACCAGCCTGTGCTGTGAGAGATCCCAGATGCTCCCAGGCACCACTCGGAGGTGAGCGATGTGGGAAACCAGCGTGGGTGTGGATGGCAATGGAGTTCAGCCATGTTGATATGAGCCGTGTTGGTTGTCCTTGGGGTCTGAGAGCAGGCTCTGGCCCGTTTTTGACCCTAGCAGAGGTGTAGCCATTGAGTTCAGGCAACACGTGTCATGCCACAGCGGACCTAAAATCTTTATTACTTTTTGGAGGCTGCCTGCTAAAATAGGCCAACCCTAACCTCAGACTTCTTTCCTCAGATTAAGTAAAAGCAAAGTCTCTGGTGCTTATTTAGATATCAGTGTCTGAAGTCATGCGTTATCCTCATAGTTTTTGTTTGACTGGGGGTTTTGGTAGCAAAACCTCTGGCATGTAATTCTGTATGGAGCTGTCTCTTTGTCCTGAACTGGGAAACACATTATTTCTATGCAACAGTCACGTGGCGGCACAAGGACTGATGTGGCCTTCAGCGGCGAAAGCTGAATTCTGGCCTGGGGGCTTTTCTGGAGGTGGACACAGAACTGGCCAAGGGATGGATGGGGAGGAAGCTTGAGAGGGAAATGCTGGTTTCCTTTAAACTCTCATTGTGCCTAGGATTAAGATTCTTTGTATTACTGCCTGGCTGTCTAACCAAAGCTTTATTGAAATCAACTCAAAGTGCATATTTGCATTCTTGTTCTTGCAGTATTGTAAAAATTGCCTATGGCCAGAAACTTAGAGACAGAAAACATTTGGTCCATCCAAAATTAGAAGGAAAATGCATTTTGAAGAATTCTTTGCAGCTAGAAACAAGGGTTTGAAATAACTGTATATTACACAGGGTATTTTCCAATACAACAGTTCTATTTGACACTTTAGTTGACTTTATTCCACAACAGCAGCTTCAAGAGAAACAGCATAAATAGCAACGCTGTCTCAAAAAAAAACACTATGTTTCAAATCTGTCTATAAATATTTGAACTGTTTTCTCCTATGTTTTCTTCCTGAGTCAACTCCATTATCTCCCAGCTAAATAGAGCATCCTGGCACCAGTTACTCGGTCAGCAAAGTCCTGCCTGCAGGCCGGGCAGGGGTTATGTCGTGCCACTTAAAAGCCGAACACCAGCCATATGTAAAAGGACCAAGGCTTAGCCAAACTCTCCTGGCTCCTCTTTTTGATGCAGCATTCCGGTGCACAAGCTAGAAGGTACAAATGAAATCATAATCAAAATGAGGGTTCGTCCATTTTATTTGTGGCATTAGGGACGGCAGGGCAGTAGGGAAATGCAGGCCCCTTGTTGAGACCTAGCAATAAATGACTCTTCATTTGTTGTGTCTTGAACTCCTAATAGTCCGGGAGTTGATCAGACATTACTGTTTCTGTGTGTAATAACCAAAATTTTCAGCGTGAAAATCTGCAGAGTGATTCTCTTGACTTGGACAATCTTCTGGATTATATTAAAAATATTTGTTAGTTCTTAGCTCTTTAGATTCACTTTGGGTAGGTCAAAAAAGTAACACTTGGGATAAAAAGAGAAAGCCCCAAATCTTTGGCTTAGTACATTTCCGTTATAAAACGAAGCATGGTTTTTGTGGAATTCTGTGCTGTTTTGGGCTTTTGTGTAAAAGGCTGAAGGCAGTTTATTATTTAAACCAGGTGCAAATAAATATCCCTGTAATGTATATGAACAAATTTAAACCACGTATTGTAAGTGTATAAACTGTATATTAAAGACACTATTTTCATGATATTTCAAATGTGTACAGAATTTGTTGTACTAAATTGGTTGGGTTGCACGTATTGTTTAAGATGGTTGATTTTCATTTAGTAATTTCAATGACTTATCCTCTTGCTCATCTCAGTATAATTTAGAAATAAGCGCCTCTCAAATAGTGAATTCACAAAGTAAGATTGGGATAATTGAGAGGAGCAATCAGGCTTTTGCATTTAACCTCTCAAGACACATTACTTTTCTCTGTCTTGCAATTTCACTTGATCCCCTTCAGCAAGAGTATCGAGCGGTGTGTTCCCCAAAGAATTTGTTACCAGACAGCTTTCCTGTCTCTAGCAGACATTTGCCTAAAACATTATTTTCCCAAGCCCTCAGCCTATTATCTTTGTTTTAGTGAAATGTGTTCAATTATAATTTGGATATGCTTTCAAGCACAAGGCCGTGCACAGGTATTTCTGATTTGCAAAAAGTCTCTGAAGCATTTATTGGGTGAGGAGAAAATTAGAGATAAAACAATGTTGTGCTCTAGGTTGCCCCTTCAAGTTTCCTCCGATATTGGCAACAGGGAGAAATGTCAGCTCTACAGCCACCCAAATGTCACGCAGATAAGTTGCTGTTGTGCCAAATTCTCCTTGGGCTGATGCATCGTTTGCTGATACTGGGCCAAAAGATAGTGTACTCCAGCACAACAGTAGTTGTGGAGGGTTTTATGGAGAGACTCGTTAATATATGTTTATAAGAAATAAAGCGGGGCAGAATCTGCCACAGGGGTTGCCATTGGATTTGAGGCAGAGGGGGTTTACTTTCCTCCAAACCTCAGATGGGAGAGGGGAGGAGTGTGTCTGGAGGCAGGATGTGCATCATGTGGGAAGGGGGAACAGAGAGAAGCAGAATTGCTTTCCCAAGTTAAGAAAAATCTCATTTACCATGAGCAGGGCTGTCCAGGCCACATCTCTGCTCCCCTCTCCAAAGAGGGGAAAGGAAAATGTTTAATTTTCTGAATGCTCCCATCAGCTGGATCCAGGCTGGGTGAAAGGGTCTGCAGGAAAGTATTCGATGCATGAAAGGGAAGTGAAGGGAAGGGCTATAGCACAACTCAAAATGTGGACAACTCCCTGTCAGGAAAGCGGTGTTCTAAGGCAGATGTTTGCTGTTCATGTGTGTTACAGCAGTCATCAAGCCTGACACAAATCTGTCTAACTCTAGTCACCGTGGCTACCTATAAATATGAATAAGGAATACAGGCAGGAGAGGTACCTGAAAATGCAGCTCTCATCTCTTTGGGAAGTGCAAGCTTAACCTTTATGGATGTGCTGTTCCTCTTGGTGTGATACGTACACCAATTGGAGCTCCACTAGATCTGTTAGGTGGGTATTTACTCCGTTCTCCCTCCACTGGGGCTCCTGTCCTTGAGTTGCTATGGGATTCAGGACATTGAGAGCGCCTGACGTCCTGTCTCGTGACACCGGTGACTAATCGCTGCTGAAGTCCTTAGTTGCTGTAGACTGTGCTCAGGTCGGCACTAGCTTGGGGCACTCTACACCACGCTCTGTTGCCCAGGTATAAACATGCTTTATGTCACCAGATGCACAAATCATCTGCAACCACTTTCTCCCATGCACAGGGTGATCAAAAGCTGCAAACCTAGGCAAAGTTCTCCTGGTCTCCCTGTGTTCCATGCTGTAGGCAGATGATGGGATTTGCCATTGCAGAATGAACAGAAAATCTGGCCTTCTCAGGCAGTTGCTCTGGGTTGTTTTGCCCAGTCCCTTGATGCTGCTGGACCATCTCCCTAGCAGCCTTGCTCCCATGGCAGCATGATTTTTGGTGGTTCCCTTAGTACACCTTACTAACTGCTGGCTCTGCTTCTATGGGTGGCTGTTGGAATGGCAGCTCTGATGGTTGCACAAAACCTCAAGATTAATTGTATTCTGTACATAGATTTTTTTTTTTCTTCTCTTGCCCATGGTTGTCACGCTTAGTGAAGATAATTTTTTGTTGAAAGGTGACAGTGTTTATATTTTTATTCAGTTGCCCAGATCCAGCATCTCTCCCAGGATAAAGCATAGCTATTCATTTTCACTCAGCACAATGAAGAGCTGACATTGAGAGCGGCTTTGAGGCAGAGGCGTCTTCTCCCTGTTCTCACCATCAGATTCCAAAGGTGGAAAGCTCAAGATGGGTAACCAAGCCACCACAATGTCAGCATAGATATGCAACCCAAATCTTCATTTATTGCTCAACGAGACCTCAAAATGCCCTTGACTCCTGGGTGGGACAACAGGAATCTGGTGCCAAACACACTTGGATTAAATGAAAACTATTCCTCACAGGGAGTGTGGGGTAGGAGGAAGAATGAAAGGAAACGAAACAGGGAGGAAGGAGAAAACATATTTAAGGTGCCAAATCTAAGGAGCTGGCAGTGAAGCAGAGGGTCATGTCCTTTTGCTTTGTGTGGCGGTGGCTGCTGTAGTGCTTGTACGTGCTACACAGTGTCAGACTGGCACACAGCCGCAGGAGACAAAACTGCTGTAGGGGTTGCAGAGGGTGATAGATGGGCTCGGGGATCTCATTAGGACCTTCTGCCAATCCCATAAAAGCTCTGCCATGAGAGGAGCTGTTTTAATTGTGCTGTCACTATTCCATTATACAGTATCGACAATTATTCTTAATGAATATGGGGGTCAGTGAGGCAGGTCTCCAGGGCTGGGTTTCCAGTGGATTAGTGCAAACAGAAAGCAAGAGGAAACTCTAATGGGTTGACACTGTAAGAATTGGCAGAAGGTCTGGCAGAGCCCTGAAGAACTGCATATATTTTGGCTAATCTTATTTATTTAATGGCAGCTCTGCAAGTGGGAGAAATGTATGACAGCTAGAAACTATCCTAAATGCTTGTCCTAGTTAGCCTTTGCTCCTGAAGAATACCGCACAGGCCACCCTGGCAACTGGTCCTTCAGTTTCGTCCTGAAGACAATGAGTACTTTTATCCTTCAAAAAGACTGGAAAATCAAATTGGAATAGTATTTCATTGAACCGTACAACGGTTTGGGTCAGAACGAACCTTTAAAGATCATCTAGTTCCACTCCCCCCACCACGGGCAGGGACACCTCCCACTAGACCAGGTTGCTCAAAGCCCCATCCAGCCTGGCCTGGAACATTTCCAGTGATGGGGCATCCACAGCTTCTCTGGGCAGCCTGTTCCAGTGCCTCACCACCCTTACAGTACAAAATTTCTTTTTTATATCCAGTATGAATCTGCTTTCAGTTTAAAGTCATTGCCCTTTGTCCTGGCACTATACACCTTGGTAAAAAGCCTCTCTCCATCTTTCTTACAAGTATTGAAAGGATGCAAGAAGGTCTCTCTGGAGCCTTCTCCAAGCTGAACAACCCCAACTCTCTCAGCCTTTCTTCACAGGAGAGGTGTCGTGGCCCTCTGGCCTTTTTCATGGTCTTGAAATTTCTCCTTTTACTAATAAATCAGTGAAAATAGGCACAGTAAAGCATCAGTAAAGATGGGCACAGCCCACTGTCTATATCTGTCCCACATTGGTCTGCAGTTCCTCTTGCCTTACTATTGATTTCTCAAGCATTTTTGTCTTCTGCTTCCCATAATGAAAGGCAGTGAGAGTTAAACAGTTTTCTCTTACCTATCTAGTAAGCTTTCCAATAACCCTTCCTTCCTGACTTAAAAAAAAAAAAGGAAACATATTGTTTCTTCTTTTGATTCTTCTCTGCTGCAGCTGGTTTACTGAAAAAAAAAAAAAGTGTAATTTAACAGTGTTTTCGGTGCTTTTTTTTTTTTTTTTGCCTTATAGAATTCAATCTGAGTTTCTTGTGCAATACTAAACACTAGGACTTGGAAACTGAGCCTCCAGTGGGAGTGCAGCGGGCCAAGGATAAAAAGCCCAGTAATTAAAAAAGCAACAAATAGTACAAATCCAGGTTTCCCAGCTTGACCTACGAACCCAACCCAGCACAGCTTTTAATTTTGTTGCCCTCTTCTGCTACTCTTTGGCCTCCACAGACCAGCTGGGTTCCCCCTGCTGTGGAGTGATGGGGTGGTTGCAGAGTCTGCGTGTCTGCCTCTGGTCCCACATAGATCCCTACAGGTATGTCCAGGTGGACCAGCCCATCCTTTTCTTGCCCTGCTCCTGCTGTCTGTACCCCTCTTGCTATGAGAGCTTTAACCTCTGAGCTTCCTTTGCAGATAAACTTGGTCTTGGTTTCCACCATGCCTGCAAACCCTGAAGGACTCAGGTAGGGTGATATCCACATATGAAAGCACATAACTAATGTTTGTAAAAAAATATCCCACTGCTGTTGAGCAGTGAGAACTGTTTTGAGGACTACAGAGCTTTCAGTTGATGGAGTTTCTTTCATTCTTCTTCCCTGCTTCTTCATATGTGAAATGAATCCACTCCCAAGCCCAACATATGTCACGATATTTCTGCTCCTATCACCCTGAAAGTGGTTTGGTTATTTCCCCACTCTGGGGATTACTGAGACAACTTCAGCTACTGTCTTGTACAGAGTTCAGTTTCCTAAGCATGTATAACATCACTTATATTTGATTGCCGGCAGCTAGAATTTGATTTTTGTAGCTTATCCAAATGACTTGTGTTCATAATTCCTTAACCCAGTGTTTTTATAAGAAAATTGAAATACCTACCTGAAGTAAAACTATATAGATGATCCATGAAAACTGGTATCATCTTATTCCTACTGATGGCTTTAAACAGCAAAAACAGAGAAGGGCAGAACACAAGTAAAATGAGTTATGTTTAGGCTGCAGTTTCTTACTCTTAAGCTTGAAATATCAGGGCTGATCATGAACCTGCCTGGAGCCATGAATTTCCATATACAAGA
The DNA here is from genome assembly GCF_036013475.1 of Columba livia. Lineage (NCBI taxonomy): Eukaryota > Metazoa > Chordata > Aves > Columbiformes > Columbidae > Columba > Columba livia. The sequence continues at coordinate 116,981,247 of NC_088603.1, read as the reverse complement.
TGAAGCTTTGAAATCCTTTTCAAAGTCTTATGTTTGAACTGCAGAAGGCCGGAGATGAGAAGACAGTTTCTAAGGAGAGAGGAGACGCCTCTCTGTCACACTGTGCTTTTCATCTCTAAACACAAAGGACCAACGTACTGAAGAAGAGCCAGCATAGGCTGAGACACAGCGGCTCAATCCAAGGTTGTGGCCTGGTATCACCTCCCTTGCAGCAGCCCCGAGTGAAGAACATGCCAAGGATACACAAGGATATTTCTTGGGACTGCTTTCCCCTTCTCCAGTGATTTATATCTCAGAGGCTTTCAAAGACAGAAGTGGTATTTTGTATTTAAAAGTCCCCATCCTCAATAATGGATTTCAAAGTTTCGAAGTTTCATGCCAAAATGCAAATTTCTACCTGCAACTTATGTTTTGCTAAGCAAAAATCAAGATTTTTAGGAACAGATGCATTTAAAGACCTCAGTGCCACCACTAAAACAGTATCAGCACATTTTGTTTGTAAACTATACATGACTCTGTTTCTAATACTTTTGTTCTTGCATGCTTTTCCAAGGTGTTAGATCTTTCTCTTGGTACTCACAGAGCTTGAGATTCATGCAATAATGTGTGAGACACCTTGAATTATGGGGATACTTGTTTCTGATGAGGTAAAATGAAAACCCTCCCAGTTCTCAAGGGATGCAGTTTGCACCCACTCATTCATGTAGATCTAAAGGAAATGTGGCCAAACACCAAGGAATAAAGTGAATGTTGTCTTGGACCTCAAATCTCAGCATTTGTCAGCTTCTGTGTGAAACTAACCTAACTGCATGGGTTTCTGCATTTATTTCTCACACAAAATTGGCCCTGAAATGAAATAGAATGTTTCTGAAGCCAGAGGGGATTCCAGCCAAAAAACTAAGATAATGTTCATCAGCAAATTTGACCCAAGGCATTACTAAGCCTCCTAGGCCTGTGTTATATATCAGAAAAATTCTTCCCAGAGAGCCATTCTCCATAACAGCCGCTGCTTATTGCTCTGCATTTTGTTGTAAGCCAAGCTCATAAATGCATTTTTAATTGATGTAATGGTAGACTTGGAATTTTCAGGGAAAAAAAGGACTATAATTCCTTCAATTATGCTGAAATACTTGTGAGATAATTTTAAATAGGTGTCTTCTAGAAGGCTTATATTTCTTCATTTTTAATACTTACCATAAGCTATTTCAGATGGGAGCTCTTTAAAAGTCAGAACATCAATAAAAGGTTGTTAAAAGAAGGCTAGTCTTTGGTTAGCTCAGTTTTTTACTAAAGCTGTATTATGATACTGAATGCAGGTGTGTCTATGCACCTGTGTGTCTGTGTATATATGCATGTAACTAACAAAAAATGCATGAATAAAAAATCGTCTCCTACTTGTCTGCTGCTTACTGTACAGCTTAATTGCCTCTGCAATACCAAAACCATGGGTTTTTCTAGCATGTGAGAACACGCAAGTCAACTTGCCTGACAGACAGGAAGCAAAATCGTGTTCGTGAAGACAGACTGACAGTTCAAGTGCAGGGAAATGGGAAAAGGGTAATCCAGGCTCCCTTTTAAGTTTGCTTAATAATAAGGTTTCCTTCTCTTCTGAGAAAATCAAAGATTGCATTCACACAGGTAAAGGGCTTTTTAATGTGATTGTTTTAACTGAGTTTCTTTATGCAATTTTCCATTTGATTTAATTATATTTGTATGATAAAGGCTGCTTATTCTGAATTTTTTTTCCATGTATGAAAAACAGAGATGAAAGATTAGGTTCTAGTGGCCTGCATCAAAATATAATTTGGCTGGAAATGAAATGAATTTGGATTTAGCTGTATCTCCTGGATAGTTTTGCTGCAGCAACAAATCTTCATAAAGTTAAGCTCCCTCTGCTCAAGGAGTGGAAGAGGTGTGTTCAGCTGAGCTGTGAGAAGCTCCCGCGGTCTCTGCCCTGCTTGTGTGTGTCTGACTGGAGTCAATGCCATCAGATCCTCAAAATGTAAAGGAATTTAGGATTTTAAAGTAAGATTACTGCAGCAGCTTTTCATGGTTTAATTATTTTATATTGGAGGCTGCTGAATGATGCGTTTGGTGAGCTGATTGCTTTTCAGAGAGCATTAAAAGATTTAGTCGCTCCATGTTTCGAACATTTGGAAATTCTCACACTGGGATTGAAGGAAGCTGTGGAGCAAATCATGTCTCTCCCCAGGCGCTGGCGGCTCGCTTCCTTGGTAGCCTGGGTTGTGTGGAAGGAATTGTAACAAAATGTAATTATTTTGGATTTAAGCTTTGTTGTAACTTGGTCTGTGTTTTGTCTCTCAGCTGTATAAAAGGCAATATGCACTGCTTGTCGGGTTTTCTTAATCGGTTAGTATTAATGGCAAGTATTAACACAGCATTTTCCCCTTGCTCTGCTGGTGGCACCGGTCCCACTGGCTGCATGCCACCTGGTCTGGGCTGGTCCCAGGCACATGGCTGTGGTGGGGACCCAGGTGGGCATCTCCTCAAAATCCAGGTATCTTAATCTGCCTCAGGGCATCAGCTGCAGCTCAGGGTGACACAGGCACCAAACCAGCATGCAGGCAACTTACCTGCCATCTCATGCTCCCTTCCTCACCACACCATTGAGCTGAAGTTGCCATCCGTCCTCCTCCTCAGTGGGGAAATATCCAAATATTGCGTATCCCAAGAGCATACGGTTCTGCTTACAATATTACAAAGATAACATGAAACGTATCGACAGAAAAATGTATTTCTTTTGGTTAGTGCCCAGGAGGAATAAGCGGTCACAAAAACCTCCTTGCATCAAGGTACCTCTGACTGACACCCCCTCTGCAGGCAGCTGCCAGCTGGCCTTGCACTTGGGCATGGCAGCAAAGGAGACTGCCTGTCGGGATGGGCTTGAGATGAACTTGGTATCAAACAGAGGGATTGGCGTTTACTGAACAGTTAAAAAAATCAGGTGCTATTAATTCTATGGTAATTTTCTTCTGCACTGATTACCAAAAAAAAAAAAAAAAAATATCTTGCCAGCTCTTTCCTAAGGACCTACTCAGAGAAATCTCATTTTTTTAGAGCTAGAAATAGGTCTTGCCTGCTGCCACCTGCCACTCCCTGTGCCACATGGGAACCTCTGCCATGCTGCTGATGGAGCTAGAACAACCATTTCCACCTATCTTGCTCTCCTCTTTAACAAATTTCCTCCTGTTACCTGGCCCCAGACCCTCCCCAGTGACAGCCGAACACCCCCTGAGATGTCTCAGTGCTCTTCCATGCGCTGTCCTCATGGGCGGCTGTGGTGGAACCACAGCTCGGTGCTCACCTGGGCAGGGACAACATGGCAGCCAGGGGAGCTCTGCCTGACCGCAAAGGCTGAGACAGGCCCAGCAAACACGGAGGTCTGTCAGGAGCCTCTGGAGCAACGCCAAGGCAGTCAAGAAGGAATTGGATTAGTTTTTTATTTATTTTCTGTTCTTGTCCTCTGTATTGGGAGACAAAATGGTGCCCTGGAGATGGGATGATGTTCCTACGCAGATCTTGGAGATAGTTGATATCAATTGCACTCTCCCCTCCTCCAAGCATTTTCTTGTGGCCCTTCTGATGGATCAGCTGTCTCACTAGCACTTCCCTACAAAGCCTGTGAACTAACAAATGTTTGATAGTTTCACAAAGTAGAAGTTGAAGTGGTGTTTCTCCGCTTTCTGCTTTAGAAGTCAGGCTTCTGAGAAGATAGCTTTTTCTCACCCTGTGGGCTTTGAAGACATGTCTGATCAGTGTGTAGAAGAAGCCCAAGTCCCTGGCAAGCCTTTTGAAAACAAAGCAAGAACTGAGTTGTCCTCTCTCTTTTCTTCCAAGGTAGCCCTAACAACAGAGTGCATTATTTGATATCTCCTGCCATGCAGATATCCTACCTGCTCGTATTGCAGGGCAAGGGAGAAATGAAATCCCCAGCACTATAAAGCTCCACAATGTAGTTGTAGTTCTTTCGAATCCTCACAGTGGAACTTCGTTAAATTCTCCTTTATTGTGGATTTCCCTCACTAAGCCATAACAAAATGGATAAATCTAATAATTTCTCTGAATTTGATTCCACTTGCACTTTCTCTTTCCTAAGCAGCTTTTTGTGTCATGAATAATTAATAGTTCATCTATTTAATAGTTAATCTCATGACATTTCTCTGCATCTGGTAAAATACCCAGGACAATAATGCTGGCTAATAATGTTAAACTGATGAGCAAAGAAACAGCACCTACATTCTCAGCTCATGATGTGGCAAAGATCAAGAAATTCTGCAAAGCTCAAACTAAAGTAAGATATAAATTGCACTAATACTGACTAATGGATAATGAGATTCCACTCTAATGTTGGTAATGTGCAATGTAAGTGTTTGCTGTTTCTTGAATAGGAAATCTTTGACCATTTAAGCAAGTCTTTAGCACCAAACGTTCATGGCCATGACTATATTAAAAAAGCCATTTTGTGTATGGTACTGCGGGGTAATGAGAAGGTTCTCAACAATGGGACACGCATTAAAGGAGACATCAATATCTTATTATTAGGTAAGAGCATGTAGAGTTAATAGTGCATTGATAAGTTATTTTATTATCCCCCCTCCTATCATGCCAGTGTAGTTCTGTTATGCAATATTAGCAAGAAAATAAAAGCCAACCCAGTACAAAGACTCATTTTGTCTTATATAAGAATGTTTGTTAGTGTCTTAGGATCAATTTATTTTATCCTTGGGCACATTTTTACAATTATTTCTGTTTTGTCCCACACTTCCCTATTTACTTGACATCTGTTCTATGTTTCTGAGTAGTGTCGGCACAATGTGCAATCGAGTCTAATCCTGCACTGCTCATTCGGGCGAGACACCCACTGATTTCACGAATGGGCTCCAGTTTATCGCTCGAGCTGATGGAACTATTCTACTTCTGTCACTTGTAGGCATGGTGGCTGTTCAGTTGTGACTTCATTTCTAAATGCTTCATTTTCAGTACCCGTAATTAAGTTACATTAGCCTGACAACACTAACCTGCTCCATAACAGCTCCTGGCAGAGGTGTCAGCTTCTTTGCATGAATCAAGCTCTTTATTTGTCTACAGAGTGTCAATCTAATATTCAATTACTTTCTTTAAAAACAGATTGACCTAAAACAATAATCCTTTCCAAATCTTTCTATTTGAGTATGTGCTTTCCCTCTTGAAGAGGGAAACTTGCACGCTGACTTATTAGCAGTACTGAAACAACTCTTCATCCACACCCCACTACTGGCATTTTAACCATGTCAGTACAGGTGGGATGAGTTATCCAACAACCCTTATCAAAAGCACCTGCCCAGCACCTGAATTACCTTGCTGTATATCCAAATATATCATACGTGGAGCCACAAAAATTCAAAGCAGTTGTCTAATGACACTCAGTGACATGCTAATGGATCTGCTAGGCCTTGCAATCCCAAGAACTGCCTATTCAAGCTTTAATAAACCCAAAAGCTGGTCCCTTAATAACATGCAAAGCTAGGCCGGACAAAGCCACACTTCTTTGAAATTTGAAATGATATCTTAAATTAAAAAAATATATATATTTATTCTGGGAGGGTTCTGAAGGAAGAACTCTAATAAGGAAAGTACGGTTTGAGCAATTGTATTTGATTTGTTGAAACAGCAGGATTTCTGAGGATGTCTGTAGTACCTACCTATGTTGCAGTAATGTCTGAAGGGGTGTTAGGTATGTGGTTGCTTTATATATTTTTTAATATATAAATACAAATAGATATTTATAAAAGTTTGCACTCCTGATCTTAGAAATGCCAGCTTCTCTTTCTTTTCAGTTTGAGGCTGAAATGAGAAACTGTAATTCTTATATGCCAGTACTATTGGCATAACTTTACAACTAAAGCAATTTAGAAGCTAATCAGTGGTGCAAGATTATCAAGTTTGCTAAGACAAGAGCATTCTGGAGGGGAAATGCTGGGAAAAAGAAAACAAATAAACAAACAGACAACAAGGTTTTGATCTGATTTGCTCAAAATTTTCTCCTGCTAAACTGAAGCTGAATATTACATCTCACAACATTTATATGGAAGCTGTGCTTTTTAATAACATATAAAAGGTTGCTATCTTAGAAAAAAATGTACTGATGATGTTTCAAGGTATTCACAAGGTTTAAGTGAATGTTTTATACTTTGAAAGTTTTTATCTTTTTTATCTGAAAAGAGGAAAAACTTTTCCACTTCTCAATATCCATCTCAACATACTCACAGCTGCTGGCAAACTGCATTTCTTGAGGCCATGGTCCCAGGTTCCCCTAGAGTTGGCAAAATTAGGTTTAGCATCCTCTGACCCATCAGCAGGGACTCCTGGCTCTCCTGCTTCTGCCACCTTCATCCAGCTGCTGAGGTCTGGCTGCCCACAGCAACAAAGCTGATGGCTGTTGGGTTTTGGGGCCTAAGGGGGAAGAAGTGTCTTGGTGACCATTGCGGCCATGGAGGAGCAGTGCTACCAGAGGTCCTGGGTTTGCTCCCACCAAGTGCCATGTCCCTGCTTGTGACTGCTGGACTAAATGGCAGCAAAACATCAGACCAACAGATACTGGTGGGTCACCTTTTCTCAATCTGGTGTGACAACTATTTACTCTGTGCTCTTACTTAACCTTCCTAATAGTCCTGATTTAACTGTCTTCCCAATAAACTGAGGAAACTGTTTTCCCATTTCCCAAGGGTATTTGGGCAATTAACTGTAAAAATACTTTGTAAGTTCAAGAACATTTATCAAGTTCTTTCCTGCCAGAGCCTGAAAGTACCAAGATTCAAGTTTACTGGAGCAATTAGCCCCTGACATCATCAGCAAATATTTAATGACTATCCCTAACGCCCAGCTCCAAGGTCTGGTCCTGCATCCTACAGTCGCTGGATCTGAAGGGAGTGATTGTGATGCTCCTCCTGCCATCATTTCTTCTGCACATTGATGGAGAAGAGTCAGGGCTCTGGCTGCTGGGACCCACAGTGTTTGCCCTTCCATAAAAGTTTTGTACTACATATTTGTGTATTTGCATGCAGTTGTTATATTACTAGACATAACTGAAGTTTGAGGTTTAATGACAAATAAGCTCTGCTGCAGCTGGGAAAAGACCTTTGGCAAGGGTAATCCTGCTAATGCGTGGCTCCATCTGAGATGATCCAGACCCTCAGGAGCACATGGCTATGTCTTAGTGACCTTTGAGAGGGATGTGCAAAAATATTCTGACTTCACCAGTAGCTACTTAAAGTTCAAATAATTTCAGCACCCCTTGTGACAAAAGCCAAAAGTGGTGTGGAAGGAGAGGATATTTACTGCATTCCTCTCTAATGAACTAAGGGAAGTAATGCACCCACAGATACTGTATATGTTACTCAGCACAAATTAATCATTCACATAGATGCTGAATAAAATGGTAGAAAAGAAAGGTCAGGATTTCTCTACTGCTTATTAGGCTATTTAGATTTTTCCAGTGCTCTAAAACCAGCGTGCAAAAGGCTTTGGCCCTACAGCTCAAAGAAGGCAAAGTGCTCTGCTTTCCCCTTTAAGAGGTGGTCTTTGTATTGCAAAATATTCCTAAACCACTTCCACCATCAGCAGGGGGTCACCACGGAGGCAGTTGACAGCAACTGTACCTGCTGATTAAGAAACTCATGCTCAGCCTTGCGTTTCCAAAGATACCTAAATTTCCATCTTCTGAGCTCTAAAACCCTTTTGTCGTACAACAGGTGCCACACACCCAGCTGTGCACCCGTTTCCACATCAGCAAGCTCCTGCACCCAAGCCTTGGGGGTTTTTTAGTAAAAAAAGCCTTTAAATGATCTTGATACCACCTAATAAGAAATGGGAAAGTGTTTTATACCTGAAGAATATTAGTGGAAGGGAAAAAAACCAACAACCTCTGTGCCTGTGCATCTCTGTCTGCGTCTTTATGTGTGATTCTCATCGCCACAATTTTTAGCCCACCCAGTCCTCTTTCACCAGCTGCGGGAAAAACAACAGAGAGCCAATGTGGAAGTAAAACCCCAGCCACAGCCATCTGAGAGTGATCTGACACGCCTGAGAAGTGGTTTGCGCAATATGGGTATAAATCAAGGCAAGTGGAAGCCAAGATAACTTGCTCCTATGAAAACAGGTGGTACCACCTAATCTAGGTGCTCAGGTGTGATTATGACATAAATGAAAGCATTTTCATGACTTTGCTAGCACAAAGGGCAGAGTGGCTGGCTCATTCAAACCCCAGGGGAAAAAAGGTAAATAAACCTCTGAGGAAAAACGGGTAAAGAAACCTCTGTTCTTCCTTTCCCCGCATTTCTTTTCAGCAATACCTTTGAGGTTGCTGGGACCTCATTCCAAATGGATGCGTCTGTTGCTATTTGTATTTCTCAGAAATTCAAATTTGTTCCAAGATTCACTCCTGGGGGTAAGGCGGTTGCCAGCCAGTGCTCTGCAGGTCTTTCACAGACAGGGGTGCAGCCAGGTGGGGAGGTTTGTTGTCAACCAAATTGCTATGCAGTCACTCCCACTGTGTGACCACACAGGGACCTGGCCAGGAATGCTAGTGGGGGGCAGAGCATGGGGACAGGACAGCCCCGACTTCTTCTGGCAAGGGGGATTGGGTGCAGGATGGGGACTTCCCTCCCAAGGGAGGAGGGCAAACATTTATATATGGTTTTCAGTGGCTCTGTAATACAGAGCGTTGCTCTCCACCAGTTCCTCCAGCAAATCCTCAAAGGCAAGAACCACTCTTATGGTTGCTCCCGGCAGCAGCCTATGCAGAGATGAGCTCTCCATGGGGACAACAGAGCTGGCACCACAGGGTACCACCACTGGTTTTGTCCCTGGCAGGGGCCATGGAAGAGACTACACTTCACGTTCTTCTCATGTCTTCCAGTGACGAAGTATGTTTTGTGCGACCCTTGTGCTGGCACAGCCTTTGTGTCACCCTGGCTGCCAGACCTCCCCGAGGGAAAGAGCTGCCCGAAGAGGCTCAGCAGCGTTGTGGTCGGGGACAGCAGGAGGTCTCATGGCACTTGTAAGTATGAGAGATGTCCAAAGGACACAAGTAGTGGGGATCAATCTTGCTGTGAGGTGAGAACCTATGAAAAGCAGAGCAAACGAGTGGTCTGCTGAGCAGGAGGAATTGTTCAAGCTTCATGTTGCAAAGGAGCATCTACCTGCTTTGGAGACATGGCCTGTAGAATATCATGCAGCCGTCCATAGCAGTTATTTGGGTACTCACTATCTCAATTCAATTTTCTTTCTTTTTTTCCTTAGAGCTTTTTTGCCTTAAGGAAACTCATGTTTTCTTATCCCAGCAGCTTTTTTTTTTTCCATTCCTCCCAATCACACACACTAAGGCTTAAGCACAATCATTCTTCTTTTGGCCAAGGCAAACCTGCAGTTGTACCGAGTGCCTGCAGAGGTTGTTCCTTAACCAACTGAGATGATGGATACTTTCATTTTTCATTTCTCTCCTTACCTTCAGTTTACCTGGACAAATCTTTTCTGGTGACAAAGGCATGACAGCAGCAGCCAGAATGAAACCCGACTCTTCTAAGTAGCAACAGAAACTCCTACCACAGTTAATAAACTAAAGCTTATTAAACAACTTAATAACTAACAAACTTAATAAACTAATAGCTGCCTTAGCAAACTAAACTGAAGTTGCAATTTTATTTTATGTAATTCATAACACTCTGTTGTTCTGAATAAGCAAATATCATTTACATGAGTGAAAGCTGACTCCAAACCCAAGTGTTCACAACATGATGAGAAGTATGAAAAAAGTAAAAAAAAGGCAATCACAGATGAAGAGGGAGATGTGCGGCTGACAAGATTTGATGTGGCTTTTTGTAGCATAGCCCACATGGATCCAGATGGTGTTAAAGAAAAAAAAAATCAAGGGCAAATGCACAAACACGGAGCTCTAGCAGAAGAAGATGGCTGGTTCTAGTTACATACTAGTAAACGCTGGGCAGAAATGCTGTCATTAAGAAGTTACATGAAATGTTCCATCAAATCATTTAGAGATAAGATTCAAATCTGACAAAGAGTGCACCATCTTTTTTTTTCCATGAATATTGCACTGGAAGAGCAATCATGTTTATGTATAGTATAATTATACGCTGCAACCTTGGGAAACTATGAAGTTTGGTTTTGTTCTTGTAAGTTTCAGACATTAAAGCTAAACTTCTTTGACGCTATTTTGTTTTCACAGTAGGTGAAGTAAAATGCAGAGATCAAGTATGGACCGTTTCATCTTAACTGGAAGGAGTTTAGGAATTTGTGACCAAACGAAGGTGAAAATAGAAATGGAGACCTGTCTGCAAGCTTCTTGATATTAGTTATAGTGTACATGTTGTAATAATGAGCTCTGAATGGAAGAAGGGGGAAGAGAAAAAGTATTAAAAAAAAAAAGAAGTAGAATAAGGTGGCAACGGGGATGATTTTGAATAAGTTTAATACAAAGGAGACCAATCCACATGCACTCAAGAAAATTATTGACTTGGGAGTAGGAGGGGTGATCAGTCTGAATTGCTTTGGTCTTTTTTTTTTCTCAGCTCGTTCTGTTGATGGTCAGAAAGGGGAGAAGACAAGAAGAGCAGCCACATGGATCTGTGTGCTGCAAAAGATTCATAATCTTCTTGCACAAAATGCATTATTAAACCTTGACTTTAGAGCTGTCTTTTGTAATAAACTAGAATATATGAAAGAAGTAGAAAAATACGATAACTGTAAATTTACTTTATTCATAATTTCATGGTATAATCTGACCAAAATGCAGATATTTCGCCATTACTGGATCAAATACTACAAAAGGCTTTAAGCAACAACCCCAGATTTAAGAAACAGCTATTGACTGCATGACTGTCCAGAAAATGGAGTTTATTTGGTGGTTATCTTCTCCTTTTGAGACATGAATCTCTGTGCTATCAGCACTTAAAGATAGCTTGAAAATGCAGTCCAAGTAGACGGAAGAATTAAGATCCCATTTGTGAGAATCAAAAGTACTTTAACTGACACGTGGCAGCTGTGTCTTAGCAAAAGCCCCTGAGCTCTAATAACAGTGGAAAAGGAGAGCTGTGGGGAAAAAACAAAAAAAGAAAAAAAGAAATACCACTTCTCTGTTCTGCACCTAGAAGATGACAACTCATGAACCCTGAACCCTGGAACTGTGTCTGCCTGGTGTGGGTGGTACAGGACACCTGACATGCTCAGCCGAAATAAGAGAGCTAGTCCAAGTCTACAATCCACCCCTCTTTTGCATTTAGACAATGCAGTGCCAGCCAGACTATTAGACATTATGATTCAGTTATTTGCTACTTGTGCAAAAGCTAGACTGAGCGAGCTGATCCGTGTGATGCAAATAGCAATGAAATTGGTCTAGTTTGCCTATGTCAGGAATATGAGGCTGTGTATACTGTTTAGCATAGATATTAGGTGGCGTGCCTAAAAGATTTTCTGCAATGCTGAGTCTCCTGAAGACAGATATCTAGCTAGAATAAAAACCTACCTTTTTTTTTTATTTTTTAAGCTCCAAAGATGAGACACGGACTTGAATGCTGAGGTTATTTCATTTTATTTTTAAGCCCATGCTGTGACTCCCACTAGACTCAGCAGTGGGGAATGAGTCGCACACACGGCTCAAAACACGATGTGCACGTACTCTGCTGGGTACAGCTAGTCCAAAGCCCAGAAAAGGAGGAACAGAGAAGACAATACTTACACCCGGGTCTTTGCTGGGGCTGGGCAGCCACCAGGTACCAGCAGAGACCCGCACTTAAATGAAAGACAGGAGCAAAGCAATCGATCTGAGGAATCAACATCCACAGCTCAAGCCCTTGCTCAGCATGTTGTGGGAACCCAATAACAGTTTTTTTACACTAGTCCTGATCTGTAGAGAGTGGAGTGTGCCTGACCTGTTGGGCTGCCGGGATGCTGGCGGAGCAAATGCTTGTTGTGAATTTAACCTGAAACACCACAATGTGAGAAGGACCGGAAAGAGAAGTGGAACTTTGTGTGGGTTTCACACTAGTGGGTTTTACTATCATATTACTATCTCACTGATTTTATATGGAGAAGCTTACATTAAAGATTTTTAGTAAAACTTTCTGGGAATAAATCTGCATTAGGAAAGTAAACACCCAACCTTTCTTTACCCTATGTACAAGTTTCCAACTGAACAACACCACGTCTGATCTGTGATGAATATCCATATTATCTGTAAATGTGTCAAATGTATGTCTTCAAAATTAAGCTGTTTCATTAAAAATAATACACGCAGTGCTAGTAATCACACAGAAAAATCTTTGTAAAACAGGGAAGTCAGGTCCAGGTGAAAGCCATTGGACCTGGGCTGGTAAATCTTAATTGCTGTTTTTACAAGAGGTCCACCATTTCCAAGACATTGCAACTTCAGTCAATTAAATTACAAATCCAAATAAAGCATCTGCTCATAAAGAAGAAAACTCCAGCTGAAATGCTTCATTTCCTAAGCTACTTATCTATTTTTAATCTCTCACCTTTCTTCACAGAAAAATACCATCACCGTAAAAGAGTTTTAAGAAAAATGTATTTGTTCATAAACTTGGCTAGTAGTACAAATCTTGTGATATACAATAAAGTGCAATATTGAATCTGATGCTGGATTTCCTGAGTAATTTTTCTGCATTGAAAACTGAAAAACAGTATTTTCTTCTCAAGTATTTTTAGGCCTGTTAATGACATTAATAAAATCTCAGTCTCTTTTGACTCTGTGCAAGCTGCACACCACTGAAAAGTGAGTAATTCTTAATCACTGACTAGGAGATGCAGTTTTAAATTGTGCTTCTCACTGATACCTGTTTGAAATGGATAAGCAGAAGCTTAAGGGGTTTTCCACATGGAAGTTTACCATTTCAGTGCATACCCTATGGAATTTGTATCTTGCACAATGTATTGTAATATATGGCTCTACATATTAAGCTTTCTTCTAGTGAAAGGGCAAGAGGGTTTACAATTCAGGTAATATTTATGCCATTTCATGCAATCTGGTTTTCAAAAATATAAGTGATCTCTGCAGTCACAAATCCAGTAGTTCACATTTGAAATGATGAAATACTCACTGTTTAAAATGTTGAGTATTTTAGCCAGGGTTGAATTTATGAACAGTCTCATTTGTATCTTAACTCCATGTAAATCTATGTGCATATCTTAATTGAAGGAGCATTTGGAGGATTATTTGCATGAAAACTGCTGATGAAGACATTTCAAAATAGGAAAGTTATTTTAAGACAGCTATAGTGGGGTATCTTCCTATCCAGGATGTTTGTTAGCTCTGACAAATCTTTGTTAATTTTGTCTGTCTGTTTTCATGAATCTTTGGTTTCCAACAAAAGCTAATAAAACCAGCTATGAATGCTTTAAATATAACTACATTTCAGAGAATATTAATTGAGAAAGGACTACATATGTAATGTCAGCACAGAAGCATACACATTTGTTGCTTTGTGCCATGTGGTAGCATTAAGAGGAAGACTAGTTCCCTCAAGTTTCCATACATTTGAACTGCTCTTGCCCAGGGTTCGGGTAAATTGCACGACAAATGTTATGATCATCAACATCCTTTCCAGGGAATCAAAGTAGCTGCTGACCTTTAAATGTGAACATATTCACATACCAGTCTACCAACCATCTGGTATGACCTGACATTTCTGTTACTGGCAGTCTTGTCTCTTGCAGCCCCCTTCCAAAACACTACAAATGTGATGACGTGTGCCCACAGTGACTGCAATCTTCCTCTGCAAACTATCCTGAGGGAAGTACACTTTGCTTCCTCTGGCTCTTCTTGTATTTCCATGCCTGCTCTGTTCTCCAAATCCCACTGATTTGTAGCCCTACTTATCAAGCTTGTTCAGGGAGCCACTAAATTCAGCAGACCCAGGAACCCTCCTCCCCAGATGATGTGCCCAGCCAGGAACAGTCCCAGGTGATTTCTCCATCCCAGTCCCAGGGATGCAGCTGCTGCTCTTCCTGCTTGCAGGTCTGGCCTGTAGCAAGGTTGAGTGTGTAGAACAAGAGGCCCCAAATGTGGCTGCTGCACAGGCTGCTGCACATACAAAGAGCAGCATGGGTAGCAGTTTGCCCAATATCCATGCCTGGACCCTGGGCTCCCTTACCCCAACCACTGGCTCAGACTGAGTCCTCCAGATGTGGAAATGTTTCCTCCAGCTCACCAGCTAGTCCAGCTTGAAGTTTGTTAGTGCATTATACATACAAACACAGAGGATTAAATTAACTGAAGAAATATAAACACACCCAGGTCTCTCCAGTTCCTGTCACCCAGACCTACAGCCCTGGTGCCTACAGCCTCTTCTCCAGTCACTGGCACTTGGGCCTTTCAACACACATACAACACACACGGCCCAGTTCCACCAGTCACTGGTGTTTCGACCTACAAGCCCTGCAGCCCCTGGTCCCTCCAGTTACTGGCACACAGACTCTCACATGCCAGTCCCTTACATGTGCTCATACCTAGACCCACAAGCCCCAAGACCTGTGGTCTCCTCTGGTCATTGTCACACAAATGTCTTTTTCACACTGGTCTCCCCAGTTGTTGGCATCAGTTTCACATAGTAGTTCCCCTCTGACCCACTGTGATCTTTTCCCTTTCCTTTGGATCCTTTGGCCCTTCCCCTAAACATTCCATAGTCATTTTTACATAAGTCCACAAGCCTCTATCCCAAGCAGCCTCAGGTATCCCATAATATTCATTTTCATCATGTTTCTCCCTTCCTATCAGTTAAAAATTGTTGCTCAGGTTGACATTCTTGAAGTCTCTGCCTGAGTAGTTCCTTTAATGGACCATCCATCAGTGATGGGAGCATTCTGGGTCCTCATTCTTGTCTCTGTTGTGACTTCCTCATTAACGTTTGTGTGTCTGCGTGGTTAATTTATCACTTTCCTCATTACTTGTTATTTCTTTCATAGTGAGTAGATCACAAACAAATAACCTAATGAACACTCCCACACCTCACAGTACTAACTGACAGATGATGCAAGACTCAGAACAGCTGGGTACCCCATAGTTAGAGGGTCCAGCTCCCTTTTATTATAGACACCTGTATTGTGATAAGATAGCAATCCTGGACATCACTGCATGGATTGAAAGCCAGGATGCCATTTTACATGTTTTCTTCTTGTTCAGGTAGACTTAAAGAACAGAGCAGACATGTCATTCCATCTTTCTGCATTGAATGGCGATACACAACACTGTCAGACACTTTACTGACTTAAACACAATATTTTATCCACATGAATTGTTTTCCAGACTTTACAAACCTTTATCGTGATGGTTGAGATAAAAGTGATAGAAAGAATGATGATGTAGTTGTGGTTTTCCAGTGATGTTCATCTTGTGCCTTTGATGCTGATTTGCATTACCTTCAGAAGGATGTTTTACACTAGATGGAGGGAAAAAACAAACAAACAAACAAATAAACAAACAAACACCATGTATCAAAAGCATGTAGGGAAGGGAAATATGTGTATAACATAAGAGCGTTACTTTCAAAGAAACCAAAATAATTTATTGGAAGGTCATAAAGTAACAGTGTCGAGTATCTGGTATGGCAGAGAGGTACTGCACCTCAACAGGACATCACATGAAGAATATTAGGACAAAATTCAAAATGGAAGTCTGCTCTCAGGAAGGCCATTCATCTTCATTTTGTTTGCAAAATTTCTCCTGTGACTTGTGAGTCCCTCTAACCTATGTCATTCTTGTTATTTCCAAGTCTAAGTCTCTGTTTAAACTATGAGTCCAGATGCCTGAGACTTTATGAAACTTCCTATCAAAACCTGCCCAAAGGTCTCTGCTATCGATTACATGGCCTTTCCGATCCACTCATTCAGGTAGTTTTTAACCTGTTGTCTTCCTCTAATTGTCCCTAAGTCAGAATTTCCAGGGCTACTTTGTTCCTTGCATAAAAAATAGCCATTGAATAGGGAAACTGATTTTCAGGTTTGCTTTTTGTTTTGACATTTTGGGATGGGGTTTTTTAGCACCATAGCCAGGTCTTTTAAGGGGAGATCTTTAGTAGAAAATGCAGTAATAGATGAAATACAAGTCCACTAATCAGAAGACACAGTTTAGTTAAGAATTGAAAATGAGCCCCATTGTTCACATTCTCCCACTCCATGTACGCTGCTATCAAGGCAGTAAGGGTGGTGGGGCTGGAGGAGGAGCACAGGTTTTGAATGAAGTGGGTTTTGGTGTTTGATAAATTAGTAGCACTTACTGGAGCTCTTTAATTCCTAAGTCTTCAAACTTGAAAAATGTGATATCTTCCAAGTTACTTCTTACTGAATTTGATTATTTACTTTTTAGTAAATATAGAGAGATATGTGCATGTGTATACATATATATGTATTTGTTGAAACAGGCAAAATACTTACTTCTAGCGTCATGTTCTCCCCATTTTCCTTTCCTTGACTGTATTTCTTTTTAAGGCACACCGCAGTTGTGATAGTGACAATAAGCATTACAACAAATACAGCTACGGTTGAAGTAACAGCTATTACAGTATTTTCTCGAGTCGAGCCTTTCCTTTCACACTTTTCTCCCATGTACCACCAGTTGTCACCTGCTGGACACCTAGGAGTAAAAGAAAAGAGGTGTGGCATCACCTAAAGAATAAAGGCATGAAAGGGCTGCTTTAAAAAAGTAATTTCTCTGACGCACTGTTTCTATATCCCAAAGCGCAATGAAGTTATCTTAAAATGGACCTCTATTTTAAAGTTGTCTTGAGTGGCCTACTACCCTTACACATCTGGATGTGCTTCTTTCAGCTTCCCGCTGTTTTACAGGTCACATCTTCAGAGGGAGCCTTTGCCAGAAAACCCAAGCACCATTCTAATTCTTTTGACTGCCTAAGGCTTGGCCGCAGCTGATCTGTAGAGTTGCTGCTACAGAATGGTTGCCTTTTGCTACCAAGAGAGAGGTCCTCTGGATCACTCGGTTCACTTATCTGCCTCTTTTTCCCTCAAATTTATAGCACTTCTGTTGATAGAAAACTCACTTTCTGCTCCATGAAACTGATATTTCTCTCTAGGACCAATGTCACGTAATATTTCCATCCACTGTTACTAATTAGCCTCTTATCCTGATGCAGTTCTGCCTGTTCCAATGTTCAGCTTTTACACAAAGCCCTGCTACCTTCTTCACTCAGTCAATTTAAAAAAAGCCTTTATAGGAAGGAGCTGAAGGAGCTGCAAGGATACCGACTGTTAGGGGACATACGTGATCCGCCTTAAACAGTTATGTGCCACATTCCCCCTCATTTCCTAATAGAAAACAGGAGCCGAAACAGACTGCTGGTCACACACTTCTTTAGGATGGAAAGTAGGTCACATAGGCACTAGAGCTTCAAACAGTCCGCAGATGTCAGAGAATAAATGATTTCTTTCCATAATTTCGAAATCAGGCACAACATTCAGCATAACTTTTTTTTTTTTTTGGTCTTCTTGGAACAGCTCCTTGACATTTACTCATATTTGTGACCTGCTTCTGATGAGTTGCACAAGAATTGTTTTTTAAAAGGTTTCTAAATGGGGAGACAGAGCACTTAATGAGTCATCCTGACTCTTGGTGCCCTTGGCCTTTAGAGGTTTGCCTCACAGCACTCTCCAGCCTACCTGTCCTGGCACAGCATCACATAAGGTTGTTATCTTCAGCCTTAGAGCTTGTTTGAGAGCTACAACAAAGCTGATCAGCCAGGTTTGTTACGTAAATGTATCCACAGAGAAATAAATAAAGGTTGATATTAATTTTCTTGCAGGGTAAACAATCTTTTTAGCCCTCAGCCTTCATTGCTGGTTTCAAAGGCAAGCAACTACGCTTTGGTAATTTGTGGTCATAACTTGTACTGCATGATATTTCTGAATCAAATTCTAAAATAATGTCTCTGATGCGCCCTGCCTGAGAAGTATTGAACGTATATCTACTGATATAAATGCATTTTTGCTTCAACTCCACTTATATTTAACCCTTTTTTTGCTATAGGGGCTTCTAAGGAGATGCACAGTCTGTTTTATAACATTGGACTAATACATTATTGAAGAGACAAACACATTCAAAATATAATATACAGGGAAGTCAAGCAAAGTACTTCAAAATGGTCACATGCTGAGGTTAGGAGCTTTTTGCCCAAAGTGGTCATAAGTTTAGTCTCACAGTAGAAGTCGGAAATATTTGCCTTAATCAGCTATTGTGTCTGTCTTTTCATTAAGAACAAAGATTTATTCTACCAGCTTTCACTACTCATCCAAAAATTGCAATTTAGAGTGAATAAAAGCAGCTACCTGCACACTGGAGCTCTATCTACAAGAACACAGACACCATCATTTTCACAATGGTTGTCTGGACAAGAATTTGGAACCTCTGGCTCTTCGGTCAGGGTGACAGAGGTTGTTGTGGTGGGCGTTGTGGTGGTGGTAGACCCAGTGGTAGGCCTGGTGGTGGAAGTGGTGGTAGAGGTAGGTTTGATAGTGTTGGCACTGGATGTATTCACAGCAAAGGTGGGTGAAACACTTGGTTGAGTTGATAGTAGATGTGATATATCTGCATGATAAAACCACAAGAAATAAGGTTTTACTTCATGTTATTGTTCTGCTTATTTTAATGAGAAGTTCTAAGAGTAAAGAGCAAAGAGCCTGTCCACAGGTATAATGGATAAATAGTCATTTTTACCTTTCAGGAGCATGATGTATTCTGGAAATTTTCTCTAGGTTTTTTCAGAAACAGACAATTTTATTCAAAGTACTCAATTCAAAATAATTTGTACAGGATTAGCATCATTTTATAAGCCTTCACATGAGATAAAGGAGTTATACAGTGCACATACCTATCCACAAATCTATTCAGACATATGATTTGACTTCAGATACATGCATTGTTCCAAAACTGCTCATTTGCAAAGTACATAATGTGTATTTACATCTACAGTAATAGTGACTTGGTAAGTATGTGACATTCCATGTTTACTGTATCATAAAAATACCAGTTATGTTTACATACCTTCCATTGTTAAAAGAATATAAACACCATCTTCTTTAACAAAGTTGCGGCTTCTAAGTCTCTGATGAGTTAAAAATGCACTTGTTCCCATTCCTGGACCTCTCATGAATGTAGTTCCATTGGAAAAAGATGCCACAGATCCCACTTTATCTGGCCTATCCCAAAAATAGGATGATGAGGAAGCTGGAAAAAAAATAATTAACTGAATGTGAGTATGGGACCACTCTGGATTTCTTTCTCAATAAGGTCCCTTCCTTCTCAGATAATCTCTGCTCAAAAGGAGTACTGAGGCCTCTATTAACAACAAAGACAGACTGCCAGACTGCATCCCACTTTGCCTGCTTCTGCTTAGCTGCTCAGAGATATCATGAATACAGAGAGGACAAAAAATTGCCTGAAACTCAAGGAGTAGAAGTAATGCTGAACCTGCCTACAATATTTGCAGATTTTTTTTGCCTGAGATTCTAGGCAAATGTGATGCACAAGACAATGGAGATCTTCAAGGCTTGGTTTAGCCTGCGGTATTGAGAAAAGAGCCTGCTGGAGACGAGGCTGTTGGAGACCTAGTTGAAAACCTGTTGTATTTGCTTTTTAGTTCTTTTAAAGTGCAGTGGGCATGAAGATGAGTAGCACATTAATCACCTGTAAAATTAATTGATTCATGGTTTTTCAAAAAAGAGCATCACATGATGTGGATGTAGGGCAGGGGGTAGTTGAACAACTTGAGTAGTCACAGGCAGCTGCTGACTCCTCCGTCAAACCCTGTTCTAAATCTCAAGGCTGAGCCTGATTGTCTATGAAAGTATCTGACAGGGGGAGAAGAAACTGCCTGCTCCAACACCTCTGCTGGTTAGAGAAAGGACTGGAGTTACAAGGCTTCTCTTGGGAACCTGGGGCTATTAGCAAAATTTGAATAAACAAGGGAGAAGGAGCAGAGTACAAACAGACCGCATATCCATGGGGTCAGGGAAGGAAAAGGGCTGAGCTCTGTGGCTGTAGCAGCATAAAATGTCGATCATCTATGGCAGACCTAGTGTGATGCATCTTTCATTTACAGTGGAGAACATTTAGTCTTTCTGTATTACATTAATTGTTTTGATGTAGGAACAGTGTCATAGAAACATAAATGTAAACCATAGTTTTTTTAAAAATAATAGTGTGAATTAGACATTTTTGTGCCTGCCTTACTTCCTTCACTAATGTTATGGTATGAAAGCCCAGAAAACTAATTCAGTGGGGGAGGTGGTTTCTTTTGGCAAAATTCTTATCTATATGCAGAAAGTCATTTTGGCTTAAATCCAATCTTTCTCCAATCATGAATATGGGGTTTTTATTTAATATCTCTCTTTATAGATATTCCAAACATTTATTAGAATTACATCTTTACCTCAACTGCCTCCTTTCCAGGTTATTGTGGATCACTGCTCCTTATCTTCTCATACCTTGAACAAGTACAGATTATGTAATATGAATCAGTACTTTGTCCATCTGGAGATCTGCTCTGACACCACTGTACCTTTTACAAGGAGGGAGGGGATTTGTTTAATAGCTGCACTTTTACCTAGTATGAACTGTGTGTATTGTTAATTCAGGTTTTTTTCTTTTCAAGCCTTCTGGAAAACTTTTATTCTCATTAAAGCAGGTATAAATGAATCTTCAAAAAGCATATGAAAGAATTTTTAGGAGTGGATCATTCACCTGTTTTTTGTGCAAATCAACCTTGAAATCCAATGACCCAGCTTAACCTACTTGTGTGATCATTTTTTCTTGTCTGTGGATCAATTATATTACTGCTATGAGCTAATAAAACATTTCGGAAACTGAAAAAACTGAACTAATTTACACAAAGAGAAAAACTGACTCCTTGTCTTTTGGCTGTATTTTAAACATACTAGACAGCATGTCTAATTTTAACTAACCTGATAATTGCAGGGGGTCAGTTGTTATACTTCTTTGGTTTGACATCCGTTGACGTATATCAGGATGCTGGTCAAGCAGAATCACAGTAGCTTGTTGCCACGGACAGGGCCATTGTAAATGATCATCATTTGCTCCAGAAATTAAGTGAAAGTACATTTCTACATTAAATGGGTTATCGGTGCTACCATTTAAATACAAGCTGACCTGAAAAGCATATCCTTCACTGGAATAAAAAGGTGGACTGTATATTCTTCCTGCTGTCCCTGCTGGACTTGTGCTGAAGAGATGTGTGAAATTTCTGATATGCCAGACATGGTGGGGACACTGAGTTTCTGACAAGTTGATGTCGTCAATAGAGAGGCCTCCGTTTGACAAGCCACTTCCTCTCACACCTTGAAACACAACCCGGAATTTACTTGTGACATTCAAAGAAACATGATGGAGCTGCCAGTAATTCACAGGTGAACCTGAAAAACAAGGGTGGTGATTTCTGAGTAAACAGTGCAGTTAAACACTGCACAGACCTACAGACCTGTACCAACGTTGTGTAGGAATTCCTCAGTTCCACCGGCATCGATGTGATGGAATATATCTCTTGTAGAAGTTATTCTTGTCATGCAAGTTCATATTTTCTCAGTTCAGTTTTTTACCAGAATTAACATGCATAGCAGCTCTTAAATTTGAGTGAAAGCAGTGTTAATGGTTTTTACGACTGCGTTTTCTTGTAAATTTTTAAAGAACATTCCATTAAATTAGTCCAAACGTTGCAATAATTACATGCACAAAGATGGCTGTCACCTGTATTATTAATAAGAAAAAAATTCAGAGCAAAGTATATTCAAATAACTGAATAGCAATATGTCTCAGAGGATTCTGGGAGCCTAGAACTACAAGCTTGGTTCATGCAATTGTTTTTTTATATGTAAATGGCTTGTCAGAAGTCTGCCTAAGCATAAGGACTATTCACCCATCAAATGATGAATGGTACTAAGTTCAAATTAAAGCCAGTCATTTGCATAACCTGCTTCATGTGGTAAAACCTCACTGTGAGTTTGATGCTGTATCTAGAAGTGCCTGAACTAACAAATTCCAAAAGCAGTGTATGCAAAAGCAAAGACCTCTGCACAGAGGCCAGGTAAGGCAGGGGAAGGTAGGACATCCTTCGTTAAAATAATAGTATGTGCAGCAAAACAGTTTATTTTTCTGTCTGGTTTATGTTCACCTGCACAGAAGACCAGACTTTCAGCTACATTTGTAAAATAAGCAGTGCCAGTCCCAGGTGCAGAATGCATGCTTCACTCTCCTAACAAATTTAAACACAACACAATGGATCTCAGATATGAGTCTTAGTTTCTTGCCATTTTTCATTACCGCTATAATTAGGAGGGGAAAAATAATAAACCCAGAAACAAGAACAAAAACACCCCACTGTTTTCCATTAAATTGCCTTTTGTGTAAACAAAAGTTTTTTTGAACTACACAGATTGATTGCAAGACTGGGGTTTCTGAATCACGTTCAAAGAGCAGATCAACTACTGTGCTGTGGAATGTCCTACAGCCCCCCCTGCTCCTTGCTGAATGCAGCCACAGCTACCACAGAGCAGCAGAAAGGGTTCAAGGCTTCTCCTTTAGCCTCTCAAGCGCAGTGGGTCAGTGCAAACCCACCAGCAGCTCAGCCAGGATGTCAGATCATGGCTGGAAAGAGCTTGAGTGTCCCTGTTTCTTCAAGTTTGTTGGCTGCATTAGTGAGGATAACTTCTCACATGAGAGAAGTGAAACAGCTTGAGGGGGAAAATGATCTTAACCCATTCCTGAAAGTTTTACTGGTGATCGTCAAAGTAGGGTGCCCATTTGGACACACATATGAGATCTGAGGCTTAAAGGGAAATTATGGACTTGAGAAAATGGGAATGGGAGATTGGGCCTCATATACATGAAAGAGTACTTGTGAAGAAGGCTGAAGTAGGGAGAAATTAATCTTGGCTTCAAAGTAGAGTTTGAAAGAGCTTGGAAGGCTCAAACTAATCTGAAATTTACACCTGCCGTAGCAGCCCTGACACTTATATTCACTTATATGATTCCTGATGGCACACAGGGTGATGACAGCAGCAGGGTGAAGAAAAGAGTGAGGAAAAAAAAAGGACAATCAGCCATAAGCAGTAGCTGAGGGACAAAAAGAGGCAGAAGAAGTGGATTTGATCTATCTGTAGCTGTAATGGAGACCAAGTATTAGTTAAATATTTGAGAAAGTAATTTAATCATAAAGTGACTTTGGCAATTCTAGCTTAAAGAGCTTTTGTCCATTAGCTGGCCTCACTTGCTCATTCTGTAGGCCACAGGCTCCTGAAATCACAAGAACTTAATTTTCTTCAAACTACAACTCAAATCATTATCTGTTGCCCATATACTTTGGTTAAGTTATTTCAAACCTTGTGTAAAAAGTGAGGTAAATTTTCTTTATCTTTTTTACACTAGTATGTTAGGTATTCCAGGGCACTTACACTTTCTGTTTCTTTATTATTACTTTCTTATTCATTGTAATTTACTCTAACAATCAGCTTCATCTGTTGCCATTGATAGCAGCAATTCTAGAACAGTTTAAATCATGAAATTTTAGCTATTTTGTTGAGAAAACTGTCTTGATAACTCAAGAGTTTGTAATTTGTAGTAATTTATTATATTATAGGGAAATGGCTGACTGAGGATCCATCAAGTATAATTTCAATGGCAGAGAATCAATTACATAGTTAGAGAAGAAGCCAAGGAATAACGCTAGGAGATGAGTCACTTTCCTACAATATTTTCCCCTAGCACTTTGAAAAGGATATTGAGTATAGATTAAACCCTAGTGCAATTTTATTCCATACCTTTTATCTCTCCCACGAGTCTCAAAGTACCATTTGGATGGGCTGAAGTGTATTCCCTGACCCAGACATACAGATGGTCGCTTTCATGACCGCTGTTATAGAAGTAGAATTGTAAGCACTGAAAGCCCCTTTTGGGATACAGAATTCGGCTCTCCAGGATAGCTGTGCTTCCCTCTGCTCCGGCACTGGTGTTGAAATGCATGAAGTAGCCAGAATCTGTCAAAAGTCAATGAGAAATGAACAGTAGAGGAGAGAGAAAATTTTTTCCTGGTGCATGGGTATTCTTAACACCGTATTGTAATAATGCTAGAAGACATGGTCAGGTGTGGGTAAGGTAGAACCTGTACAAATCTTCAGACTTAGGACTGTTCCCTGTTCTCATTCTCCAGAGGCAGAACTGTGCTTTTTGCAACGTTCTTCCTCGTGTGGCTGTCTTGAGCAATTTGTCCTCAAAAGCACGGGTTTTCACTCTTTACCCAGTGCCGTTAATTCACAGTTGACTCTCTCTCTTGGTTTAAGCCCCTGAAGTCACAAAGTTTTCTTTGACAAGTTCAGAAACAAGTGGCTATATTCTCAATTAATTGTTCATGTGAGCCCTGATAATATATGCAATTTCTAAGTCTTTTCTTCCAAAGACTTACTGAACAATTATTCAGAAAAGCAGCAGCCTTTCTGGTGTGCCCGTGCCATAGGTTAGAACATTTTATACGGTTCTCGTGTCAGGATGTGACACTAAGGCTAGAAAGCAGATCAGAAGAGATAAGAACATTCAATCTTCTCAAATAAGCAGAAAATCAAATGCATCACATGATGCCCTGAAGTGTACAGATTTATGTTACTTAGTTAAAAAATAAACTGTAATTTGTCAACAAATATTCAGAGAACAAGGCAAAGATCAAAGTCAACTCACATGCATCTGCAGAAAACACTTTGCCAAGAGATAAGAAGAGTCTTTTCTCATACCTTCACATTCTCCCATATTAGTGTGATCAGTATTTGGCCCAGCAGGAACCTGAGACAAACGCTGCCAATCACTGTTATCATCTGAACTTTGAATCATGCCACATATATTTTCAAGTTCAAAACTGCATGTGTCCATGAAACTTAGGGACGAAGCTATAACATTAAAAAAAAAAAAACAAAGGAAAGAAAAGTTGTGAATGTCTGTTACACAACATACGTTTTTATTCTCAGTGTTCAAAGACAAGACCAGAGAAAAACTAAGAAATGCAAACACAAAACAGTCACTGGCTTCAGATACCAGGTACAATCTTTGGGAACTTGGAGCATTTGGTGATTAACACTGATATTAAAAAGACATCGTCAGGACCACTCTGGGCACTTAGCAAGTACAGTAGGGTGCCAACTAATTATCAGATCACATCTTTTATTTATACAAAGAACACTAATATCAGCCCCAACACAGTCAAAAAGACTGATGACTTCACATTCGTTCCTCTGCTTTCCCTCGGCCAGTTGACACATAGCCACAGATTTTGATAAAGTTTCACTAATTTATCAGCTGGACTGCTTATTTTGAAATACAGTAGAGCAGAAGTTATTTCACTGCAATGGACAAACCTTGATTTCCAAAATACTGACTTGAAAAAAACATTTGGCAAAGATACGCTTGGGACAGAGGATATCTCAACTCATACAAATTTTTAATATGTCTTGCATACAACAAGTGAAAAATTAAGTGATGGGAAAATTTGCAGTTGAGTAGGAAAGGGAAAACACTGTACGAAATGTTTTCTCTGTCCAAAGCAAACCCTGGATGGGTGAGGGAAGACACAGTCCAGGTTTATCCTTATTCTTAGATTTGTTTCTCACTGTATCATGTCTGAGCTCTGTGTAACACCAGCCACGATTTGAAAACAACTAAGTTAATAAAATGCTTTGTGATTACTGCTTTTCAAAAAATGTATAAAATATTGTGGCAGGTTTAAAGGTTTCATTGCACCACAAAAAGGGCAAGGAGTATGGCAAAAATCACCTTCAATGGCTGTAGCGCAGGGAAACACTTGAGTATGAACTGCTGCCGAATCAGTTATATTGCTGAGATATTTTGTATTGTCCTCATAGAGAGCTAACAAACCTCTAGAGGTTTCAAGGCTGTCAGAAGTGATGACTGATACCTTCTAAGATACACTATCGGTATGACATTGTAAAAACCCAGAAAATATTTTCACAGCAAATGTTATATATTGACTGCTGAAGAAAGGAAAAAAAAAAACAAAACAAAACAAAACACTCAGTTAAGATGTCAGCAAGAAGGTAACAAAAATGTAGAATTATTAGATGAAACAACTCTTTGAAATCAAAATACAAAACAAAATTTGAACTCAATTTGCCCGAACAGGAAAGCAGTAGCCCAACTACCTTAATTAGAAAGTGCCAGCTGGCATGGAACGGTGACCTGAACAACAGTGGGAGAGTAAAGCAAGACCTAATAGCTTACAATATATTTCTTAGACTAATTCATGAAACAGGGGGAGGGGATGCTGCTTGAGGCAGGTATTGATCTCCATCTGCACCAAAAGCCAGATTCTTTCTTGGTATGTAGTGAAAGGATGGATTTGGAAGAAAATACATGGGTGATGAATGCTGAGTCCTGACTTCCAGTGGCTCAGGAAAACCTCATGGTCAGTTCTGTTAAGCAATACGCTAGAAGGGGAAAACAGACTAAAATCTACTGTTTTCATATGGCCTGAAAGGCAGTCCTGAGGAAGAGATCAAAATAGCACTAAAGTATCTGTCAGGATTTCTTATGCTGTGGGTTGTTTGTTTGTTTGTTTTCAATTTAAGAATGAAGTTTCCCATTTTTAATGCAATTTGCTAATCACACAGGCCCTGAGCAGAAATTCAGCTTAAATTATTCCTTAAATCATGTTAACAGAAATAATCTTCCAATTCCTCTGGGAGGATATCTGCCACCCAAACCGTTCATGGCGTTCTCAATCTACCCTCTAGCCTGAAAGGATCGTTCTAGCAGCTGGGTGGGTGAGGGCTGTGACCTGAGAAGAACCCATCCACCCTGGCACAGGGGCCACTTAGGTAAATGATGGGTGATCTGAAGACCACTAACAGCTCTGCAAATATCCTATGCACTATACAAAGCCAGACAGATCCTGATTGCACTGAGGGTGGTCGCAGTTTTGTCACTAATTTCAACATGACTGGGGCTTATTTCCCTTGGGGAATGAGCCTGTGAGTTAAGAATAAACTTAAAATGTCATGAAGTATTTTTCTAATGCACAAGAATGATGGAAAGTATATAAGATTAGCGGAGAGGAAGAAGGACCCCATCCACTGTTAAAGACATCCTTAGCTGTAAGCGCTACTATAAGATCCGACTGAATGTTTGCCAAGTGCTGGAAGCTAAGGAACAGAATTATTTTCGTCAGAATTGTATGCTCAAAAAAAATGCACTGTTGTAATAAAACAGTTTGGTAATTATTTAAGTCATCTGTAGAATGAGGCTTAAAATATAACTAACTGTAAACCAGTATTCACTCCTTAAGATACTGAGGCAGGGAAGAAGAGTTTTCATCTGAGTGACAGGGCACATTTGATGCAGTCACAATTACAGAGTTGTGTTACATTTTGGTAACAGAATTATCTATATGTCTCTGTTTCTTATTTTAACGCAACTTTTCTAAAATAAATCCTACATGAACAAAATAAGTGTTTTGACCACTTTTGTAAGAGACTGGGTTTGAAACTAGAAATAAAGGTTTTAAAAGCTCACATTTTCTTAACAGGAGTGTCTGTACCCTATTTGCATGGACACACACTCTCTCACAAATTGCACGAGAGTAGAGTATGTATGATAGCCACAGCAAAGATACTCATTTCTGTGCAGTGTCTGAGTAACAGCTGTGGAATAATGGGGAGAAAAAAAAAACAGATTTGTGCAGAAGCACACATTTTAAACAGCCACCCAAGGGATGAACAAAAATCAGCTGCTGAATGAAGCTGGTTTTTTAACTAAACGTCAGATAAAATTGCATAGAAAACACTGCTACAAAGCAGTGTTTCTGCAGAATGACTATGTTATTTCTAGCTGTACCATTATTTCTGGTGTTTTTAACACAATTCACTTCTCCAAATATGTTAGCATCTTTCAGTTGGGTCTGGATGAGTCCAGCATGTGTGTATTGCCTTCATTTCTTTCAAATACCAGATGCAAAAAATATAAAAGAAATGGAGACACTTACTGCAATTGTACAGCCGGTTCAGTTTCTGGAGATCATAATCACTGAAATCCATTCGCTGCCCTATAACATCCATGAAGTCTGGTATGTTAGTGATGATGGTGGGTTCAGTTCCATTTCTGAATGCGTTTTTGCTGTAGTGCATCACAGAATTGTAGTCATAGGGAACATTCAAGGAGTCTGATGTTTTATCATCGTATTTGTTGAAATTATGACCTGTACCTAATGGGAAAAATAAAAGGAAAGACTGTTTGTTGCCCAAGAGGATCAAATTGAGAAGTGCAGACTCAAAGTGACGGATAATCCATCAGATCCCCAAGTATTTTTTGTAGTCATTTACTTGTACTTACTCTGTATTTGTAGTCTAGAGTCATTTGATTTCCTCTTTCAGCCACTGGAACATAATACGATGACTTCTACTGGATTAAGGAAAGTTTTTTGCTAACAGAAATATCTTTCCTATGAAACTTGGATGGGCTTGTGATACCCAAAAGTGGAGACAATGTTTCAGTATACAAATTAATGCAATTTGCAACTGTAATGCCTACCTGTTTCTAATCTGTATTCTCTGATGTTAAATTACTGATCATTTTGGATCACAATAAACAAGTTAGAGTTGTCAAGAGAAAAGCTACCAGAATTTAAATTTACAGGTATTTTCTGCAATATGAGAAAAAAACCCAAACATTACCAACTATCCAATGGAAGGTAAAGTTTTAAATTAGTCAAAATACAGTAATTATATTCCGGCTAGTGTAAAAAAAAGCTGCAGCAGTTTCAAATGGCTAACAATAGAGCAACTTGTCATTACAGAGTCAGCAAAATATAATGGAAATCAAATAACAGAGTCTAGGTCATTTTCTGTAGTATATACTTGCATATGCACCTGGCTATTGATCATGACTAAATAAGAATACATTAGATTTAATCATTATTTGCCTTTTTTTTTTTTTTTTTTTTACAGTCTTCTATGTGTACCTGTGTTAGGAAAGCATCAAGCCTCTGCATACAGCTTTGTTTTTGAACTGCCTGAAAGTCACAGGGGGCAACAGCAAGCTGAAGAGGCAGAGACCCAGCGGAGTCCCAGGGAACTGCAGGACAGCTCTCAGGCTTCTGCCCAAGACATCAACACTTAGCACTTGCAAGCTGCATTGCTCAGGTTACTGCTCGTGAGATGAGGACCCTGAATGGGTCTGCACACCTTCTCTGCATCCTCTGCCATCTCAACTCTGCTGCCTGCACTGCGTGTAGCAGCCGGGGAGAAAGAGGATGAACAATGTTGTCATTAGAGATTTTCTACTGGCTTTGATCGCACTGGGATTTTCAGAGTGGGATTTTTTTTTTTTTTTTTTCAGTTACTTGTGTTTTGTTCAAGGCTCCCATAGCCATACTACTCTTAGAGTATTAATTCAAACAAAATTAATTATTCTCTTCTGTTGCTCTGCTGTACAACAGGTAGTATAACCTCAAATACTGTGTTCAGTTTTAGGTCCCTCACTACAGGAAAGACACTGAGGTGCCGGACAGAGTTCAGAGAAGGGCAATGAAGCTGGTGAAGGGTCTGAAGATGAGGACCAGCTGAGGCAACTGGGGCTGTTTAGCCTGGAGAAAAGGAGGCTGAGGGGAGACCTCGTCACTTTCCACAATTGCCTGAAAGAAGGTTGGGCTCTTCTGTCAAGCAGCAAGTGATAGGATGAGAGGAAATAGCCTCAAGTTGCGCCAGAGAAGGTTTAGATTGGACATTAGGAGAATCTTCCTCATGGAAAGTGTTGTCAGGCACTGGAACAGGCTGCCCAAGGAAGTGGTTGATTCACCATCCTTGGAGGTGTTTAAAAGACATGTAGATGAGGTTCTTAGGGACAGGGTTTAGTGGTGCACTTTACAGTGTTAATGGTTTACCTCAATGATCTTAAAGGTCTTTTCCAACCAAAATGATCCTATAATTCTATAACAGGACTCAGATCTCTAGTGAGATCTCTGGGAACTGCTGTGGCACAAGGAATAACCACAGCAACAACAAACAAGTCTTTCTGTCCCAAACACATGTCACTTGATGTTTAATTTATTGATAAACTGGCTTTGAAAACTAAGTCCAGGTAAGAGAACAGGGCAGCCACCAAAGGATGGCTGTAAGGTGTGTTCCACCATTAAAACCCCTAACACCGGCGTCTGAGGAAAGAAAGCCGGAGAGTGACTGACCAGACTGAATCCTCTCCCAGACGATGGACACATAGTCGTCGCGGTCGGAGCGTGACTGCTCATGCCAGAATCCCAGGGCATGCAGGAACTCGTGCTGGATGGTCGCTATCCTGTCACAGTTGGCTCCGATGGAGAGCTGCTGCAACCCCACTCGGCGGTTTCCCACTGAGGACCAGCAGCTGGCGTTGACATGAAAGGAGAGAGGGCTCTGTGAGCTACACACCAACCCCTGCCACACGAACTCCAGAATCAGTCTGTTCAACAGGTACATTTTTAGCTTGATCATTGAAGTTACATTTTGCTACTTTTTCATTGGTCTATCGTTTACCGTATCTTTTTCTTTCACATTTAGCTCTCTTTCAATGAACTGGCAGTTACCTCACCCTGGCTCTATTGTTTTTAATGCGTTTGCTTCAGCAGAAAAATGTTGAGCTATTTGTGACAGAAGAAAACTGATGAGAATTTCATTGGTACTCTGGTAAACATCAAAGAGTACGGACACATGATTTAGAGCAACTAATTTACTGCAAATTAATAGTTTTTAACTGGACCACAGTAAGTGACTGTGAGTGCACTTTGAGCCTGTCCCAACCATAAGGAACACCAGGTTCATGCACGTTCTCTTCTCTTCTCTGTGATTGCAGCTGCTTCTCTCTTTATTGTTTTGCCCTTTTGCTTTGTGAGTGACTGTGGCTGCCAGGTCAGATACTCTTCTGCGTGGCTGTGTTTACCTTTTGAAAGGTTGGTGGATTTGATGGTGGTTTTCATAAACTCTTTTCTTTCTATTACAGCTATTTGTGAGCTGCTATGCTACAGCACTTGCTGCTGACACAGGCTCACAAGGAACAGCAAAATCACAGCTGTGCTGGAAATTTTTATTAAAGAATAAAAAAATTCAATGAGCTATCTGCACAAGCCAATAAAGTGGCACCCCATGTCCACAAGCTAGCAAGCACAGAAAGTTACATTTAAATTGGTATTTTATGCAGCAAATAAATCAACGCTTACCCAATGAAGTCCATAAAATTAATCGGGCACAAAACATGCCACAGGATTTGCAGTCCTATCACCCCAGAAATTTAAAAACACAAATACACCATGGGCTTTCAAACCCTGTAACTTATTAGTGCAACACATTCCCCAATACTTCTCTTTTCACAAAGCAGCACAGGCCTTGGCTATTGATTACTCATTAAAATCACAGCATGAGACCTGGGAAGGAGCACATGTGGCATCCATAATTTCATGGTCTTCCCTTGAACAAAGACTTCTGCACAACCAGAAAAAGCTGCATAATCCATAGGAGGCCAAGAAGTCCATCACAGTTCTGGGTCCACCTTATACCAGAGTATCTGCCTCTGGCTTCACATCTGCTGTGCAGAGCACAACAGGCTACAGAAACATCCAGAACACTCAGCAAAATGACCATCCAAGCACCAGGGGATGCAGCTTCCCCTTGCCTTCAGTCTGCCAAATGCCTACAAGACCATCATTCTGCAGCCAGAGAGGGAGCAAATACTTGCTCAGTGTTGCCTAGCACTGAGAATAAAACCACATGAGTGGGGTGGGGTACTCTAGAGAAATGGCCACCTGGAAGATAGTTAGCACTCTCTTTGGGAGGAGAGAAAATGGAGGGAAAGTCCCAGCTTCCCCAAGCATGTGAGAGCTGTATCTCCTCTGATTCAGTGTTTTTGGCATTTCTAGTTTCTCTATCAGAAGTTAGAGGAACAGGGAAGTACCTGTTCTGACTAATCCCAACAGTCTTCTTTTTGCAAGAAGGGCTGTAAGTAGGTACGTGCTACTAGTGATGATACCATCTCAAAATACTATTCTCTAACAGCCAGCACTGATTTCAGGCACATTTTTATACTAATTTCCTGCTAGCAAATAACTTTCCATAGAATCACGGATCACCAGGATTGGCACACAGACACTTTGACTTACCAGCACCAAGCTGGTTAGCCAGGCATCTGTATCAATCCACTTCTGCATGGGTTGCCTTTGCTATGGGCCACAGCTGCAAAGAGCTGAGGTGAACTCCTGGGAGATCTCCATGAAAACCTAATTTCCCATGTGGAAATTCTAGAGACAGGGTTGATCCTCCATGGTCTGCAAACCATTTGACTGTACCACACCATGCTAGCCTTCCTGCTGAATGAGTCCTGTTCTTCATGAGAAGAGTAAGGAGAAATGGCACATCAATTGCAGGTTCCCAGACTGTTCTGTGAGCTCTGCAGGCACCTGCCAGACCTGATGTTCTCTCATTTCTGTAATTCACGAGCATCCCTCATGTATTTTGCTCAGCACACAGGTTGGAGTCAAGAAAAGTTCTTTTAATAGAGCCAAAGTCCAACCTCTGCTGCAGATGCATAGGCCTGAAGAGAAGGTGAGGTGAGAAGTTGTGTTCTAGAAAACTTTACATGTACCTCTACTCACTTAGCTTTATAAATATATACCTGTTAAAACAATACAGGCAGTAGCCAAGGCTTGGCAACTGGTAGATAAAGAATGTAGACAGGGTGAGAGCTCTTCGTATGGGGGTTGATGACAGTGTTTTATGTTAGAGACTACAAATGTATTTTTATACAGGGCAGTCAACACAACAAAATGGCAGCTGGCTTCTTTTGTGGCTGACTTCATCTGAATTCAAAAGGATAATCCAGGCGAGGACTTTATAGCTTACTACAAATCCTTTTGGCACAAAGTTCCCTCACCTTCCTCTGTCTGTTTTATAGATGCAAGCCAAGGTCAGAAAGGCAAAGATGATCCATTAACTTTTTCTTAGTGCAAGAAAACTTTATTAATCTGGCTGGTGTTGCCAGGAACTTTGAGCTCCTGTCTGTACTGCACCCTCTGGACTGAGGTCTTTAGTTTGAAGTTAGAGTAGTCCTAGTTGATTAAAAAAAAAAAAAAAAAAAAAAAAAAAAAAAAGAAAAGAAAAAAAAAAGAAAAAAAAAAAGAAAAAAAAAGAATGACAGAGGAGAAATGGGTTGGTTTATCGACCTTTTACCTTCTCCCATTACACCAGAAGAAGGGAATAGAATGAAATGAAAGGTAGTTAATGTAGTTAATGCAGGGTCAAATCCTGATAATCTATTTGTACAGCTACCTTGCTGAAACTGGACAGCTGTTTTTAGGAGACTGCACCATTTAGCTCCAATCTTTTAAAAAGTGAAAAAGTGTTGCTTAGCATTAATTCTTTTACAGATGTGTCAGCTGAGATGATAGAAACATTTCAGGGCAAGCAACATGCCAGGCAGCAAGGGTAAGATATGTTATCCAACTAGAGAGACTTGTCTTCTTCACCACCATGTCTCATCTATTTTTAATAGACTTATAAATGAAATATTGTGCACAGGCCTCTTATTTCCCATAGGCTAAACATTGTGGTTCTTTCTGGAGTATAATTATAAGCAAATTCAATGCATACTTTATGTGACGAAGGACTAAAAAATTTAGCTACACGAGCTTTCCATTTGGCTCAAAAAGCCCAAGAGTCATTAGCACAGGAAAATGCATGGCTCCCTAAGTCTCCACTTATACACCTTTTAGGGTTGAGTTTCAATGTCATGTGCACAGCATGAAGAGTGGAAAATATAAAGAGCCAGAGACCGAAGAAATTTTGAAACAATTATCTGCTACAAATATCTCAGAATAAACCAAAGGGAAACATTTCTATTATCAGAAAATCTTTTCCCATTTACGAATACATTCTCATACCAGGAAATGATTTTCTGAAAGTAAATTTCATCACCAGGCTATCAGGCTTTTCCTGATCTCCTTTTCTAACAGAGAAATGATTCAGCATAGAGTGGAGAATTTATTTGCTCTTGTTGCACTGTTTTGACATAGACTGTCTTCGAAAGGGAAGCAGCTGGGGCAATTTTGACTTCTTTACTGGAGTCTTATTTTGCAAAATTTAAGGTGGACTAGCATAATTATTTATAAAAAGAGGTAAACAAACTGAAACCTCTGTAAAATATCTCAGCGCTGTGCAGCATTTAAAAATATCGGTGTTATATATGAATGCTGGTGTGACATTGTTTAAATGCAATTCCATTTGTTATAGTCAAACAAATTAATTTCTTCACAGTTAAAACAATCATGTTTCTACTGGGATTCTTTTTTTTTCCCCTTGAAAGTAAGGCATACTAAGGATGACCATTTGAAAGTGACACTCCATGTATCCAAAGATCAGCCAAGAAAATTATTGCTTTGTTTCTGATATCTTTTACCATGCCCAGATAATTACTTCTTAAAGAACTTGATTACCTCTCGTATTTAAAAATAAGTATCAGCAAGAAATTGTTCATTACTACCAAGGTAACACCTGTATTGGAAAATACTACAATTCCCAGTTAAAAGAAGACTGGAGAAACAGTCCCAACAAAAACACAATTTTATAATCAGATATATGAATTTTAGAGTGAATACTGGCCATTAAAAGAGCCTGTAGACAAACAGGATGAGAATTATTTTACATTACTCCTCTTACCCACTTCCTTTGAAGACAGATATGTAGTTCTCCTCCCCTTCCCAAGGTTTGAAGTCGATACAGGTTTTCAGTCGATACTGTTCAAATGCCTTGAGGATGAGTCCCTTAGCATTCATTTCTGCAACGCAAACAGTTTTCTTGTCAATACTGAGCCAATAGGTTCGTACTATTATCCATATGAAGTAAGTCCTAAGGGTGGATCTTGCTCCAGCAATCTTTCATTAAAATAAGCAGGGTTTTTTTTGTTGGATTAAGACCGGGGTAGGGACCTAAAAACCATAAATCAGGCAGTTGTGATATTTTCTCATCCTCTTGTTTTGTTTCCATGTAATTTTTCTTTCATAGTTATCTACAAAATAGGGCATGATGAATATACAGTACATGCTAGTGCATGGTTCTTAATTTTGTAAATTTATTCATTTACTTTGCTGATGTTTATGTGAACAAGTATTAAGTAAATTGTATTTCACCTAGTGCAGACTGCAGGTTACAGATCTCTCACAGAATCTCTCCAAGACTTGAACTGCTAACATTATACCTGGATTATCTCCTCTAAGAAACTTGTACGGTTTCAACCAGTTTAGATCCGTATCTAAACTGGGGTTGGGTGATTTTTTTTCCTGCCATGTTCCAGAAAGTTGACCCCACGTTATATAGTGAGGGCACAATCTCACTATGTGGTACACAGTAAGAATTCAAATTCCACCTCACTACTTGCCAATGCCATGCAGAGCCACAGGTGAGTAGATTTGAAAGGATGGAAACAAGCTCTGATGTGTCCTTGGCCCCACAACAGAGGACTCAGTGTTGTGCCACTGCAAACTGCCAGAATGCCAATTTGCCATCACTGCTGTAGATTATGTAAATAGCCCCATAAGTTTTCTTGCTTTAAAAAGATCTTCAGTGCCCTGTTTTTTTCTTCTGCTTAGTAGAGCTTCATGGCTCAAGCATATGTTTTTAAAATTGAATCAATCTCCTGGGCCATAGCAGTGGCAGGAGGAGAACCATCCAAGAAAGGAGATGAGACCCAGCACCAACACCAAGACGATCTGCTCTGCTTGTGCGTACCCAGGCCAAACTGCAATGGGAACTGGACTGCTCTAGACTCACAAGATTAAAGGATGCCACAGTGTATTTATCAGTCTGTATTTAACACTTCAATGAACAAGACAGACAGACATTGCAAATACTGTACCCAGGCTATCATCAAGGACATAGGGGATAACATGGGGCCACCGATAGTTGTCACCAATGATGGAGTTTCGTTCACGTATCTGGGAAAGAAAATGAATATGTGGTCTTCAGTAAAAAGTCATTTAGGATCAAGGACTACAATAGCGCTAAAGCAAAGTTCGTATCCTACAAGCCCATATAAGACATAGAAAAAAATCAAAGAGCTCAAAAATGTTGACATATCACTGAGAGGTCTAAGGCTTGGGTTTAAAATCCCTTTGCCTGGTGTCTCAAACTTCTGTAGCATTTTCTCCACACAAATTACCTGAGATTTTGATCCATGTGTGAGGAGAGCTTCAGCTCCCATGCAAAGCATTAAGATCTAAAGTCCTGAAAAGTGCACAGACATTAACAGTTCTGACATTTTTTTCATAATCCAAGTGTTTGTTCCTATGCCTTTCACAAGTGCTTTCCTTGCTTCCACTGACATGCTCAGGCCAAACTGCTTCACCAAAAGGGAGAGTAAAAAACTTTTGACTTTCAGGGGTAGAAGACACTTTTGGAGTTTCTACTAGGTCTCTTTGAGATGCAACTTGCTATGTATATTTTTTTTAATTGATTAGACAGAAATACTGCACAGATGCTTTAAAATGTGGTATTAGAGATTTAATTTTCCATCGGTCTTAGTGAATCTACTTACATGGCGAAGGTTTTGCAGAACTGTTCTGTAAATTTAATTGGCTCATAATAAAAATAAGGCAGATAAATTGAGAATCTTTTATATAAGCCTGTCTGGATGTGGTCAGTGCTTCTGAATCTCTTAAAAGTACAATTATAAAAGCCACAGCAAAAGAAACTAGAAGCTAATAATATTGATCTGATGGCTAATCCGGCTTTATTCTGGATAATGTTTCTGCAAGCGCACCCGACTCCATTGTCTGTGACATTTTGTAGAAATCCATCTCCAAACATTTTCAGTTTATTCTTATATAAACAACATTTATTGTTAGTAAGAGCATCAATGATTTCCACGCCAGCAATACTTTACATTGCATAAGTCAATTACACATTTCTGGTTTTATATTTTACATTTGAACTCACCCCATCAAGTTTGATGTCTCCTTCAAAAAGGTCTAGTCCTAAAGCTAAACGGAAGAGGAGATAAATACTCAGTTATTGTATTGATCTGCGGCTACCATAATGAAAATAATTTAAAAAAAATAAAAGATAAAATGAATTTTAAAAACCTGCATTGATGTCAAAGATGTCTTGATCAATTCCTCCATCTACATCTATTTCTGAAAAATAAAAAGACAAGTGAGGTAGGACATCAGCCCTTGCTGTTATCTTTATGAAGTGTGAAAATTAATGCAATAACAATAACAGTAATTATAAATCTGTGTCTGTCCTGGTGATGTTTATGAGCAGCTGGTTTTGTTGACTGCCTCCCGCGCATACCAATAGATCTCTAAACAGAACTCACCAGTTGTCTCCGGAGCAGGCTGGGGAGGGGGAAGAAAAAAAGATATTATTAGAAAGGGACATAATGAAATGCAGCTCGCGTTACTCTCTCAACAGTATTAGAGACAAGATTTAAGCTCAACTGACAGCACTTAGCGCATGGCTTTGTATTGGATTGACTGGACCCACTGCCTCCTCATTTGACTGGAAATGTTTATTTGCTTATGTGTCAGCTTTGTGTCCTTCCCACTTTGGGCTACCCAACATGCAAATGGCCCAGTCCTGCCTCTGTGAAGCTTTCACAAGTGTTCTTCTCTCACAACTCAGGGACTGCTGAATGGTCCTTCACAAGCAGGGAAAAAAGAGCCTATTATTTCTATGAAATCGAGTATTGCTACCAGTCAGGAGCTGTACAGAACCTGCAGAAGTTATACTTAACTTTCCATCGTAAAGCTGAAGATGAGGGAATAGAATGAGTGGTCTGGTGTCATACAGCAAGTCTTTGAAGGACGGGGTGCAGAGTCCAGGTCACCTTAGCCCCAGCTCCATGCACCTCAGCCATACCAACTCAAATTATGTTTCTGCAACATGTAAAATCCACAGGCCATAATGAGATATACATAATGGACTTTTCCTTGTCCTAACATTCCCATAGAATATGATCTATATTCTTTTATTGGACTAGATGCTTCATGTTGAACTGGCTCGGGCATACTTGACATAATACCATGCAACTATTTCTCACACAGTGAGTAAAATCGTAAACAGCCTTTCTAAGCAATTGTTGCTGGGTGGGTTTTACTGTTTCTCACCAGAAGTCTTGTATTCATACATTTGAAAAGAAGTTCACAAACTGAAGGTAAAAACACCCTCAAATTCTGAGCTCTGACAATATCAATGTAGCAAATGATAAGATATAACATCAATGCTGCGAAGCAGGGTGGGATTTTTACTTTTATTTTTACTATATTTCCTCTCCCCCACAACTGTTTTCCCTTCTCCACACAAATAATTAGTTATCTTTCATACATGCAGTTTTGCATGTAGGATTCATTTTTCTAATGTGATAAGCTTCTGGAACCTCCATTAGAAGCAATGAATAGTCCAAGATCAGAATGTTGAAAAACAGCAAAAATCAAGTCCATGCAGTCCACAGGAATATGGATTTTGGTAACTTCTACCATCTGTATGACAAAGGACAAAATAGTATGGCTAGAATATTCATGGAAGAGCCACATGTTCTTCTAGGCCTGACTTTTGGCACATAATGATGGGAACAACTTTGAGGGCAAACATAACTGCGGGCTCTAAAACTGATGGCATTCATATAAAAACTTTAACCAAATAAGGAAGAAAGAAAAAAGTCTTCATTTGGAAAAGGTTCAGAAAGAAAGCTTTGAAATTGTCAGAATGTCCTGTTTTAGCTTTTAAATGAAAGATTCATTTTCCATTTGAAATGACTGTCTCGTGAACACTTCAGCAAATGGCAGAAAAATATATTGCAAATATGAAAACACAGAAGCTCATTTTCTCATTTTGATTGGCCTGAACTAAAATGAATTCAAACTGTTGCTTCACAGTTTTTGCCAGACTTTGATAATTTATTTTGATTGCCTAAGAGAAGAAAAACATCTTTTGCTTAACCAAGTAGTTATAGGTTTAAAAAAGATAATGCCTAATTAGTATGAGCTGGCATAATCAAATGCTTGATATCTAAATGTTACATAAAGAGGGAAAGTTTTTAATCAACTGCTTCTTCACTTTCTTAATAAAAACCACCATCCCCATATGTCATTGCCCAGTCTAAAGACAGGACTTTGACCTTGAAATGTCAATTACAGAAACCATGGAGTAGAATCTGTTTCTTGGCCCAAATTCTCCTCCAACAGCCCTGTTTCAGCACTTCATAGTTTTTGTTTTTCTCAGAATTTGGTAGATTTTCAGATACCCGACTCTTAAAAACCCAGTGTCACTGTAGAAAAGCAACCAAGTCCATTGAAAAACTGTTTCCAGAGTTGGGCAGATGCAAATGCTGAAGGATTGACTTTGATTTCACATTTCACTGAGTTGACTGGTACTATTCAGGTTTACATTGATACATGAGAAATAAGGATGGGGACTTCAGAAAAAAAAGAATGAGCATATAGCTGTAAACAGGTACAGTTTAAAAACCCCCAATATCTTTTCCAGACAAATCACCCATACATTCAAAATAAGACAGTATCCACATGTTCAAGTTTTGAATAGGAAGTGCAACTTGTAGAACAAGCTGAGAATCCATGTTCAACGTGTGATACACACAGTTTGAAGACTACATTTGCTTTTAAACTCTCACTCTCACACAGATTTCTGACAAGTAATGCTTACAGTATTCAAAAATTAAAATAATGTTATTGTCTTTTCTGTTAAATATTGTTGATGGAGGAAACGAACTATACCCATATATCTTGACTCTCCTTAGAAACATTAATGGAGAGAAAAATGTTTCTACAGTTTCAATAACTGTAAAATATAATGTACCCATATCTGCTAATGAGAACGCATAACTGTGCTAAAGGCAAAAGCTGGCTAGATCACGGAAAAGCTCCTCTAGCAGCAGCGAAAGCTCACAAACTGAAACCAATGTAGCTAAGTCTAGCATCACTTTCCATGCAGAAACCAAAATGTGAGCAAATTCGGCAATTGACTGAAATCCAGGCTGGTCCTTAGTGTATGAAAACTGTCACTGAATGTGGTTTCAAAAGGAGTATCTTTGTTACTCATTTGAGCAGCAATAGCTTCGATGTCCATACCAGCCTGACAACTGAGACCTATATGATGCATTTCTAGCCTCTGAAAGTTTTGTAAATAAACAAAGCAACAGATCTGCAGTTCACAGTCACATATAGAGGAAGGTTATATTACCTGAGGTGTACCACAGACAAAGCTAATTTAGTGTTACCAATGATACTTCTAAATGTACACATATAAAAAAGAATCTCAATGTTTATAATATTAGTCCCTAACTTTGGTAAACACCATGGTTTATGTGAATTAAGTTACCTTAAAAGCTGGTCAAAGCATGGCTTGTAAGCACATTTAACTGGCAAATAATTCAAGTGCATCTTGAACAGGTGGGAAACATCTCACCTCTTTTAGTCAAGTAAAAACTAGGTAAGTAGACTCACTCAGTAATCAGTGGAGGAACAAATGAGTATTTGCATACATAATTCATCTGTCCCTAAAATAGGTATGGCACCACCATGATGTCCTGGCATCTCCAGAAGATGATCTACCTCACCTAGCTTGGACAGCTATTCAAGGATGTGATAAGTCACCTGATTAAAATTTCCCTGCCTCACCATGGATTTTAGATGGAGCATAGCCAATCAGTTTAGATGAGACTTGCTAACTTATCATTGTTTTCTCCAGACCATGTAACTTCCCGTACTGGCATCCAGAAATATGAAAGAAGCTCTTCCTGGTTGCAAGGCAGATGGAAAAGAAACAATTAACCCTGGTGATCAGAAGCTCCTCTCTCACACAGGAGCTGGTTATTACAAGTCAGTTTGACGTGTGATAATTTGTAGATATTAGTAGCTACTATGTGCTTCACCAAAGAGAAATCTAAAGAAGGCTGAGTCTTGACTTTCCAAAAGGCAGGGAATAGAAGAACAGATACTCATGATGGGCAGCATAAATATGAGGGAATTGTGAGGCTGGGGTAGAGGGGGATACAGGGGGACAATGGAAAAGTTGGGAACAAAAGCCTGAGCTCTTGACTTAGGGAGATGTATGAGCATGTGTTAGTGGAGAGGACGAGGATACAACTACCATAGTGAGATACTGGAGCTGGCTTCACAGAATCCAATAGTTGAGTTGCATAATGTAAACCAGATGATGTTATTTCACTTAAGCAATGTCACAATAAGTAATACCTACCTCTGTAGATTGCCCTGAAGCTATGAACAGCTGAAATTAATTTTCAACAACCTACTGTTTTTTGTTCTCCGATTATAT
This sequence comes from Columba livia, assembly GCF_036013475.1. Lineage (NCBI taxonomy): Eukaryota > Metazoa > Chordata > Aves > Columbiformes > Columbidae > Columba > Columba livia. The sequence goes on along the minus strand of NC_088603.1, from coordinate 116,939,835 downwards.
TGTATATCACCAAAATTCCTGGCCTCTGAATAAACCATCACAAGATGAGCATAATGCTACATTTCACTACAAAAGACAGGAAATAAAAAATCTCAGCTGCTACTTTTTTGGCATTAAATAGCTCAGCTGAACTAAAGGAACAGAGAACTGTCATTTACAAGCATATCCACTGGCTAAAAAGGCATCTATTTCAATATCAAATATATTGTGTTAAAGAAAAAAAAAAATCATATTTCTATTCAAATATGAAGTGGCAAAATAAATTTTAATATTTATCTTGGTACTAACCTGACTCGCTATTCTGGTAATGCTACTTCGAATACTGGAGGACATTTTGCTTAGATGGGGAATGCAAGACAAGCTCTTCCCATGTGTAACCAGGCCTGTTAAGAACAGGAGCACTAAGACCCTCTCTTCCAGGCAGATGACAACAGAATTCTTATTTTGGAAAGGCCACATACTTAAGTCTTTTCCTCTCAAACTCATCTTAAGCTGCATTGCTTACTCAATCATATAAAGAGTATGCATTCTCTGTTTTCTTACCTGACTCCAGACCACCTGAAGAAACAGCCAAGTGAGGAGCACGGGCACAGAAAACCAGCCCATGTTGTTATCCTGCCAGCAGCTGCATGGACAGCATTTCAGACCAACTTGGTATTTAAGAGAGTAAATGTCATAAATCAAAACCTTTGTCCTTTCATCAGTGATAAACTTACATACCTTTTTCTTGTACAATAAGCAAAGTCCATCAGTACTATTTTATGATAACTAACATATACTTTAACTATTTTTAAGCATTGCTGTGAGAAAAAAGTATTGGACACAAATTGACATACAGGATGAAATGGAGACGAGAAAATCGAAATACAGAGGAAATGGACACCTTGAAATACAGGAAATTCCATTTAAACATAAAAAAACTTTTTCTTAAATTCTAAGTTTTTAAGCACTGGAACAAATTACTCAGAGAAATTGTGAAGTCTCCATCCTTGGAGACAGTCAAAACCCAACCAGACACAGTCCTGAGCAACCAGCTGCAGGTGACCCTGGTGCAAGCAGGGGAGTGGACTGGGTGATCTCCAGAGGTGTCTTCCCACCTCAGCCATCCTGTGATTCAGTGAATAAAACTGGCACTAAAAGCTTTGAACAACAGAAAGCTACCAAGACTCTCAGCAAGATATTAATAAATATATATTTTTGACAGAAAATTAAAATATAAAATGTGTGCATCTAAGAAAGACCTGTCAGTAACTAAATTTCAGTATCTTGCTTTTAGAAAAGGCAATGTCATTTCTGTTGTTAATGAAAATGAAACACTGTATTTGTCAGTAAATCATATTCTTCTGGACTGTTTAAAAATTCCATACAAAAAATTTTTTTTAAATGTCAGTACTTTTTACTATCATCCCTGTCTGTTACTCTTTGGACTTTTAGTTTCTTCCAACTTCAGTCATCCCTTCTAGCTACTAGGTGCCAGAGAGTGCCCAACTTACCACAGTTTCTTCTTAAACTTAAACTGAAGGCACTTGTGGTAATTGTATGATCAGACTTGGCAAACATTGGACTTCCCAGACCAACATCATAAAAACTAAAAATGGCATTTAGATTTTGTATTGTAAATACAGACTCCCAAATTATTATACCAAAGCTAATAACATTTCTCATACTATTTCAAATATCAGAGCTGATAAGAAAACTAACAATCAGTATTGTAATCCTCAACACACCAATGACAATTATATCAATTGTTCTCAAATCAGTGATTGGAAGGTTGAAAAGTTCTTTTGTCAAGATTTCTACTGCAAGTTGGACAGCCATTGAATTCTGCATGCTGTCATTTTCAGCTGCTGGGAAATTATGTTAGTTCTCCTTTAGGAAGTGTGAGGGATGCGCTCTACACCCTTGACCAGACTGGTGGTGGTTTGGTGCAGTGTCCGGAGGGGGTGAAGGCCTTTGCCACAGCTGGGCCAAGAACTCCTCCAGCTTACCCACAGTGGAGCAGAGTGACACAGTGAATATCGATGTATACGAGCTTGGAACACAAATCACATGAGAGACGTATGAATAGCAAGTGGTTTTTCCAAGACTCATTTATCAAGGAACAAAGAAAGTTGTGGGTACAAGCAGTCTCACACACACCTTTTCCATCACAAGTGATCAGACTACAAGCCATCCACTTTACTCCATAAATGTGACAGCCTGGGTGAGCCTTCTTTCAGCTCTCCCTGCTAGACAGCATGGTGATGGCGATGATTTCCCCTTGAGCTTTGTCATCTCTCAAGGTTGCTCCTTGAGGCAGAAAAACCTTTTACCAACAGCAGATCTTTGATATGTGACAGATATCGCATATAACTTCGTAGTACAGCCACTTTGATTTTGCCTTGGTAACTCTGATTACATGCTGAATTGATACTAATGAAACCTTACTCAACCAAAGGGTTTTCCTTACCCTTTGCATCTCCGATCCCTACATAAATCATTCTAACTCGAGGCTACCTCAGTTTTCCTCTGTATATTTCCACCATGCAGTAGGTAATAAGGTGAACCTTGCCATTGAACTTGTTGAACGTTTTCAAACCGCTGTTAACTTCATTAAACTCTATCAAATTCATTGAACCGTGTCAGCCATACACATCTCAAAGGGGTTTACTTCATACTGGCTCTGACTTGATCCCAAGGATTGGATGTCAGTGGCGGCAATTGGACTGTATTTGGCAGGGATCTGAAGAACATATTCTGGTTTAGTTTCAAACCAAAGGAATTCAGTTTGGACACTCCAAAACTGCTCTGTGATGTGAACTGAAGCATGGTAAGTGAGAATGATAATGATACTTGCTTAAAAAATACGCTTCTGATGAAAACTAAAAGACTAGTGTAGCTGCACCCATTATTCCTTGATTATGGTACCTTACAAGTGTTTTCTTGAGATGGCAGAGTGTAGTGAACTCAAAAGAAAGATCACATTTTTCTGGTCCTAATACTTGGTTTTGGGAGAAGGCCTAAAAGCCGGTTTTTCTACTTCGTTGCTCCTTTTTACATGCAAATAATCAAGACAATCTGCTCCCTGTTCTCACATCCCCACTTCTAAGATGCATCAACCAGCACTGAGACCTCACACCAACCTCATCACAATAGCTGACAGGAGGATGACTTTCCTGTCACAAAGAAAGGCTGTATGAATCTCTGTGTCACGACCGTCACTGGTCTCAGAACTGGCTAAAAAGCGAGGTACCTAAAGAAAGCTCTAGAAGGTGTTGGAATTAGCATATAGTGACATCAAAGAGAGAAGACATCAAAGTTACATGCTAACCCTGCATTGTAAAATACGGTCCCTGTACGCATTCTTCCTCTAATTCACACTGCTTTTTAATTAATTAAACTCAAGAGTTTTCAGACCTCAACCAGCATCATAAGACAGAGCAAAAAGTTAAACAATATATAAACAATAGAATGTCAGGACTTCAAAGTTGTTTCTTGCAATAAATTTCAGTGTCACCCATGAAGCAGCTAAATGGTTTTTAATACATGTTGAGGAGAAAATAATAAATAGACAGGCAGTCTTAAGGATTTTTTTTTCCTATCTAATCATGGAAGATCTTTTCTACAGAGCTTATGTGACCACACTCTCTGCAATGACAAATATCTTGCTTTATCACTGACTTACTCTTTAGGTTCAGGCAACATACCTACCCCTTGTTTTCCTTAGGGGTTTTGCTACATGACCCCTTGCATTTTTCTTTGAAGATGAAAAGCACTACAGCCACACCATACTTTTAAGACCAAGGCCCAAAGTAAGAAATAACTGAGCACTACTAGAGACTAATTAATTAAGCATAGTGCAATTTACTTGAATAGAGGGTGTGCATCTTCAGATGTACAAAAGGAATGGCAGTCTTAGATCTTGTCTTTATTCTACAGTTACTTGGCATATGACAGCTAAAAGTAATGCACATCCTTTTTTGATACAGTCAGAGACTTGTGGAAATCAAGGACGTTATTTCCCTTACCATTTTGATCTGCAGGTAGAGTCCATCAGTGTCCTGACTACAAGCTCTGTATTTGAGGAAAAGTGAAAATATTAAACACAAAGCAGGAGAAGCAGGTCTGATAGCTGGTTGATTGCTTTTTTCTTTCTTGCAATTCTTTGCCTTGAACATGTTTCACAACCTTTATGGGTGCTAAGCTATCTAACGAGTCCTGAGTAACTATAAGAGACACCTGCAAAATCTGAGCTTTTGCCAGTCAATTACATTTCTTTCCCCATAGACGCACATGCTCCCATGCTGCCAGTAGAAGCAATGAAAAGGAAAGACATCAGAACCTGACGTGGAGTTTGCTGCAGATTTATTGCAGTGACTGCTTAGATCTCCTGCCAAGTTCACCAGACACATGGGGAAGCACCATGAGCAAACAGCATCTTCCCTCAGACAAGTACCATTGCTGGTGGGCACAACTGCAGCACAGGAAATAATAACAATACTGCAGTGCTTATCATCCTGCTGCCTTGTTGCAGGAAGAACATTCATCAGGCTTTGTCCAATATAGATGGGAAGCACCTGCTTTAATCTCCTTTGTAAAGCCACACCTGCAGATAATAATCTGAGAAGATACAATAATGGGGGCAGAGAAATTAGAAAAAATGAGTGAAGTACAGAAGAGCAAGATCGCTCTTTTTTAAATCCAAAGGAACTTAATTTCAAAGTACAATGTCAGCTAACTACAGAGAACCATAAAAACAATTAAAAATAGCTCTACCTGGACAGATATTTTCTAGAATTTCGGGGAGTTTCATGTTCAAGTAGTTTTGTCCATCCTATGTATTTCAGCACAGATACTTTGATAACATTGTGATTGGTTTACTGCTCAGTGAACAACTGTGATTCATGGATGCTTGTTGACGTTTGAGTGGAACATGATTGATCAAGAGTTTCAATGTCAACTGCAAGCGGTACAAATTCTTTAAACAATTTTGAAAAGTGCTGGCTTGTAGAGCATTATGCATCTCACCAGTACTTATAGACCAACTGTTAATAAGCAGGAGGATATTCAAGTGGTGTATTATTCTCAGCAGATTGTTCCTTGTCCTACCTCAAACTTAATGGATTCTCTTGCACAAATTAGTTTCACTTTTTGAGTTAATCTCCCAAATGGGGATAACACTGAAACAGTATCTCCTTGGCTGATTAGGCAAAAGCAGAAAGGAAGATAAGGGCTGTCAGATAAACCTGCAAGATAAGAGACTCAATCAAATCCAGAATGTCTTGAGTTGAACACCTAAGTGTTTTAAGTAACGAAACTCCAATGTTTACAAACCTAGCAGATGTCATAAGGAATATAACGGAAGAAAGTGAAAACTACAACATATATCAGATACAAGTGTTCAGTGTTCTTGCAGAGGAGCAAACAAGGCATGTTTTCTTTGATCAAGAGCTATCAAGATAATGAAACAGACCTTCAGTTCCCTCCCACGGCTTAAAAACAGGTAAATTAAAAAGGAAACAGCAGAAGTTGGGTGGATAACACCGCACCCCTTACTGCCCACTGCCACTTCAGACATGTACTTTTGTGTAAGAAAACTACCTTTCACAAATTAAATAATGACAGGGTCACACCTCTCCCCCTTTCACTGGAATCTGAATGGGGTCCAACATTTTTACACAAATATATTTTATGATTAATATGAACCAGACTATAGTGTGAAACGGTGACTGCTATGCAGCTACTGAAGCAGTTGTAGCTGGCCACCAAGTACCGCTACAGGGCCGTACTCCAGGGTCACTTATTTCTCTCTTAGATGATGGAGCATGATGCTCAGTTGGGAGAATTTCTCTCTTCATTCCAGAGGCCTGTATCAACCCCAAACCACTGCATGCGCTGCCAGAGAGCAACTTAAAAGACTTCAGTAAGATGAAAGGATTTTGAAGCGCACCTGTAGCTGGCACCAGGCAGATCTCCCCACCGCAGCAGCTGGGAAATGTCATTAGTGAGATCGCCGACATGTGGGCAGCCTCAGAAAGCAAGAAGTCAAAAATCAGCAATGACCCCATTCCTGATTATCACAGAATGCAACAGTCCTCAGATGCCCCCGTGTGATTCGTACGCGCACTACAAGGCTCTAGTTTTAAAGATGACCTCTAAGGAACGCGTTTGAGGAAGGAAGGGACTTGCAGGTAAACAAAGTCTGCACGACCACGTTTCATTTTATGTTCACTCGTGGATTGGGGAGACTCAGTTCTTCCCAGAGTGGAGTCCTGTGGGAACACAGCTTACTTGTCACATGATAAAGCACACAAGTAAATCTGTAAATTTGAGGTTTTAAAGTAAATTAGAAATCTTTTCTGTACATTGGAATGACCCGTCAGTCTTTTAACCACTAAAACATATAGAAGATTTGTTGAATTTTATGAGACATCTGGACAGAAGTCCTATATGTAAAAATATCTCAGAGTGCAACTACTCAGTGAATTAGGATCCTTACATACTGTATTTAGAGGCAACCCAAAAATATTCAGTGCCCTCTTGTGGTCTGAATTATGAAAGAAGAGAAAAAATATCATATGAGAAACTACTGAGGTTTGAACAGTGTCACAACTGAGGTGGGACATAAATCACACCTTCTGCGACACTACTGCCACAGCCATTACCCTGGAGAACAAAAGCCACCATCTTCCTGCTGTCTTATGTCCATACCTGCAAAAACAGAGAACCTAATGCAAGGTCTGCATGAGATGTTTCTGATTTTAAACACCATCCTGGTCTCTCCAATCCAAAAAAATCCTCTCCTCAAAGAAAACAAAGTAAATTCTTCTAGCATTTAAAAAAAATCTGACTCGTAAATGTTCAGATTCTTTCAAAGTCCAAACACATTCCAATAAATGTAAACTCCTTCAGTCATAGAAGTAAACATGGCAAGTGAACTCTGGAAGTTACTAAGTTTCTTAGTCTATTTACCTGAGGCCCACATCAGCCCCAAGATGTTGAGGGCATAGCCAAAGGAGCTTATAAAACATACTGAATGAGACAATACTTAGTAGCTAAGTAATATAATCTTAGCTATCTAATTGCTGATTACTTTAAAAGACAGAAAAGGGAGTGGTAGGGAAACAGGTTAAACTTACGAAAGTTGCTGTAGGGAAATACAGAGGAAAAAACAGAGGCAGAAACATGAGTAGATAAAGACTGAAAAGTCAGAGTGAGGAGCACTTTTCTCAGTGACTAAACATCCTCACAAGCTTCAGCAAATTCTTAAAGACAGTATTCTGTCACTAAACCCTGGGAAATTACCTGCAGCTTCACAGAGCTGAGGAACGTATCCTTGATGTATGAAAAGAATTTAAGGCAAAGATTTAAAATGCAATTCGATGCTTTCCACAAAATGCAGTTGGCAGTCATGACTTGCCCCCTCAGTTTTTCAACAGCTTGGGGAAATAAACATAAAATATAATATTCTAGCTCTTTCCTCATCATGGTTCATGTCCACTAAAATAGATATGTGATTGGGGAGGGGAGAGAAAAAAAAAAAGTGCTATGGATGGAATAAGGCTGGTTAGAGCTGGAAAATGAAGCAGTAAAAACTGCTCCTTCCCAAAGTAGACCTACAACTTGAGAATAAGTAACAGTACAGACTTACTTTATTCATGAGGAAACAAACAAAAACCCACCATCAACAACAAAAAACACCCCAAAAACCCCACCCCACCCCCCAACAAACTAAACACACCACAAAACAAAAGAGAGAAAAAACAACCATGCTTTGACACTGGGAAATTTGAACATGATTGAAGAGCCTTTTCACAGTAGAGGCCCTGAATTCTGTCTCCTACGTGTTTTTCAAACATACCTGCAACAGGACACAAAAGAAACTTGATACCTAGAGCAAGTTTAAGTGCACACTGTTCTGAGAACAGACCATGTAGTGTTTGTGCCTTTTATTGCTGGTTTCTCCAAAGCTAAAAGAACTCCAATGATGTTTTTGTCAGATATTCTTGTAGCTTTGCTCACCTGCAACAAAGCCACCTCAGCTGCCAGGTTCTGCAGCCATTTCACAAATGGCACAGTGCTGACAAGACATCGCGACGCGCACATCTCTTAAGAGCATCTGTGAATTAGTGTCTTTGTTTCAGCATAAAACAAAGGATATAAAAAAAATACACCAGTCATACTCTTTTACAGCAGAGTCCTCACAGACACTTGCGTTCAAATCTCACAAAGCCACATCTAAGAAGGACCCCGGAATGCTTCCCTAATAGAGAAAACCTTTTAGCCATGACTACCTGTCGGAAGACGACCTGAGTGCACTAAAGTCACCTTCTCTCCCTGATAATGGAGCCCTGGCTTAGGACTGGAGCAAGAGAAGTCCTGCAGAGCTCATGTATCCAATAACCAACATACTGTCAATGAGAATTACACACATGAAGTGCATTCTCCCTAAATAATGAAGTACACATCGCTAAAGTAAAAGGAAACTAAATGGAATCTCTAACAAATGGTTTATAACCAGATTTAGAAGATATGATAACCCATTTAGTGCTCAGAAAATTACATTTCAAGGGGAAAGAACAGTAAACTAATAAAAGGTAAATTTACATACTTTTGTTATATTTCTACCATTCAAAATAAAACGTTAACTCAATTTCATAACCATATTATTAACTGTATGTCCTTAGAATATAAACCCACAAAAAATAACCAAAGGGTTTTTCAGCTCAGAAATACAGGGCAGAAGGATAAACCATCCAGATGCCACGTGACTGGTCCAATAACAGAGTCAGCCCAAACTTATTGACAATTCTTTCCTCAGAAAAACACTACCTCTTCTTAGTAAATCCACCTTTAAATAACAAGGTTCTGCTGTTGCCTTTAAGTATTACATACATCTTTCTCTCTCCTTTTAGGAGATTCTTTATTAACATTGCATAGGACAGCAATATATGAAGATGTGAGGTAGAAAAGAAGTATGAATGAGTTTTGTGCAACCTATTGTCTTTTCTGCTCATGGAAAGATCTTAAGATGCGATATAAGGTAACTCGTAAGATCATGAACGGATCATGAGCCAAACTTATCAATCCTAGCAGCATGAGTGCTGCTCTGATGAAAACGTGAAGGCACACAAGTGACCACGTATTTCAGTTTAGAAAGGACCTAGAAAGGAAGAGGTAGCATCAAGGGGACTGATTATCTTTATTATGCAACAAAGAGCCAAACAGAAAATAAAATACTTTAATAGAAGAAAAAATAGAAGGTACAATCCAAACATAATATACCATATTGAACCTATACACAATGCAACGTGAACATGAAAACATTGTTAAACGGCAATCTTCTAGTAAAGATTGCATGTTTCAAATACAAACATCACCCATCACAAATACACAGCTTTTTGTGTACGTCTGAGTTTCAGTGAGAAAGATTCATGACCAGCAGCAGCATATTTAAATAGATTGTTTCATTTTCATTAAACGCTTACCTAGTTAATGTATTGGATGCAATCCCTTCATATTAAAAGTATAAAATCTTAAGCAAAGCAACACCTGCCAATACAGATTTTAACATACATAAATAAAGAGGATAAACATTTTGCAAGGGTTTTTTTATATTGCATTTATAAACATTCGTTGCTTTAAACTGTGCATTCAAGTCTCCCAACATTTAAACATGACTAAAATGCTCAGCAACTGCACATTAAGTGACAATTAATTATTGCTATAGAGAACTTTTGTTTCCCAGAGTTTTAGAACAGATGTAATTTCATTTGCAATTCTCACTGTACGTTCAAGTAATACAAATAACTAGCTCCAGTGTCCATGAGGCATTCTGAATCTGTATTGGCTAGAGGCATTTATTGCCACATCATATAAATATTCTATTGAATCTAAAAAAGTTAACTAAGTTACATGTAACTATTAAATTCCTTAGGAAATGTATGCAGTAATAAAATCACCACAGAATGTATTTTTCTTTTAAAAAGCTAAAACTGTAGCATCAAGCTACCTTGAAATTCCTTTCTGTCTAAGGACTATTTTGTAGTTGGCTTCATAAAGGAAAAGAGAAAGTGAAAAATCCAAATGACCTTTTCAGCTGTATCAGTGAACCACTCCAAATCAGTGTGTGGTCACACAAGCACTAGAGCTGACACGAGTGAGAATATGCAGACAAGAGTATGGGGGGCAAATAGGGAAGCTGGAGTACAAGATGAAAGCGTGGCCTGCTGCCAACATATCCTATTAAGCCAGCAACAAAATGCAAGACGTGCTAAATTGTTATAAAAAGGAAATAACCTTTAACATTTCTGAAACAGCCAGCTTTCTCTGTATTTATGCCAGCTATGCCGTCAGTAATATTTTACACTCTTAAAAAAAAAATAGAAATGTCAAGTTATAGTGTATAGTGTTTTAATTCCAACACTCAGTGTACTAGAACTAGGATTGGAACTCATGACATTGCAGCAGGAGGCATTTCAACCTCACCAGTTTTGGAATACAAAATGTTCCAGTATCTAAAGAATAACCAAAACCCTTACTTGGAGAGCAAATGGGAGCCAGGGCACAGAAAGCAGATTGTACTTCAGCTGCACAACTGATATTATTAGACATAAATCACCAACTAGACTAGAAAAGTCACCGGGGACGTTCTCCACCATGTATATAACACCCATTAAGAACAGTCGTTTGACAAAGGGCGATGACAAAGGATGAAGAGTCAGTCCTTAAAAGATACACATTCAGAATTGCCTCTATTTAAACCTCCAAAATGTAAGTTGTGCAACTTTCTTTCCCCTGCTTCCCATTAGTATTAAAGAACTTTAAGTTAATTTTAAAATGGATTTTCCATTTAAATTCAAAATTGCATTATTGCTCTGGTTTTAAATGATGGTATTGCTGGCAATGTGGAAATCTAGAATAGGAACTCTTAAAATACGTTGGTAACTATTTTAGAGCAATTTTTTCTTCTCAACTGTTTTTTTTTCAAGCCTTTGGATGCAGATGTCCAAGTTTTAAACAGTCTTACCCAAATAAAAAAGTCCATTTCAGAGGGTTGGTAGGTCTGAAGCCAATTAGTTCTCTAGTTACAGAGCTTGCCATGAAAGACAGAACAGACCAAATCTTTAATTTCTAATGCAACAACAGATGTCCTTGAAAAGCTCCAACAAAATGAAAAACTAGCTGGTCACAGGCATACACCAAAAAAGTATATATTTTGCATGTCATCTTGAATTGCTCAGAAAGTATGTCAGGAGGATCATCTTCCCCAATACAGGGAAAACTCACCCAACCATTTAGTAAGTAAGCATCCTATTTCTGTTACACTCCAAAAGGAGAAAAAATAGGTGTAATTATTCTTAGGCAATGGTATCATTCTTTCTCAATGAAAGGTGGGAAAAAACTGCTCTGTATTGTTGATCTACAGAAAACAAATATTTGTATTTCTTAAGTTGGCATTGTTTTCATTTACATAGTAATGGTGTAAAAAGCCAAAACCAAACAAAAATAAACCACCAAATTCATAAACATCTTAGCAGATGACAGCTGAACTTAAAGTAACTCAACAGTGCAAAAGAGCATCTTTGTATGTCTTTCTAAAGATACTACTTTCAAATTTGTTTCTGGTGAATTAAAATATCTGACATTAATTATAAAGTGTGTAATTAACAGAGTAGTAAGAGAAAATCATGACAACGCTGACAATTTTTAAAAAGGTCCCTAATTCCACAGGGACATCTCAGTAAAGTAGTCAAGTTAGAGCATCAGCAATATCATTTGTGAAAAGTCCTTACGAGCATGGAAAAAAGTTAAGCCTGAAAAGTCATTACTGAATACCATTTTTTATTAATAACACTTCAGATCACCAACAGAATTGATGTCATTTTGCTCTCAGATAATCAGTAGGATGAAGGGGGGGTTATACTTCTAAAAGTTCACATGGCAGGATTCTTGAACTGCATTTTGGTATTGGGCTTCTTCATCAAGCTGAAGATTCTAAACAAAAAGAAAACATCATCAAAACAGACAAATACTCAAGATGTAACATAGTCCTTAGTTTATTCATTCATTTTCCACATTTTCACACAGGAATTGGCACCTAGATGAAGACTCTCCATCTTTATGTGTACTAGATGCTTGTTTATGTTGCACAGCATCTTTTATTTAACAAAGTACCAAGACATACATGAGACAGGAGAAGAATAAAGGCTCATTAAGCAGAAGGGCCCAGTTTCTCTCCCTGGCTCAATTACATTACAGAATAGCCAGCTTGGGAAAGCTGACTGCATCACGCAATTCTTACAATAGGGCTTCAGACCAGCCACACATCCTCCATCAGTAAAAACAAAATGTAATCCCCAGTCAACAGTAATCAGTTTGTTGAGAATATACTGCTTAAAATGGGAAGGCAAAGACATCATGAAAGATGGGTGGTTAACCCTGCTACTTTTGAAGAGCTATCTTCCAAGTTGTTAATATGCCAGAGCAACACACCTCCTTAGTGCGTTCTGTCAGCTTCCCCAAATCAGAATTCCAATCACCACTTCTACATCCTCAAACATGCAAGTTGCACTCATGCTGAAGAGTCCAATCCCCTATATAAATCACCTCTTCATGCCTTTGTCAGAGATCACTCAACACGAAGAACAACATGCATCATCTCTGCCATCTTTAAGTGGTGAAGCTGCCTATGCTTCAAATACTGTGCTTGCCCCACACAAAGCTCAAGCTCTGTACCCCAAAGCCTGTCAAACTCTGTAGAAACTACAACACAAACTCCCCATCTCTCTGATTTCATATGCAGAACTCAATTGGTTGGCTTGACTTATGTTCCATCTGGTGACTATGTGTACTTCAAGATCATTTACTCAAAGTGGGCCTGAAAGAAGTCAACCAGAACAATGACTGAATGACATCTCTTTTTCACACTGCAGCCCCTCTCCCAACATACTGGAAGAGAGGCTGTAGTTCCAGTACCAGCTAGTCAAGCTGCACTTTGAGTCCTGAGAATTACAATTAAATAATTTTCACCATAAAAGGTCAAACATGTCAATAAAACAGAGTAGCATCTCTTATTTCCCTCAGAAGCAGCAGTAATAAAGTATTCTGGAAGAACAAATAGTTCAGATTGAGAAGACTAAGCTAAAGTCTTAAGCCATCAGTTTGGAGCAGAGCTTAACCGTTGACAATACCAGCAGTTGGTGTTGATAACAGAAAGTTTAACACAGACTGGCCTGCTTCTGAGTTCTGCACACAGCAGGAACGCATCATGTCCAGAGCACAAACAAGTTGGGTACAAATTTTTTATTTGGCATTTTTAATTACGGAAAATAGTTACTATTTATTCCCCTGCCCATCAAAGAAGAAAAAGCTTACCACAAATTCTCCGTAGTCAAACTGGTGTCTTAGATTTAGATGGCTAACAAGATTTCTAGTAACTTGGTTAGTGTCTGCCCAAGGAAGAGATACACAAATAGGACAGATCTGAATTGGGAAGGGAAGGGGGAAGAAAGAGAATTAAAAAAAGTTATTGGTAATACAAAATGCATTTAAGACATGTTCTACAGGAATAACTAGTCTATTACTCATTCACTACCAAAACACAGTAAACATGTTCACACAGAATCATAGTGTTAATTGTTCTTTTCCTCCACAGTTTAACATTCAAAAATTACTTTTCAACTTGTCAAATTTCTTAAGTTCTTTTCTTAAGAGTGGGGGATTATCGCAGCTGTCTGTCACTTTTTTTGTCAATTTCTGTTGCTTACAATTTAGAAAAGATGGTGATTACTGCATCCTACTTATTGTTTGGGATGATTTTCATACAATTGAGATTATCAAGTAAGCCAAAAAACTATACAGATGAAAAGAACAGGAAACCAAACAGATTTTTCTTTCACTCCCTTTGATTACCTTAGATTACTCTTCAAGTTACTGTAGGTTTCACATGAAACGATAATTACATTACAAATGGGATTCAACAGAAACAGTTCTGAACTAAATGAAGGTAAGGCTCAAAACCTGAGCTTGTTTCACTTCAAGATAAATGTGACAGCTAAGTCAGAACCCACAAGAAGCTGGACAAGAAACATTTCAAACGAAAGTCACTTCTCAAGTTAAATAATGCACTGCATTAAGTATATTGTTTTTCTCAGACAACAGTAATCTTTACAGATATAGAGTAGCTACTGCACATTTAACATCGGTCACATAATTAGAATGAAAGTAGCTTAAGAAGCATACATAAGCAACTCTACTTACTACAGGAACTATCTGATAAAGATGTCTATTATTGCAGTGATCCAGCAAACGCTGTCTGGTAAAATTGGCTTCCTGGCATAGGGGACATTTGAAGGTTGGATGTCTACTGTAAACAGAAATACAGAGTATTAAACAGAGAGTTTCAGAAGTAGTATTACAGAAAGCTTAATTCATCTGTTATCTTGTCATTATTTTTCTTTATTTCAATAACAAAACCCCCCCATCTCAATGACAGAGCAACAGATCTAATGGAGTTCCACTGCTACTTCCAAATTGCAATTTTAGAGCACATTTATGATTTGTACACCTAAATGCATTTTCCAAAACTTGACCTTCAGAAAATTCTTTTGTCCCAATTGCAACTGCACCCTGTTCTTCCTTGCTGGTAATACCTTTTAATTCAAATCCTTCAGAAAAGTACTGAAAAAACCCAAATTCTAACGTATAGATGCAAATGTAGAAGAAAAGAGCTTTTTAATATTACTTGTGGTAGATCTTTGTGGTTTTTGTTTCTGTTTTGTTTGGTTTTGTTCAAGTTAGTAAAAGCTTGCACTAAGATTGTCTGGATCTATTTTAATAGTAACTATAGACAAATAAGCAGCCTACCTTGTTTCTCCTTGAAGTATTTGACTATTAGCCATCTCGCCATTATCAGATATTGCATCACTCCTGCTACTTTAAATGAAGAAAAAGAAAGAAAAAAAAGACAATGAAAATCGAGATTATTTCAGTCCAGTCTGAAAACTTTTAGAATTTTAACAGTAACAGGAAAAACAAAAAAAAATATATACACATATCCATTAAGTCCCATGAATGTCAAGGCAAAACATGTAAAGGCACATATTTTAACTTTCACAACTTTCCTTTAGAACGAGTTATGTCTCAGTATTTAGGTGACCATTGGTGGGATACTACACAACTTTATAGGAAAGTGCTATATAAGACAACATTTAGTCAACAAGAATGGTAATGGAGACGACAGTCAAATAGCTCAAAAGGCATTATGAACTACTTGAATGTAAGACAAGCAGCACTTCCTAAGTTTGTTTGACTTAGGACTATGTAAATAGACATTTAACTGGCATGGGTTTACACAAATAATTTACAACTTTTAACTACAGCAAATTTTCTTTTGCAGTGTACAAAATAAACTATTTCCTAAAGTAAGAGTGTCAGACAAACATTTTGGAAAGTAAATTTGACCATCCATGCGCCTCTAGCTAAGCCAGAAGAAACTGCTCAGATACGCTGATCATCCCAAGAACATGAGCATTTACAATCACAAATTTGGTCACAGTACATTTTTTTATACTTCTGTAATACTATAAGCACAGGTATGTGCCATAGTCAATAAATAGTGATATAACAATATCCAGACACTTTGGTGAAACATAGAGGAGAAAAGTGAAGAGAGAATAAACTGTTTCAGTTGGAAGGGACAAACAATGATCACCTCATCCGACCGCCCAACAAGTTCAGGGTTGACTAAAAATTAAAGCCTGTTGTTAAGGGCTTCGTCCAAATGCCTCTTAAACACTGACAGGCTTGGGGCATTGACCACCTCTCCAGGAAACCTGTTTCAGTGTTTGACCACCCTCTCGGTAAAATGTTTCCTAACGTCTGGTCTGAACCTCTCCTGGTGCAGTCTGAGCCATTCCCACATGTCCTGTCACTGGATCCGAGGAAGAGGAGCTCAGCACCTCCCACCCCACTTCCCTCCTCAGGAAGCTGCAGAGAGCAAGGAGGTCACCCCTCAGCCTCCTTTTCTTCAAACTAGAGAAACACAGAGTCCTTAGCCACTCCCCAGAGGACACGTCTTCCAGCCCTGTCACCACCTTTCTTGCCCACCTCTGGACACATTCAAGGACCTTCACATTCTTCTTAAATTGTGAGCACAGAACTGCACACAGCACCCAAGGTGAGGCAGCACCAATGCTGAATACAAGGAGACAATCATCTCTTTTGACCAGCTGGCCATGCTGTGTTTGATGCACCCCAGGATGGGACTTTTACTCCTGGTGGCCAGAGCACTCACTGCTGACTTGTGTTGAGCTGCTGTCACCCAGTACCCCCAGATCCCTTTCTGCAGGGCTGCTCCCCAGACAATCCTCTCCCAATTTATATTTGTGCCTGGCTTTACTCCATCCTACGTGCAGAATGTGGCGTTTCGACTTGCTAAATTTCATCCCATTAATCACAACTCAATGCTCCAATCTATATGGATCCCTCTGCAAGGCCTCTTGTCTCTCAAGAAAGTCAACAGCATCTCTCAGTTTGGTATCACTGGCACACTTGCTAATGGTGCATTTAACTCCTGAGTCCAGGTTGTTGATAAACATATTGAACAGAACTGGCCCTAGAGCTGAGCCCTGAGGAACACCACTGGTGACCAGTCACAAGACAGATGTAGCCCCATTCACTAGAATCCTTTGAGCTCTGCCCTTCGCTAGTTCTTCACCCAGTGCACCATGAACCCACTCATTCCACAGTTGGACAAGAAGGATGCTGTGAGGGACAGTATCAAAAGCCTTACTAAAATCCTGAAAAACTATAGCCATTGCCTTCCCTTCATCCACCAGGCAGCTGACCTTATCATAGAAGGATATCAAATTAGTTAAACAAGATTTTCCCTTAGTAAACCCATGCTGGCTGTGCCTGACGATTGTATTATTCTTTAAATGCCCTTCAGCAGTACTCAGTATAATCTTCTCTGTAATTTTTCCAGGAACATTGCTGCAACTAGTTCTGGTAACACCTTCAAGTTCTGCTTTCAATATACTGATGGGTTGAAAACCAAAGAGAAGTTTAGACTGCTAAAAATAGAAAATACATGTCAAAATAAAGTGAATAAAGGACCAGCTATATAAAATTAAGCTCTACAAAACTAACATGTAAAAAAAAGTCTACAAAAATCAGCAAAAATCCTCAGTCAAACCAAATACATCAGTGAGAATGCAGGCAAAAGAAAATTCTTTAGCTCTACTGCCTGAAAAACAAATGGTAAGTGGCACTTGTATTTTATGGTGTGTAACATACTGGAGTTCCTTATACATTTCATAAGAGATCAGTTCAAAACAAACTAAATCAGAAAGCAAAAGCTTGCACAGTAATGTTTTGAAACAGGATACCTACTAAAACAAACTTAGGGAAGGGCGGGCATGGAATAAAAAGTAAATTTCCCTGTGGCTAAATATTATGAAATCTGTTACAAAGCAAGCTGCTCAAATGCTGTCAAGGCAATGAAAGCAAGCTACTATAGACTTTTCAAGAGAGTCCCTAGAAGACATTCCAAACCGTCATGTAGGTTTTCTTCTGAATGCTAAGAGTAAAGAAAAGGACCTGGGAAAACTGTCATTTTCTGAAGCACAAAAATGTGGACAATAATTATTGCAAAAAGAAGGCATGCCCTGGAAAAAAAAGGCTTTCCTCGGGGAGTGGGGGGAGCAGAAGACGCATTGTTGTAGAGAAAACACCCTCATTACCTGTTCCCTGTTGAATCCTGGGAAATCTGTAAGTTTGGAATAATAGAAGAAACACCATATTCATCCTGATACTTCTTACACGTTTTATAATGCTGTCTCATCCATGAAAATCTAACCTGTAAATGAAATGCCAAATTGTTGAAATTATACTAAACAATCCAGGAACAGAAGGAAGAGGTAATTCTGCCAACAGAAAGCAATGCATGCAGGAATTATTTAGACATCATATGCAGCAGAAACTAGAACTCTCAGCATGAACACTTTCTTCCCCAACAGGAGATCTTCAATTCCTTTTTCCATAGAGCCTCTGTCACTCTGTGAGACTGGAGAACATTCCCACTCCCCAAACCCCCAACAGCCAGGCAACTGAGAGCTCTCTGAGGGGTGAAAGATGAGAGTAAACTCCATTTAACTGAAACAAAATCACAGGAACTACATCTCCCACATCCAGGATCAGTAACTGATGAGCTATGACAAAGAGGGGCCATGAGGACGGGATAAGCACCACTGCTGCTTCAGTCTTCTCCGGCCTGCTGTTACCTTGTGCAAAGCAAAACTTTTTTTGCATTAGCTGTGTTCTGAGAATACATAACTTTTCTAAGGAAAAAAAAGAAGAAAAAAAAAAAAAAGGTGAAAGAACAACAACTTAAGGCTGCCTATCCAGCTTAAATGCAAGATAAGAAAATGAGTTGCTTAGATTTGTCAGAAGACCGTTGTGCTAGACGTGCCCTAAATCAGAATTTCAGCTCTGATAGCACTATCAGAAAGTGCTTACAGGTTTAGAGGCTGAACAAGATCACAGCTCACATGCCTGTGTCCAAAATTCCATTAAACTTCTTCTGGGGATCCGTTTGGTTCTTCCTTTCAATTTACCAACTTGTTATTGTTTCTTTCTCCCAGCTTTTCATCCTGATGAATCATGTGGAACAAAGCAAGCAGCTCAGCTTTCCACTAGCACTAATCTGCACATTGGCAGAACCAAGCCCCAAGTGGAACAAACAAACATGAACACAACTACCTGGATGCGATGCAATTTGACGTAAACAAAATGTGCGGCTGAAATCCGGCATCTGTTTATATCAGAACAGAGATTATTCTCTATTTCAGTGGGGGTCAAGATTTCACTCAATGTTCTGAAAAGAATGACCCCTTTAGAAGCAAAATGAAGAAAACATAAACAGACTGACAGGGCAGGGGGAAATTACATCCGGTTGTATGCGCACCGAGGGTAATCAACCCATATTTTTTTAATTTTAATTTTTACCATGGCTTTATGAACTTCATTTCTATAGTGAAAGTTTCTGAGGATTTCCATATATCTGCAACTTTCATTTTCAGTTGTCTTACTCTCCTTTTGCTAGTTTTATAGTTATATCTGTTTTTTTGCATTGTTTTGGGGAAAAACTGGGACTCCACTTAAAAAGTCCTTATAGAGAAGGCAAGACACTCTTTCGGTTTATGTCTGTTGGCACACCTGGCAGGCACTGCATGCCTAGTATACACACAGGCCATACAAAGCTAAGTTCAAACTCCTATAGGCTCTTTAGCTACAAGACAAGTATGACTCACACTAAAAGTGTGTCTGATCAAAACCAAGAACAATTCATCCAACTTTATAAAAAGTTTTACTCTACCTGCTTCTCACAGCATCTACAGCCCCCAGAAGCTTTCTTCATACTGTTTTCAACATCTAGAGCCCTTTTGGGATACGTTCTTTCTTTTTTAGTCACGCTCCCCCGGCAGAGAGGACAATGCGTTCCACTTTCTCTGATAGCTGTCAAGAAGCACTTCCTGCAAAACCTAAATTGAAAAGTTAGGACAAACACAGGTTAGCAAAGAGAGTTGGGTACTTGGTCCTTGGAGAGAGCTAGGTGATTATTAGGAAAAATACATATACTAGAATAATAGTCTACTGAATACAAATCTTTATAAATATAAGCAAAATTAAATAATGGTGCTTACAAATACGTATGCGGAAATTAGGGGAACTTAGCAATGCAAATTACGTAAAGATCTTACTATTTACTGTCTAGTCTTCCTGAGCTGCACACCAGATTGATCATTAATGAAATATTAAATGGTGCAGAAGGCACGTGACATTGGAAAACCTTATCAGAGTAACTCCTGTTTATTGTCCTCAAGCAGAGCCAAAAATCCTGCAAAGATTTATTTCACATGTGTTTCCACAGATTTCAGTTCATCAGCTTTCGCAGTTCTCCTCTCACTTTCTTTTCCTCGTGTTTCCGCTGCCAAAGCTATTTGGCTTTTGTAGAAAACAGTACTTTGCAATTAAGTGTTCCCCTGAAAAACGCTGATTAGGTGAACTAAAAAGACAGAAAAACTAAGCTGTGGTTCTTGCTTGAGAACGAACAGGAAACTACGAAGTTAAAACAAACGCGAGTTAGGTTACATGCGGACGGTGTTCTCACCGGCAGTAAAACTCGGGCACCACCGACCAGAGAAGCGGGGGCTCGCTTCGAGAGGCGCCTTTCCGAGCTGGCCGCTCCTCGTTCGCCACGGGAGAGCGCGGCGACGGGAGGCCGGGACGGCCCTCGGCACACGAGCCTTGGCGCCAGCTCTGGGCGGGGGCGCCTCGGTCCCCGGGGCGGTCGTGGGGGAGAGAACGAGTCCCGCGGGTCCCGCTGCGCGGCACGACCCCTGACGCGGCTCCCGAGTCTGTGCGCTGCGGAGCGGGGGACAGAGGGGTACCGGGCAGGGAGCCGGAGGGGGTGAGGGGAAGGCGTGTGAAGAGGGCAGGGGGCTTGGGGGCAGGGAGGAATACCCACACGTGCTGGCAGTTCGCGGTCCTCACGGGCGTTTTGAACACCTCCTGGCAGACGGGACAGTAAAAATCATCCTCGCTGAAGCACGCTGCCGCCGCCGCCTCGGCGGCTCCCTCGGCCATCGCAACACGTCAGGGCCTCTCCGTGCGGATGAGGAACGAGGAACAAGCCCCGCCCTGGCGAGCCGAGCCGAGCTACGCTCCCCTCCCACGGGGCGCCGCCAGGCAGCCCCGGGACACGGCGCGGGGGCAGAGGGCGCCGGGAGAAGATGGCGGGTGGGCACCGGGCGCCAGGTGGGAGGCCGGGCCGCGATGGAGACGGGCGGGGGAGCGGGCCCGGCCTGCGCGCCGCACGCCCCGCCCTCGCCTTCCCTCCCTGGGGAGCGCCCCCCGCCGCGCTCTACCTGCTGGTGCCCGGGGACGGCGCCGCCGCGGCGGGTGCTGCCTCCCAGCCGCAGGTCCGGCCAGGCGCCCAGCGGCACCCACAACCCGCCGCCGCTCTCCCAGGGGTGGGCAGGGGCGGGACCGGGGCCTGGGTTTCCATGGCGATCGCCCGCCGGCCCGGCGGAGCTGCTGTGACACGGCGGGGCGGCCTCCCCTCCCTCCGCCCCGCCCCGCCCGGGAGGCTTCCCCGCTCCGCCTGCCGCTCTGCGCTGGCCCCGCCATCCCCCTGGGGCCCGCGGCTGCCGGCGACCCGTTCCTCCCCTTCCGAAGGCGCCTGAGGCCGTGACGCCGCCGGGTAGAGCCGCTGTGGCCGCGGGTGGTGCCACCCCACGGCGGGGCGCTCGCTAGTGGGGCCGCCGAGCCCAGCGGGTCGTTGGGCGCCGGTCCCAGGTTCCGGCCTCCGGCCCGACAGCGGAGGAAAGCGCTTAGGACCAACCCCTGCACAAATAAGTTAACAGTGAAGCTGTGTCTGCCCTGTTTCTTGTTTATATATAGATTGTCTGACAGTAGTGGTAACTTTCTGCAGTCGTTTCAGTAGTATTAGTAATATTTGGGGCTGGTTTTCTGCCTCTGAGTTTAAAATAATCAGCAGCGTAACTGCACTTTTCATCCGGAATAAAGAATTACAAGAATATAGCAAAATAGTAGTGCCAACGAATTTCTCCAGGTAGAGGAGACCTTGGACCTATTAAGCACATCTAGCACTGACCTCCTTTGAGCAAAACTCGTGGCAGACAAACAACAAAACATGATGCTGGTTAATACTTTAAAAATAAATGGATTATTAGATATGTGTTTGGGGTTTTTTTTAAGAATATCTTAATTGGTGAGTTCATGATAAAACTAAGATTCAGGTTCAGCCTGGTCTCTCACCACATATCAAAGATGTGGGGAAAAGGCTGAGGAGAAATGGATCCACCACCTTCTTTTCCAATATGTCCTTGAGGCCACAGCTGTCTGTACCATAGCGAGATGTTCGGAGGAGATCACGAGGTGGGTAGATTTCCCTGTCTCTAGCCTGAGGTTTGATTTTCGGGGAAGAGAGAGCATAAAAAACTAAGAGCTGTGGTTCATATATGTCTTCAACCTCCAGCATTTCAGAACTATTTAGGCTTCAGATGTCCATCAGAGCTGCTGCTTGTATCTGCAAGTGATCAGCCGCAAGAGGCAATGCCCATGCTGCCATCCAAGCCCACGGTTTGGAGGGGAGAGGGGGAGCTGCCAGAAACAAAGCTGAAGCTCAGGTCTCCCTTTCAGGTGAGGATGAGGGGCAAACCATTCTGTGAAGGATGCTGGCTTTATTTTCTTATTCATCATCTATCTCAATTACTATTTGCTAAAAACACTAGTGTCTTTCTAAGCAAAAGCAGAGACAGCAGAGCAAAAGCCAATGGCTGCCCTAAAGATATATTTAGTTTTTGATCACATGGAGGCAAAGTTTGAATACCTCTCTGTACCAGGAGATCTGAAACACTGAAGGGAAGCTTGTCCTAATTGATGGGCACAGTGTAAGAGTTAAGTTGCCTGGGCTAGTGTAGTTACTGCTCATGCTTCAGGTCAGGAGAAAATGCAGTGGAAAAGGCAGAACTCCATGGCAGGGATTTCTCAGGACAGGACAGGCCTGGGATCTGAGGTGTTGTGGTAAGACATCCTCTGGTAACTGGGGATATGCTAGCTCGGGTGGTTGCTGCTCCCCTGTGCTCATCATTGCTCTGTTTGAGGCTGTTACGGGTGAGCTGAGTTGTTTATGGGCTGGCAAAATCCCCATGACTGTTTAAAGTGTTTAATTGATTATCTTCTTCCCTGAAATGAAGTAGGAAGCCAGACCAGTAGATTGGAGTAGTCACGACAGGCATTGAGTGGCAGCTGGTGGCAATAACCTCTTCAACAGTACAAGCAGAGCCAGAAGAAGACACAGAACTACACCTTATGTGGTAATAGCGTGTGGAACACTTGTGTGGTTTCGTGTCAGTTAAAGCTATACCGTAGCTGTATAGCCAGCTCAGGTGTGCCCTATCCATTCTGTGACAGTACATTGAAAGGAAGAGTTACTGAAGCCTCAGTTCAGGTGCTACACAACCGCTTTGTGTTACTCATTGGGAGAGAGGCAGCGTGGCATTCAGCCTCAGCACGTGAGAGGCTGGCAGGGGTGGGATTCCAGGCCTCTTCAGTTTTCTTGTATGACTTAGCAAAGCATGTCCTCATGCCTCAATTTCTCAATCTGTAAAAGTGGAGCAGTTTTTAATCGCTAAATAAGGCTGCTGTGAAGTTAAATTAATTGCTGCAGGTAAAGAGGGTTATGTCCTCTGAAGGCAGGTGTTAAACAAAACCTAAAATTTATTACTAAAGGAACATGATCAGTCCATTGGAACTTTGTTCAGGAGACCGCAGTATTTATTGATTAGTAGCTTTTGGAAGGGGGAAAAATTGCACAGGTGACCTCAGGGAAGTAAACTACAGGAAGGTGTGTGTGAAGGCATTCATGGTCTTGCTAGTGTTATTGTAAATCTTGATCCTTTAATAAAGCTGTGACCTTGGAGCTGACAACAAGTATGCCATGGAGCAATATATAGTAGGGCACCAGCGTTGTAAATCTTATGCAGTTTTTGCCGTTGACATAGACAACATGTAAAGAGAAATCAGGCAGCTGAAGTTTATGAAACACATTTATTTGAAGAAAAGCTTTTTAAATCTGACTTTTGAGATTAAATGAAACCAATGGCCCTGCCAACATTTTATTCCTCGTGATAAAACATGTTTGTGAAATGAAATCTCAACACTGAAAACTGGCAGAACTGCTCATAAAATTTTGCCTTTTGCAGGGGCAACGGACACCATAGAGGTACATTTTAGATCACCTTTGCACAACTATTGTACAACTGTACAACTGTTATTTTGGTTGTTTTCTTGATAATGCTGCTGCTGCTGAGAGAACAGCACCTCTGGCCAATACAAAAAGGGCAGGGAGTTGTTCTGTGGGAGCAGAAAAGACGGATGCGAACAGAAGAGAAAGGAGAGAAAGTTGAGTAACTGCAGGGGGATCAGACGTCCTTTGCTCTTCTCAGGTGTATCTATGTCACTACTGACAGCACTTGCAGCCACAGACAAAACTAGGGACAACATTCCTACAGTGGTAGCGTATTTCATACATATTGACATTTCTCTATACGTTTTTTAGATGGGCAAGAGCCATAAATCAAATAACTTCTTCCCTATATTTTTGGCTACTTTTCTCTGGCAAACCAGGTGGGTTTTTTTTTTGTTTGCTCAGGTGTTCCCACCACTTCCACCCTTTGGAGCAGCACTGTCCATCTTTCTGACTGAATAGTTTTCATTCTCAAGGACAGTTCTCAAAGAGAAAGGAAAGCAACATTCCCAGGCATGCAAGGCATTGAATCTTTCTCTTTCCCAAAAGAAGACACTTTCTGATTCAAAGAAAAAATAGTAAAAACCTAAGAATCTATCAGGAGTTTCCTTGTCAACATGTTACCATGTGATTAAAACTACTTTAATCACTGTACATGCTTCTATGCATGAACATGAATTTTCATTTCTTATAGATCATATGCATCTTTGAAAGTTAGCATGTTATACTGTACATATATTTTTAATTTATATTCGGAAGAATACATAATATTTATGAGATGTTGTCAATCTCTTGATCAGCTTTCTGTATTTTTATTATAAACATACTATTCACTTCTTGCTATCCTTTCAAGACAGCTTTCACTTACCAACTTTGCTGACTTCGAGTCTCATCTTGCACTGTAAATGGAAACTTATGTGCAGTCTTATGGGCCAGTAACACTGTCATTTATGATGCCTGATACTGTTTTGAGGGAAGTTTGTTCCAGTTTGTTTGGTCCTGTACTGTCTGAAAAGCCGTTGTTTGTCATCTGTCTCTGGCGTCATCAATAACAAGTTAATTCATCTGTGTGGTTACAACAGAAGTACCTAAAACGCCCCATCAAAAGAAAAGCTGAATTACTTCCTGTGGGTTCTCTGTAATATAGAAACTGTAGTTGTTGCAACATGTGTTTCTTCAAACAATATCATGAGAACTCTGTGCGTATGCTAAAATGATTATTGTAATGGAATATCCCATATGTGAATGCATATTGTGTGTATATACTATTTGTATAGTAAACACAGCTTTACGACATGTTATGGTAATGAACATTATGATACAACACACCAAAAAAATCCTATGCCTTTCTTAGAACTAAAACTCTGATGTATTTATTCTAAGTTTGAAATGAAAATGTTGAAATGATAACTGGCTGCATCACTTTTTCAGGTACTCCTGAAATCCTGACACGGGGTCTCCAAAGGGATTTCAGAGATAACAGGAAGGGTCACTGTGTCAATAGCAGAGAAGTAAGTGCACCTCTCAGCATGTTCCCTCTCTTTGCTTTGCATTAATGATCCGTCTACACTTTATAAACCAACTTAATGCTGATATAGCTAAAGTTGTTATGAAACCCACATGCCTTAACAGATCACATTTTCATTGCCCTGCTTCTAATTTTAACTTTATTTGGAGGCAAACATGGTTCTGAATATTAGTTTTTACATAAGATTTCAAAGAGGTACACAGCAGAAAGAGTGTAACACTGCATAATGCATGTTACTCGTGAGACTCTCAGGATCATATTGTATATGTAACTCTGGATTTAATAAGGAATTTAATATTTTTCTATGTTTTAAGGCTTATTTCTGCCCTACAGCTATACAATACAGCTATTTATGAATTTGCCCTGAGTGAAAAAATGAGAGCATATAGACTAATAGATGTGATAAAAATTATTGACAATTATTTCAGTTGACCAAAATACAGAGTCTAATTAGAAAAATGTAAATTTGGCAAAATGCTATACATTAAAGCATAACTCTGATAGAGGTGAACACCGTATACACCTGTGAGTGAATGCTTCCTTTAATTTACTCAGAACTGTGGCTCCAGGCTAACTGACTTGATATGATCACGGTTAAAATGATGAAAACTAACCTGCAGTATAAAGGGAATGGAGCGGGTTTCCCTCATCCCACCTGCTGTGGCAACAGGAACATTGGTTGATTTGTCTACGCGTTCTTCAGTCTGTAACCTCTCTAAAATACTTCTTCAGCGAGACATGAAAATCAGAGTCTAAAATGCCCCAGCAAATAGCGATCAGGGAAGTAAATTAAGCTTGTCAAGATCTGAGTCTACACCCTATGGACCTCATTCCCACCAACAGGGTCACAGTAAGTCCTCGCAGCCTCGTGGACCTTCAAATTTAAGCTATTGATATCAAGTTATCTTACCTTTAAAAAAATGTTTTAGAAGTCACTACAATGGACTCCTATATAAGGCACATAAGCATTCTAACCCCAAAGCCCAGATGAGAATACACAGCAAATGCTGCACAGGAATCTGAGTTAGGTCAGCAGAAATAGCACATATGGTATTCAAAAGCAGGGAAGTCACTGAACCTAATGATGCTCCTTGTCTCGGCTGTATGTAATTGTGTGTTGTATCTGTTGTAAGACTTCCTACACCATTTTCAGTGCTCCTACCACTGCTCACAATGATGGGAGTGCTTACATTTTAAATACCAGTGCATGCATGCCTGTCTGTGAGAGGTGGAGAGGGATTTAATATAGGTATGTTTTTCCTCCACTGTCAAAACCAATTAAACAATGAATATATTTTCTCTTTGTCTGGTGTCTCCTGTAAGTAATGCTTGCTAGAATTAACCAGTTTAACATGTGAATTCACTAAAATATATACTTACATGCATTATCGCTGCTCTCCTTTCTGATCTGTGGTGACACAGTGGTCCATTAGCTCATCCTCATCAATTTCATGCTGGCAATAAAAACAGGAATATCTGGGACTAAGAGGTAGTATATTGTAAATGGCAGTAGATATAACAGATACATTTTTTAGTACTATAAGCAAAAAAAGCACTATTTAGGTTTCTTCAGCCTGGTATCATTAGAAGTTTCTTTTGCCATAGCTAAAATGCAGCTCGGGGTGTATGACATATACTTGGGTGTGATGTATGTTTTGTTGGCAAAAGCTCAGCCTTGCTAATGGTTGCTGTGAGCACTGCACAGAACTGTGCCAGCACATCAGGATATTGATCCAGAAAAAGCGCTCTTAACATCACCATGACCTTAGAGAAGAATGGATGAAAATACCGAACACTACAACTACAGCCATTTCATGAAAACATCATTTAATTGCTGTGATACACTTGGAGCATGTGTGACCAAACTGCCAATTCCCAGGAGCCCTCAAGTATTGATACTTTCTGACAGAGGATTCCTACTTAGCTCTCAGTACAGAGTATGGGCCTGCTGCATGGTGGAGACACTGTTTTCAGGTTAGTGCAGTTTGCAGTTTGCTCCTAATCATTAATGGACAAAACTAAAGGCCATTGAACTCCAAGACCTCAGTCATTCTAGACTCGCTACACACCAAACTGATTGCTCTAACAGGTCTTGCCATGAAAGATAATGAAAGAGACAAAGAATTTGAACTTTCGACATATGGCACACATATAGTCTGTAGATTTATGTATTCTTTTCATATACTATAAGTATATACATAAGAAAAGCTGACAGTCTTCTTAATTCAAAACTATTTCTGAAGAACAATTCATTACAAATGAGCTGATTAAATTTAGATCATTATTAGTCTTATTTATTCTGGAAATAACCAACATTTTCAAGTTTTATTTGAAAGCAAACATAATTCTCCCCAAGAAAAATAGCAAAACCCGTTGACTTGTCAAAATACTGCTATTTCTACAAAACAGGTCACATGGGGCTAAATCCTACCAAAATCATACTAACTGCAAGTAAAATGTATTATTTTGTAGTCATACATGCACACAAAATAGTGTCCATTCTAAGTACTATTTGAATATTATGATTTTAAAATATTAGTAAAGGATTCATGTTCAATTCTAAAGCACAGGAACAAGTTCCAATTTTAAAAAAGAAACGAGACTTCTACCAGTTTAACTTTACTATGTTGGGTTAACAAACTCAAAAGTGCTTTTTCAATGTCATAATCACTAAGGTCTACCTTGTTACAGCATCTCCAAACCACCATAGAGGTCCATACTTTTCTATATATTTTTCACAAGTTCTTAAATGAGCTCTCATTTCACTCAGACATACCTAAGCAATGAGAAGAAGCAGCTTGTTATGTTTTCTACCACAACACATTCACACTGATACATCACTGAATGTTTTCTATGTCAAAGCCTTATTACAACATTGTGGCTGCACGTAGGGAAGAATATGCGTCTCCTGCTGGCTCAGTTCCTCAAGCACTGTGTTACTGGTTCAGTATTGCTCCAACACATTTTATAATAATAACATTCAGCTTATGAGAGTAAAGTGAGTTTTATGAGAGTAAAGTGAGTTAGACTCAAATAATTGTTGGTTTGTGGTGGTTTTATTTGTTCCCTTCATTGGCCTTTAATATTTTGGCATTAAATTTGGGAGGCAATGAGGAAATAGTCCTAGTTTAAGGAGGGGAACCTCCCATTTCCAATCTTGCTTTGCTTTTAATGGTTAAAATATCAATGCTGTTTAAACCAATAGTTTTCCAACTTGATGGCCTGGTTCTGACCCCAGTGAAGTCATCAGCAAAACTTTTTATAGATTCATTAAGGATGGGAGTTGAGGTTTATGCTGCTGCTGCTACTGGGTGTCATTTCCTTTTTAAGTTAGAACCTCTATATAACAAAGCTGGTGAAGCACAACCAGGAGGTATTTTCTGTGGTGAGAAATAATATGAAAGGATATGAAGTAACAGTGCTGAGATACTAAAATATTATTTGCACAGAAATGGTGCAGAGACATTAATATTACTCATAGGTTATTCAATATTTCTAACCTTTAAATATTGATGACCAGTTCTGGTGAATCAAGGTGAAGAAATTTAATATAGCCGTGTCCCAGATACCTGTGCCATGGCTCCGTTACAAGTGATTATCCTACCTGCAGATGCAACAGAATGAAAATGCACAGGCCGCAGTCACTTAATTGCAATTTGCATTCCCTGAGTGGAAACTGCAAATGAAGTTAGGTTTATACTAACACAGCAATCCATGTATTGGCTTGACTGATACACCACATGAGCACTTGCCAAGGGTAGGCTGCCAAATATCAGAAACAACATGCAAAGGTCTCTTGATGCTATGATGCATTAAATGCACTCTCCTTTTCAACATATCTTAGTGGCCTCACTGATGTCTTTCTGCAAGAAATACCACCAACAATTTCTGCAGCTGTAAGAAATATTATAAACCCCTGCAGTTAACCATACTTAGATCCCTTCTTGTGATCTGCCACTGGAGAACAAAAAGCAGTTCTTAGACTCTGCTAAGTACCGAATCTTAGCTAAACCATACCTAGCTCAGCACTTCTTAACATACCTGTTACATTTGGGTTCCTTCTGCAAAAAATAATTCTTAAAAATATTGAAGTTATGTTCAGTGTTTAGCTACTGTTAATATCAAGGTGTTGCAGTTCTCACATTTCATTACGAGTTTTAACCAGATAGAAAACCCATGACAAAAAGGTAAAGAACCAATAGTGTTAACAACAAATAAACATTTTTGCTGCTTTCTCATATTGTCTGTAATTCCCCACAAGCCTGCAAATAGCAGTCTTTCAGAAGTTCACATATTTACTTGCTGGTTTATATTTTATGATATTTTCACAGTGCTGCTGATAGACAAGGAAGATTTAAAGGCATTGTTTTGTAGTCAGCAAGACAGGAGAAATTATAAAAGCCAGATGTGAATCTGGTCAGAGAAAAAAGAAGCGTGAGTCAGATCTGACCTGTACAATCTCCTCCCACAAACTGACACAGGTATCAAGATATGACAGGGGAACAGGACTGAAGAATGTTCTTTATACAGAGAGAGGCACAGAAGGAAATATTCACAAATGTGGGAGAAAATACTTGGGTTTACATAAATTTTCAAGAAAACGTATGAATCAAATCTTGGTTAACTTTTTCCTACTGATATATGCTCTGTCCTCCACCCCAAAGTTCTGTTAACCTTTCGCTCTGCACCTTGTTTTGATGAAACATGATTAACATGTTCCAGTTCAAACAGTATCATTTAAAACTTTATTTGCATGTAAGTGATGTTTCAAAGGTTTTACTTAGATTTAAGGAAGAAGGCTCAGTTTAGGTAGCTTTACCAAAGAGGGGGCAGGGTGTTTGAAAAAGAAAAAAAAAATCACAACGTTTTATATCTTTGTCCTGTATCTTAATGGATGCGGTTCTGGCCAGGATTTTCTTTTTTAAAGTGATTTGTCCTTTCTCCAGACAAAGAGAGCCAAAAAGATTCAGTTCCCACAGATTTAGGCTTGAGCTTAATATTTGCAATGGCACTGGCAGCATGTTTTAGAGCTCTTTTAGCTATGGAACTTGATAAATCACAAGAATTTATTCTTCTATCATCATGCTAGTCAAGTTTCTCTGTTTAGACATGGCCTGAAAAAAGAGATCTTAATAGTGTTAGTTCATGTCCATGGATACATCTCTGGAATTATTTAGTAATTAGTGTTCAAGGTTGCAAGCCTCTGTTTCACATTCTGTGCAATTTCGATTTGTGCTCTCCATTTTCTTGGCAATATCAGTAGCTGGAATTCCTTCAGAAGGAAGATAAGCACGGCAGTAAGGGCATGTCCACACATTATTCTTTAAACTTGCAGAAATACAGGAATGACAGAATCTATACATAGAAAAAAACCCCAAAACATGCTTCAAATAAGGTAGGGTATATAAAAAAAGAATTAAAATTTTGCACATTAGATCCCCAGTGTAATGTTGCAGGATATTTTTTCTTCTTAGATATATTGATAAGAAGATTGTGGGTATTGTTCCTGCAGCTCTTCTTGCATTAACAGAGCATTAACTGAGTCTGCTGCTAGCACTGAAATGTGGCTGTGGGGACTCATTTCAGAGCAGAAGTGAGGGACTCATCCCCTGTGACCAGGCAAAGCCTGCAGTCCATGATTTCAAGCCTTGCCGTCTCAGCAAAGTTGGTTTTTTTCTTTTTTTTTTTGGTAGCATTGCTGCTGGACAATGTCACAAACATGCATACTGATAGCTCACTGTAAGTCTCTAAGCTCATAAACAGAATACTCCATACTGCTCCTATGTTGGGCAAGAATTCAGGTTAAGATGAGGGAATTTCTCCAATACGTGACGAAGTCAGGAGCTGGAGAATCAGGTTTTAGGCAGCAGTCACAGGGGAAGTGTTAGGTGGTTGTGTTACAAGTCGGTTCCCTGTCCTAGTCACCTCAGGGTTTGGACTGGATAAAGGCATACCTACCTCTGGGAGTGTCCGAACCGCTTCACTTCTCTGTTTTTCTTAATAAAACCAGATTGGATTAGGGGTCACTGCAGCTGTTTTTAAAAGCTTTTTGTCAGTTACCGGTAT
Organism: Columba livia; assembly: GCF_036013475.1. Classification (NCBI taxonomy): domain Eukaryota; kingdom Metazoa; phylum Chordata; class Aves; order Columbiformes; family Columbidae; genus Columba; species Columba livia. The sequence continues at coordinate 116,908,426 of NC_088603.1, read as the reverse complement.
GACAGATAAGCTTTGGTGAATCTGTCCGTACAGATTTAAGACATTAGTGCTCTTCCCTATCTGAGCACCACTGCAAAGCCCCGGTGCTAATGGGACAGGAGATGGCCTTTCTTTGCAGTAGATTATGGCTCCCCATCATGTCGAGATAGGGATCTGAAGGGTCTCAGGTAGAGTGACAGCCTGGGGCTGCATGCAAGGACAAAAGAAAGGATGCACACTGACTGACTGACTGACTGACTGAGAGCCCCCCTGGCTTTGGAGGGGCTCTAAGGGGCTGTTGTGCCAGACTGCAACCTGCAGTGAACACACTGCTCAGCTTCGGTGAGCGCACAGACAGCAAACATGTAAGGGCAGGGACATGACAAAAGTTCTCGCATCTCTACGATAAATTTGCACTTGTGTCCTTCTGCTTTGAGACTGCAGGAGTGGCAGAAGCAAACTTGTGTCCCCAACCCCACCCCACCCACGTAAATGCAAAACTTCACTGAAATAAACTGCTGACTTTGCACTGAAACAGGCAAGGAGCAGCAACATCTTCTGTTTTGCCAGTTACATGCAGTAGCTTTCAGGAGAGAGGCACCTAAAACCATGAATCACTGCAGTCGTGGCTGGTAGATCACTAAAACCAGCAAGTACTCATGGTCATGCTGTGCCTCTTTAGGATGCTGCCATTCACACTCTCTTGTGCTGCCCCTCTCCTGAAGATTATCAACCTTTTCTTCTGCCTCCTCTCCCAACCCTCCAGCCCAACACAAGCTATTACATGCTTGTCTCTTAGATACTACCGCATTTTAGTGCAAATCCACCTGCTTTCCCATTTGCTGAAATGCAAACCATTGCACCAGAGCTGCTAAGTCCCAGTTCCACGTTGCCCCCACCAGCTCTGCTGTGCAGATCACAACTCCAGCAGAGAAGCGGAATTGGAAACTGAGGCAAAACCTTCCCAAGACACTGTAAAACAACTTGCCAGGTTTGCCAGTGTGTCCTGCAACAGCATTTCTAACATACTTAACAGCCTGTGATCGATCTATAGGGGGATTTCAGATGTAATCTCTTCTTCAGAAGACTTCTTCATATAGCTCCATGGAGCCATGTAAAAACAATCAAAGCGTAAGTCAGGCAAAAGGTGGTATTTTGCAGTCACTTCACAGAAGTATAAATGATTACAGAAAGTGCGAAGAGAGTACAGCCAAGACCCAGCACACTCCCAGTCCAAGGATAAACTCTGAATTGTTACACACAACTTGCCCTCGGGCAGGTTTTAACTTAGATTATTCCTGTACTTTAGACAGGGTTGAAAAGGTTTCTTTGTTTCCCTGACAAACGGAAGAGTCTTCCATAAATAACCCCATACAAGGTTCACACGTGCTGTCTGAGAGCTTTCCCCTTTTAATATCACAGAATATAAAGTCTGATTGCCCTTTGCCAGTTTGTTCATCCTCTCCTAAAACTGTCAGTAGCAGAGTAAAACAAACAAACAAACAAACAAACAAAAAAACAAAAAGAAAAAAGGAATATAAAGCATACAAGTACTGGCAAGGAATACTTACATTCATGTGTTATGCACAAATAGTTTTTTGTTGTTGATCAGTGATTTGTTCTGTTGACTATAAAAACCATTTAAAAAAATTTCAGGTTCAACAACAAAAATCCCTCCACTCTTAACCCAATTTATGACTCTGCTTTATTTGCTCAGTCTATACCTGAACGCGTAAAACAAATAAATAAAAAATCCCCTTAAAACGGTTGAGGTAGATGAAATAAAACAAAAGCATCTCAGGATATTGACACTGACCATTGCTAACAATGCTTTTTCCCTCTTTCTGTCCACCCTCAAATTGCCTCAAGTCTCTAGTCAGAGGCTGCAGGACACATCCAACAAAAGCAAATACATCATTTCTTGAGGATGCTGTAAAACAGTTGCATTTTGTGACGTACATACATATGTATGTCTCAGCTCAGGAACACAAAATTTTCCATGGTCTGTGACCTGGAATAAAACATAAAAACAAGCCTTCCCAGGTGAACAATAGAAAAGGCATAGCTGCTTCGCTAGTCATCTGCTGCAAAGGAACACTGCAAAGTTGCCTATAGATTCTGAGGCCAAACCAGTGGTCCTGGAAACTAAAAAAAGGTGCAGAAACATGCTAGGAAGCCTTTTATAATTTTTCTTATTTAACATTTTTCCAAAATTATTCCTAAACACCAGCCTAAGACATACTTCTTGCTGCTGTTATCCCTAAAAGGATGCTTGTGTTAGGTGCCACGTTTGTAAAGGGAGTCAGTAGCAGATGGTTCACGTTTGTTCTTGCATTTTACACCTGCATACATTGCTCTGTGCTGATTCTAGATGTGATCTTTATGCTATGCTTGCATCTGGATAAGACTGAGATTAGGCGGTGATACTTCAATTGTGGCTCACATAAATATTGTGGTGAAGACAACCGTTAGAAATACTCACTTGGAATTTGAACCAGAAGAATGGCTGGTATTACACATCAGTTGTGTAAGTGGTCCAGAACAACTGGCCTTATCCTAAAGCAGCTATCCCAAAACTGAGTTTCTGGCATATCCTACCCTTAAGAAGATTTGACTGGGGTGAATTTATACATATTTCTAGGTATTTAACAGGAGAAAGAAATGAGCACAGGTGTCACAACATCTCCCTGCATTCAGTAGAGAAATGGGCATAAATTAGTAAGTCAGTCTTAAACAGGCTGACTCGGGGGATGCTTTGCCTGTGCCCACCACCTATGATAGACAGTGCTACACTGTGTAACTTACCTATATGTAAATCACTTACCTATATGTAAATCACTTCAAAGCGGGCTTTCCCCTCTCCCTCAGCTGTCTTTCCAGATGACTCTCCAGCCGGACAGACCCCAGATGTCTGCACCCCAAAACCACTCCCACCCCCAAGCCCCACATCCTGGCCCCCCATTGGCCTCCGTCCCAGCAGGAGACATCCCAGGACCAGGCAGTGGGAAATCCCTTCACCTGGGCTGGTGGCCACATCGCCACCATGGCCCTGGCATGATGCTCTGGCCTTGCAGCACTTCACGTGATGGCAAATCTCTCCCTGTGCTGGGGAGCGGTGGAGGGAACCTCCTTTTCTCAAGAGAATTGTACATCCCTGGGTTCAGGGGTGCTGTGGATGGGGAGGGGATTGAGGTCTTGAAGCATCCACGGGCTAGGCACGACCTCAAAATTTTGAAAGCCTAAAAAGTGTCAAAATCAAATAAACACAGTGTATTTGTTGTGATTCCCTGTAATGTATACTTAGAAAATACTAATATTTTTAAGAGGGGTTAGAACGCTGGCAGGGATGCTGTTTAGTTAAAACATTGTTTGAAATCTAAACATTGTTTAAAAAAAAAATAAAAATTGTTTTAAAACATTTAGTTAAAACATAGTTTGGTTAAAAACCCAACACTGACGCAACTGACAATGCACTTACCTCCTGCTGCCTACTGATATTGTTGACTTGAGGCTGATAAATCAGTCACTGATTAGTTTTTAAAATAAATTTCCTTTTAGCACTGGAGATCACACTCAGGTCTAGACAGTAACAGCCCACATCCATTGTGCCAGTGCGATGGACCATCAACTACCACTGTCCAAGAAAAGGTGGAAAAAAGTGATGGCTACAAATTATAAACAGTGACAACAGATATTTGAGAGAAATTTCTTTCACTCTCTTTATTTGTAAGGACCTTGATTCTCTGTTTTACCTGTTTTCAGCCTCTTCTTCACCCAGTGCTCTCATGATAGCTGTGGTGGGGATGTCTGTGGCAAACAATGATATTTGGCAATGGAAGACATGAGGCACGTCCTTGTGTTGTCAATGGGCACAAACGTAGGTTACTTTTAGTGGAAGTTAAGGTACCAAGGGGCTACTGAGCAGTGGAAACGAAGCTGTGACTTTCCCTGGCATGTTCTCTCACCTCATGCATCCCTGTGCATGGAGCTTGTCTGCCCACAGTGGAAATAACACACAGAGGAACATGAAAAGAGCCAAGGCAGAATCCTGGAAGGAGTTGAACATGTGCGAATGTTGCACAGTGTCCTTAACGCAGCTGGTAAAGCAACTTACCACAGCAACTGTTGGGTTATTTTTGCCTGTGATGAATAAAAAAAGCAGATTCCCTCTAGGTGCCCCCAAACATGTGAACAGTTGAAGAACAAAAGTAGTATTCCCCCTTATTTGTACAGGTACTGAAAACTTTATAATGCGATTAGTAATGCACAAAAGTGAATTGGGATCTGTGTTTTTCTCACTTGGCTAAAAGTTGTCTATCTCCTCTGTTAGGTACAGTTGGAATAAGTTTCAATATGTCTTGGGCAGCATATATTTTATTATGATGGATTCATTTTCTTTAATATTGAGGAATTTTGAATATAGAAGCAGAAAAACTGATATCTGTGCATGTCTCAATATATGTATATATTTTCCAGTATCTGATATGCAATGTATTTTCTGTAGCTTAATATTTTTTACAGAAGCAAATTCAAGTATGACCCACTTTTGAGTAGGAAATAAAAAAGGAAATACAGTAGATTGGGCAACTCCAAAATGAAAGCATCAGCAAGTTCGATATCTCTCAGTTTGTACCCAGACTGCAGTAAAATTAGTAATCTCCAGTCAATGTGATTTTTTGTGGAAAATTCCATCACAGATTTGGGTTTAGAGGAAGATACCACCATTTTCTGAGCCCAAACTCCGCAGTGATGGTTATCTCATATACATATAAACAGCTTTTACAGTCATGTTGTTAACTTGCCAAATCAAAGACATAGTGACAACAGAAGGATAGCAGTTCCTGTGCTTACTATTTACTCGTATGCTACTCCACTGATGAATAATAAAAGCAGATGTAAGAAGAATTATGTCTCATTTTAAGTAAAAAAAAAGTCAGCAGTATGCATTGTTATAGAAACTGCAACAAAATATGTTCCAGCATATGTGAAAACTTGACAGTCAGAATGAAGTCAACTAATTTCCTCTGTCAGTTATTGGTTTTCTTTGGTATCAAATAAATCATGAGGAAAATGGTAATATCATGCCACTGGCTGAACTCTAATTTTGTCTATTGCTACGTTACGTTTGGTGTCAGTTGGTTAAGATTTACATCTCAGTTATACACAAATTTAATTTCTTTGCATATCATTGCATTAATAATGTAATGTGATAAAATGTCGTTAGCCAGTGTAAGATAATTAAGTGCAAAGGTTATAAAAGAAAATCAATCAGGGACTAAAACTACATTTTTTTCTGGTAAATCACACACTCATTTAAAACATGTCTTAATGTAAGTATGAATAATGTATGGAAAACATTTAATAATGAAGGATAAAAGTAAACGCTCTTTAAAAAAATATAAACTCCAAATAAGCCCTTAATGCCTGTCAATAATATGAGAAAATAAAAACACATTGTCATCATTGACATATGGAGAATAGAAGACTCAAGAAGACAGCAGTAAAACTACATCGGAGATTTTAGGAATTACTGACGGTAATTTTTCAGAACTGAAGAGGTGGCACACACAGACCTGACAGTGGTGGGAAGGGCTGGAATGATCACCGTGCTGGAAGCTTGTGGTGGCGTCAAGATCAGTGCTCACGACCAATGACATCAAATAAGGGCAGACAGAGTGCAGGCTCAGCCAAGATCTGGTACATGTGCACATTTCTGGCCAATAGGCATTTACAGATATGTATGTGTTTACTTAGATACCAGCATACAGGTAAATTGTCTACATTTGCCTAATTAGTTTCCTAGAAAAAAAGAAATAGTTAAGAAATAAGAAAATCTGAGAACGTATCAGGGAAGAAACTTAACAATATTAATGAAAATGAGGGTGTATATCAGAAGACTTTATTGGATAGAAAGTGTTCCACAATATTTTAAATATTAAAATGAACAATTTTATTAAAATCTCTTTCTGGATTTGGAAGGAAAGACAATAGTTAGAAGTAGATAGCAATCAAAAATATGTCGATAAAAATTACCAAATGAAGCCAAAGAAAATTCAAGCCGAGTAAAACCAGGGGCAATAGAAGTATAAATAAAAGAAGGTAAACCAGCAGCTAAGGCTCTGTACTGGACTGATAGGAGAGTGCTAATGGTGCAAAGAAGTGTTCAGCCGTCAGCTACAGTATTTGGTAAACACAAAAGGTTCTATTTGTAACTGATCAGGCTACTGGATAATTTGCCATCCCATAATGACCAGGTAAGTATTAAACCACATTAATTAAGAATAAATATTCTAAAAGGAAGACAGAGAGCACTTTCACCCAGTAATCCTAGAAGAGTTGGCTGAGGAGTTTTCTGTCTTGCTGTTAATTACTGTTAATAATTCTGAGCATGCAATGGAAGTCCTCCGATGCTGGACTCAAATGACATGGTTGACCTCATTAGTTATAAAATGTAAAAGATGAAGTTCAGTCAATAAAAATATATTTATACTCACTAACATGGTTTTAGAATTAGGTCTCAGCAGGTTTTTCCATGATGAAGTTACAAATATAATTGTTTTTTTCAACTGTAGTACACTCCCGTAGGATATTTAACCTAGGCTTTCATGTCCTACAAACTAAAATAAATTAGCATCATATAATATGAATAAGGTACACAGGAAATAAGAAATGCTATATGACAGTTCTTACAAAGTAGCATCAAAACCACACACACCTGATCTAAGATACTATTCCTATGAATAATCTGGAAACAAATATAAACGCATCAAATAATTGTATTTGCAGATGTGAAAAGCACAGATGAAAGGATAAATCATAATGGCAATGGACATTGTGCAGTGTGATCTGAATTCCAGGATAAATTGGGCCCATTCAAAGAAAGCGAATCCTAAAAAGTCAAGTGCAAGCTCATATATCTAGGGGAAAAAAATTGTTCCGTAATTCTAGAAGAGTAACTAGTGGCTGAACACAACCAGGCACTGGGGTGGAGAAGCAGCATGTGCTTCCCTGGTAGCGCTGCTATCAAGGAAGGCCAATGACTTCTGATGAGGATAATGACAGTAAAAGTTGAAAATGAAGTATTCATTGCATTATATTCAGGGCTCTAAGAGCAGAACAAGTAAAGGAACCTCTGTTTATTGCGACTCACCTACTAAATTTCACTTCTTTTTTTTTTTTTAATCAAGAGATAGAATTAAACCCTTCAGCTTAGTTGTTTATCTGAGCGCTGTGCACTTTTTACACAAATTTGAAAGAAATAGCTGCTGTACACCACTGTTCAAATAGGGCAGAGTTGGGTATTTATTGGTTCATTTCAGAGAGGTTTTGCTACTCGTACATAATTTTTCAGTATTTGTGAGTTCCTTATTTCCTATTTTTGAGGGCTTTGAGCACTATTAAGCTAAGCATTCTGGAGAGTCACAAAGCTTTAAGGGGCTTGTTGGCTCTGGATTGACAGTGACACTCAATCTGAGTTTTAAGACTGATTTTGCCCAAAGAGGCAAGACAATATCCTCACCTTCTCTGTGTATGTGTAAATCTGTCTGGCAGCACCTGACCTTGTGGAGCCTCCACCTGATGACAGAGCTGCTGTGTCAAGACCTGAGCCTTCTGTACCTCACCCAGACACCGTGCCAGACCCATCTGTGAGCACTGGGGGGCTGTATCTGCTCCAAATGCCAGTGCAGAGCCAACCCCAAGGGGACCAGACACCCTCACCCAGTGCTCCCAGCATGGAGGGTGTGGGAAAGGCCCAAAGAAAGAGAAAGAAATATGGTATGAGAAGGCTCTAGCAGGCAATAGCTCAAGGAGGCTGACCTAGAGCTGCAAGCTGGTTTTATTAGCTCTGCTGACAACAGCAACAGCTGCCAAATCCATGGTATTTAGTGAACACAGTCTCTGTTGAAGGGATACAAGCATAACCTTGAGAAAGAAGAGCTGGGAACATCGTAACATGATAAAACATTAAATAGTTTTCCCTCCTAGGCCCTTAATGTGGCTGCACTGTCCCTTCAAGCAAGGCATAGCATAACTCAGATAACCTGCACCCACAGATAATCTGCACAAAATTGCATTAAGAAAATGGGGATAATAGAAGGGGATGAGACGCTGGGAAATGGTTCCTGAACAGAGGCTCTGGGATACATTTCCCCTGGTGTAACCTGAGCGTGCATTGAATGAACGCTGCTGCTGAAACAGAGAGCATTTTCCCACCCACACCTAAGCCATGATTTTACAATTGAAAATGCATGTTGAAGCACAACAGGTGTTTGCTGACTAGCCTAAAAAGAGCACACTGAGCTGCCTTTCCTCCTTGTTTCCTTGTCCTAATTAAAAATACTAAGATTGTAGAAGATTTCCTCTTACGAGTTTCCTGTCATTTATGCAAGTCAAAAAGAGACAAGTATTTCGCACTCCCCAAAGGGAGGCACAAGAGCATGCACATATGTCAGGCAGCAGGGCTGTTGCCTTTAAATGTGAATTTTAACTTTAGTGAGCTTCCTTACATGATGACCCTTCATCTATTTACCTGATCATAATGAAACTATTCTGAGAAAGTAATCTCTGACAATGATATTATTCAGTATAGCATCCTAAAACATTAGTGTCTTAACCTTTGTTAGACTGAGAACAAAAATTAAGTTACTAGGTAACATCAATTGAAGTAGAAACAAGCTGCCTGGTGGCAGCATGTGTTGCCATAAAGCTGGTTTTATAAAATCATGGTGTAATCTATAACTTGCACTTGTACCTTGAGGAATGCAGCATTCTCCCAGGAGAAACCCTTGTGAATTTAGTCAAAAAGATAAGCCATATAAGCACGGATGCAGAGAGAAATCCCATCAGAGTTCCAGACCCGAGCGGACGGAGGAAGAAATGCAGCCGACTCAATATGAGTGATAAAGCATACTTCAACTTTATTGCCCGAGATAGCGTGCATTTATACCAAATACCATAATTATGCATACTTGTCTCTATCTAATAGGCTAAGCACATTTACTTACTCCACCTACTTGGGTTTAGCTAGCTATGCGCATCCCACATTCTTCTGACTCTTATGTCTTCAAAAATATCCTGACCCTGCCTTAGTTAGTACTTTTCCGTTCCCCCCTTTCCCACGGCCTAATAGACAAGCTAACTAAGGCCTACTTATGTCAACTAAAATGGGCTCTGCTCGTACAGTTGCTTGGTGGACTCATGTCTGTGCTCCTTGAGCCAATCCCCGACACACGGATATTTTTAATGGTTAGCATTTTAAGAGAAGGATTAAAATATTTTTGTTAATTTATGAAATTACTTAGCTTCCATGCTTCCTTCATGAGAAAGCGGCAATGAGGAAAACCAATTAATTTATTCACTGAAATTTATTTTTTGTTATCAGCATATAGGAAAATAATCTGCTTAAAGCCAAATAATTTTTAAAACTTTATTTGGTATTTTAATTTATCTATTCCTGATATTTGCCTCCAGCTCCAGTCCTATCTGTAACTGTGGTTTCCACACAGGTTCACAGACCTTCCCACTGAAGCCACAAAGGCCTCCCATCCTGCCCATCCTTCATGTACCCTCAAACCATTGCTCTGACCTCTAAGCAAACTGGGATTTGGGTCCAATAATTATTCCTTGCAGTACTGCCCTTCCAGGTACAGCTTTGTACACCGCTGTAGTCATTTTTCTCCAGTGTTTCTTTGTAAACCTGTAATTCAAGTTTGCTGCTTTAGCTTCCTAGGTTTTTGTTATGCTTCTTCATGTAGTGTTGCCTGACCAGTATCACTCACTGCTTTCCTGATCAATTTGAAATAGACATTATTTGTAACAAGTAAATATTTGGGTTTTGTGTGTGTGTGTTTTTTTTGTTTGTCTGTTTGTTTGTTTTTCCTGTGTGAGAATGCATGCTTGAGTAAATGTTCAATTTTCTCTGTACTGACACAGCATTTTCCCCTGAAGAAACCTCCACCAAGGAAAGGGACCAGCAAGCTTGAGACAGTGGCTGGCTGAGGGACAGCTCGCTCCACCTGGCTGGGCTTTTGGAAAGTGAACTAGAGAGAAAAGAAGCCCCAGGGGCAGCGTGAACAAGAGGCAAATGCGAAGGGAGCTACTGCAAAGCCTTTATCTAAAAAGGGTGTAGCCACACCGACCACATTCAGATTAGAGGAACTACACCTCTTTGCTGTTGGGCTCTTGCACCTGTCTGCTTATTAGAGGATCTGTAATGGCAAGAAGTGAGTTCATGAGTTCTGTTCCAGCAATAGAAAAAGTCTAGATTTTTCCTTTTCTAGGGGATGCCCCCTTTCAAAGGAAAGGGCAGCTTCAGCTCAGGAATATATGATGATTTTTGCGAAGTATAGTAGGTGCAGATCTAACAGGTGACTGAAATATTGTTCCTCAAGAAATTACTTTATTAATTTGTTTTTCACCTTAAACTGGCACAGAAGTTGAAATTTTGAAGGTCAACCAGGATGTTTAATTTTAAAAAAGCTTCTGTTTTTACTTGGTAATGTCATGCTTTTGATGTGTAATTTATGTTGTAATGTGAAATACCTTTTTGAATTAAATGGAATTACTAAATGTAAAAATTTAAGCAGGCTATTTGGAAGTGGTTAGAAAGTTTGGACTTAATCTTGCTATGGCTGCTACCAGACATGAGACGTGGAAGAAAAAGAAATTATCCTATGGTCGTGTTTTTCCAGTTTGGAAGCCAGCACTGACAGATGCAATCTAAGACACTCCTTTTCCTTCCTCCATTTCCCTTCTTTCCCAAACAGCAAAAAAAATAATTATCTATTTGATTCTAATTCCTAGCAGAAAGGATGGTTCTTACTTGTGTTGGTATCGTGCTGTTTGGAAGCTGCTGGAGTGGAGTGCTCTGACTCTACCCTTTGCCTTCCATCTCTTCCCAAGCTCAAGACTGTATTCCTATAAGTACTAGAGGAAAAATCACATCTTGCACATGAAATTCAGTGACTCCTGGTATAATTGAGGTGAGAACTTATTCCTTTATGCTTCAGATTATAATGCAGCAATTGAGAAGCTGAATGATGTCGCAGAATAAAAGTAGCATTTCTTATATTCAGCAGGAAGACTTAGAGCAGTATTGTACATTTCAATAAACAAAGTTAAGTGTTCTCTGTTTCCCTGTTGCCAGCCCATTGGTTCACTGTTACTGAGGAAGCAGCTCTGGTGCTTTCAGTGCAGACAGTAGCTGGTGATTGGAGTTATCCTCAAAACTGAGCTGAAAGAAGACAATGCATGGCTATGGCTTTGTTACCAAGTTTTGCAGCCTAAGAAGAGTGGATTTGTAGACTGGACCAGCTGGCACTTTTGGGCTTGTGGACTGGCCACCCATCAGCAGTTTCAGTGCAGTAGCTGTGCCCACGGAAAGCATTTCTAGTTCAGTTACATCTAAACCCTTCTCATACGGACCCAAAGTGCAGTGAGCAAGCACACTTCTCATCCAAATTAAAACAGCGACCAAGTTATATCTTATTGCCTCTCCAAGTCCAGTTCATGCTGTCTAAGGAACATTTCATCACCTTCGGGGTGGTTTTGCAGATAGCTGAGGTCACTTGCAGCCCAGGGTTCCTTTGAAAGGGCTGGTCCCATCTCCTGCTCAGAGCCACGGCTCCTTTCTCCTGTTTGTGCAGCTTTGGCCAAATGGTAAAATGGACCACTTGTTAAAAATAGGGTTAATTTTCAGCTGTGTTAGTTCATTGTTCCAGGTGATTTTGCATTCACTTGAGAAAGACTTACTGAGGTTCAAAGTGGTAGCACAAAGCGGGGAGGAATTAGGGAGGGTGGACCTGCTGGTTTTTTGGTTTAGTTTTAGGTTTGTTTTTTTGTTTGTTTGGGTTTTTTCTTTGTGTGTGTGTCAGTAATTGAGGCTTAAGTTGGCTTCAATTACTTGTGAAACTATGCCATAAGTAGACATCCACATGATGGTTCCTAAGATAAACAGAAACACCCAGTAGCTATTTTTATTGCTGATTTTATTCAGCAAGCACTAGCATTTAAAGAATTATTAAGCTGAGTAAAACTCATAGATTTTACACGCTATTTGGATTGTTTCATCTTTCTCTAAACTCTACAGACACACAGAATGGAAGGAACATGTAACTTGAAAAAAACTTTCCCCATTCCTTTGCCATTGGTATGAAAAAATATCTCTTGAGTGCTATTTTTCTTTCACTTTCCTCCTGTTGTTCTTTTTTTTTCCAACCATGATAATTTATGATCACAAAGAGTCTAAACAGGGTACTTTCTAGGAATATGGTACAGTCTATTAATAGAATCCAAATAACAAAATGTTGGTTTGGAAATATTATTTCTCACACCTTTTTGCATACAATAAAGTCAGTTTCAAAAAATTCTTTCAATTCAATCAGCCTGCAGTGTGGTAGATGAATTGCATCTACTTGACTATGATGACTTAAATTCTAGCAAGCTTCAGTTGACCTCTCTATGGCTACTTAGTTATTTCTAATGCATTGAAATACTTTTTGCAGTGATAATCGGCACTGTTTATGCAAAGACTGAATTTCTTTAAATGATGAGGAAAAGTTTATTTACTCGTTTTGCTCTGTTTGGTTTCTTAAACGTGGTAAAACAAATCTGTTTGTGGACAGAGAGGTGATTCTAATAATATGAAAGACAGGAAATCTCAAATTGATTTTATCCCCTGGAGTAATATCTGGTAAACAATGGAAAACTCTGATGTTATCATCCCAAGGCATTTTATTGTATGACTACGTAGCACTTTATTTATGTAACTAAAAGCCTGGAAAAATACTCTTTGTGAGCCAGGAAAACATCAATTGCTAAGTGAGAATCTACTCTTTGGCTCATTTCCATCTTCTCCTGTCTCCAACTGTTCTTGCTGAAGAGCAGAAGAGAAAATCCAGTTGAATACAACAATAATGTGCTGTGAATGCCTTTTAAGAAAAAAGATGAGAAAAAACTAATATTAATATGTATTTACAAGTTTCCTCTGCATTGAGCACGTTGCTTTTTGGCTAAAAGTATTTAAATGTAACTGAATAACAATGATTTGTAAAGTCTGTGTCTCAGAACTTTTAACAACACAGCTTGCCCTGGTAATGTGAAAAAGTGTAGCTTCTCTGTGGACATGAGAAACCAATATCCATATGTTAGAAAAATTCCATCTGGTCTTAAACCACAGTCTCACCCAACGACACTACAAGTAACTTGAGGACATGGCAGCTTCTCCTTCCCTCCCTGCTGCTCTCTGTGCCAGCGGCCAAAGCGGCTTAGGGCATCGGTCTGGTGGGGGACATTGGTCCGGTGGGTGGCACCATTCTGTTGGGCCACCACAGAAGTCATGGGCAAAAGGAGCTTGCAAATCACCTTGCAATGACTCACAGGAAGCTCAGTTTTCATACATGGCATAGTACAGTCTAATTTACCATAATTTTTTTGCAAACTGAACTAAAAAGGTTGCTTCATGTCACGATTTATTTAGTATTTTGCTATATAGCATGGAATAAAAAAGAAAGCTTTATGTTCGAGAGAAAATACTGTTTATTTTCATGGCACAGGAAGGAAAAGGTTTTGTTTGTGTGTTTGTTTTCTTTAACTTAAAGGCTTTACATGTGAATTCACCTCAGGTGAGCAGATGTAGTATGTTCATGATTACATCATGAAAAGTTCTGAAATCACAAACCCACTTGCATTTCCACATCCACACACTTAAGTTATCTAGTTATTGCCCCAGTGAATTTTTTTTTTCCTTTTATATAGATGGCTTAAATTTAACATCACTCTGACAGCTAAGCTCACTGAAATCAGAGTGGAAGCTAAGGAACTGGTTTTAATTAACTGGTTTTAATTCATACTTTCAGTTACTCATCTACACTTCTGTGTATGTATAGCATAACCAGAGCTTGCCTCTCATCCACGTGGCATGTTGCTACTCACTTTTGACCACCTACATGTTGCAGCTGTGTACTACACATATTCTAAGACGTACTTCAGAATACACCTTGATCTAGAACTACGCTATATGTTGGGCTTCTGCATGTGGCTAACACTGCAAAAATGAAACCAGTTTGGGGAAATTAGTTCGAATAGCACCCACACATTAAGAATCAGTTTGTTAGTCAGTCCTTTGTTAGTGATTCAGTTTCACCAAGTAGGGGCAACATCCCCAGGAATTCCTCTGACAAAGGACCCTCCAGAATCTGGAAGATTATCCAACTACAGTTTAAATAAATGTACAGCAAGGATGACTGATTTAAGATAGAAGTCTCTGAGATCACTAGGAAAAGAGAAGGAAAGTGTGAGACATAGAGTGTGTGAGAGAGAGCAAGGGAGCAACCTTCACTTTTTCTTACGAGTTATACCTGTCCCTAAACTTTGTAGTGAGTGGAGCCAAGGTCCTGGTGCTGAGCTGGGACTCACTTGCTTTCCTTCCTTTCTTTTTCTGCTTCTCTCTTTCTTTTGTTAAGCAGAAGCTCCATACTTATATGAAAAACCTTGATTCTTATGGATAAGTTTTAGATTGACATCTGTTAATAAAAAGAGGCTCTTAGCTTAGAAGCCTTGGGGAAGTACCAGCAAAGAATAAAAGATTGCTGTTGATCTTGGCCTGAGTCAGGGGAGTGGTAGATGGCTGCTTCAATGGTGAACAAAAGAGAGGTTCTAAAGAATTGTTACCTTGGAATTCCTAGCCTGAGCAGGATCATCAAGAGCTACCAGCTCTTCCTAGCTCTGCCTAGGTACAGGAAGTTGTTCCCATGAGGAACTGCCTGGAAGGAGAACTGTGTGAACAGGTATTCCCATCTCATCCCTAAAAGGGCATGAGTGTCCCATTGATTCATAACAGCTGGAGATGGACCATCTGCTATCATCTACTTTTTATGACCCACCCTGAGGCATGGCTGGGCAAACCTTACCATTTAACCCTCCCAGCTTCAGAACTGACCTTCTCCTTCAGCCAGTGTGTCTTCTGCCACCATGGGCTTGGTGCATACAGGCTTGGTACACACTCAAGGCCCCTGGCACAGTTCTTGCTGCCTTGCTGTGTGAAATCTTCCTTCAGAACTATTTTTTCCTTGTCTCTTGGGAAAACATGTGTTGATTCAGCCCAGGAGGAGTTGTTCTTCCTTCTGTCTGTGTGTGCTGTTTTTTGCTCATCTTGCAAGCTGCAGAAGGGCATTTTAAGAGATTTTCCTGATCTACGGAAGGCAGTGGAACTCAGGGGGCTACTTGTGCATGGCAGACGTCACAGACCACAGCCTCTCCTTGGCAGCAGTTCATCTTCCATTCCAGTGATGCTGGTGCAGAACAGCCAACACACAGGATCACGTTGGCCAAGATCACATTTGCTTATGGCTTGTGAAGGCCATAAGCAAATCCAAAAGCTGAGAAATCAGGGTCGGGGATTAACCTTGAGGAGTTAGCATGTAACAGCTAACTGGCTGTAAATCTGCACTGATACCTAAGTTGCAATGATTTGTTACTGTATCACTGTGGTTTATTAAAAAACCCTCAACCAACCAACTTCCCTCCCACACCCCAGTATGTAGCTTCTTGCATGATTTTAGCTAAATCTTAAAATCTCACCTCAAGTTATGCTGGAGTGAATTGCTGTGCAAAACATCACTTTTGTAATTCTGCAGAAGCTTGAACTGAGCAAAAACTCAAATGTACCCTTGAAGTTTGCAGGGAACTGGGAGTCCATGATGTAAACTTTCAGGGATACATTTTAACCTGTAACTAACCTACAGGTAAATGGACATGTTCCATATTCGAGTAACTGCAAATAAAAGCATTGGATTCAACCTCAGATTGCAGCATTTGCAATTCTTTATTCTTTTTCATCTGTCTTACACCTGCACAATAATACAAGAATGATTTTATTAACAGATGAATAAAACCTTTCAAATAAACTTTCTCATTAGCAGCTTAGTGAAGCAGAAAGGTCATGATCTCTGGCGAGGTGATCTGTACACAGGAACCGCAGAACTAAGTTCAGGAAGCTTCTAGCCCAAGGGGGTGAAAAAGCACTCCTGCCAGAAGCAAGGAAGCACCAGAAGGGTAGAGGACACATAGTTTCAAGTCCAAATTTTACAGTCATGTTATGTTTTTTTAACAATTGAAACAGTGCACATATTTTTCTATCTCAGTGATGTTTTTGTTCTGGTCTATTCAAGACACTTTTTTACTATCTGCTCTCTTTTTCTGTTCCCTCTGACTAGGCCTCCCCTGTCCCACCCCATACTACACAGTCTCACTTTTATTCACCTTCATTTCCTTTGACCCATCTCTTCTTCTGTAAGAAACAGCATTTTTGGTTAAATAATTCAGACAGTTAAAGCACTGATTCATTACTTTGTATTATCCCTTTGTGCTTCTGTCCAATATCTGTCCCATCTATTTGTACACTGTCAGAAAAAAACTTGTGAACATGTTGCCAGGCTTGGGAATGATACAAGTAATTAGTGGTGCTATATTCCTTCTGATGTGCCTTCTGCCCTGTAAATATAGTACTCTGTGAATCCTCTTTGACTATAGCATTTTTTGCAACAGATCTGGGATAGAACACCCTGAGCTACTGTGTTCATTGGAGATGAGGTTGTTCATCCCTTCTTAGTACGGCAGGCAAATCAGAGGCTGCATCAAAGGTTTCTCCATCATGGGAAAACACAACAGATCCATGAGATGGCAGAGACTATGAAACAGGCGTGACGGAACCAGTCCTTTGGACAGAGTCATACTGGGAGAGAACTGCCAGGAGAGCAATGCTAAGGATTGAATTGCTAATGCTGGTTAAAATGAAAATGTGTAAAGCATGTTTTCATATACAGAAAATAAATGTTGAGCACACAAATGTAGGTTTAGAATGCAGAGCTGCTCTAATTAAAAAAAAAAAAAAATCAAAACAAAATAAACACAACACATTTACAAAGTTCACCCTGTGTAAGCCACAAAAAAGAGTTTTCACTCTGTAGCAGTTACCAAAGATTGCTCAAAGCCACACCCTGACTAGAGAGCAACAAATAAACAAAAGTTGAATATCTGCCAGAAAGACATCATGATGGTCAGAATTTTAAAATACATTTTAATGTAATGTGTGAGCAGGTTTGGGACTTCTTCTGATCCAGTTCGATCTGGCAGATTTAATTTGTGTATCGTTCTGAAGTAATGGTTAAGAGGAGTACGGGAGAAACACTGTTGTTCCAAAGCCTCCATGTGGAGGTCATACTTCAAAATATCCATGAAAACATTATTTTGGAATAGCACTGGGGAATTTCCAAATGTGGATGCACAATAAATATTTGTAGAATGTTGGCCTTCAACTTGCTCTAAAAAATCTATCAAAGCCAAAATATTTTTTCTGCAATATTTAGTAGCTTTTGGATAGCATCCCCAGGACTCAGTCCTGAAAAACAGTGAGTTGTATGGTCTATCAGGTTTTTTTCTTACTGCCTATATTAAATAATTAATTTTTCATTCAAAGGAGTTGACCCAATTGATATAGATGAATGAGTGAACACTAATTTCCAAATGACTGAATTTGTTAGGGAAGACAATTATATATTATTTTTATGAGGTTTACTTGGTTTTTAATTAGGATATATTAATTCTGTAATACTGACTATAAAAATAACCACATCTTCCTTTTGCCTTTTTTTTTTTTTTTTTTAAGGATTTTATACATAATGACTTACTGTGGAAATCAGTTGCACATAAAGAGTAATTCTGGCAGTGGGGGAAATGAGTTTCGGCTTTTTATGCCTTTGTAAATCATGCATCTGAAAAATAAGGTGTGATCTCCCATTCAATGTAAGTGATAATAGCATCTCTAACTCCGACATTTGCATTTAGGAAGGACTGATCTCCTGTTTTAAGTCTTCCCTCAGAATAAGGTCTGTCCTGTACTTACCTGTCACCCTTCAGTAATTTGTAAAAACTTTCTGCTTCTGACAGGCCTGTCAAAACCTCAGAAATTTGGCTAATGATTTCCAAATCTTAGTTTTGAAATCATGCTCCATCATGGTCAAGCCTTGATTTCCAAAGACATAAGGGCTTTTTTTTTTTTGTGATGTTTACAAGCCTTGTCTTAAGGACTGTTCTTGACAGCATGTTAAAACCCAACCCTACTCCAGTACTCCACATTTGTAAAAAACGTGTTCAAAATTACTCCTTCTTGTCACTGATCACCATTGTTGTCTTTCTTTCAACTCACTTCCTTACTCAGGTTACAAGTGTAAAAGCAGAATTCTGTATATCGATCATGCATTAATAGGTAAATCTCAAAAATGATTTTTATTTTATGCATACAACTGAACAGCAACAAGCCTGCCAAAGAAACCACAAGCAGTTCTTTACTTTTTAATTATTCTGGCTATTTTTTTTTTAATAACTCCAGAGCTGCATGCTTTTTAATTTTTTTTTTTTTTTTTTACTTGTTGGGTTAATAACTTTGCAAAACCCTGGCTGATCCAACTTCCCCCTCCCCTGCACCTCGTTTAACAGGAAGCACCTCCGCTGGACAAAAAGCTGGCCCGGGCTGCCCAGCCACGGTGGGAGGGGCAGGGATGCAGGGTGAGGCAGGCGGCTTGCGCAGCGGTGGGGCTGGCACCTGGGCAGGGGCAGCGCAGCGGCTGGGGCCAGGGGGCAAACGCCAGCCCTCGGCCTGCCAGAAATCTGCCTTCTATTAGAGAGCAGTGTAGGGGAAAGGGACCTGGGGGTCCTGGTGGACAGCAGGATGACCATGAGCCAGCAGTGTGACCTTGTGGCCAGGAAGGCCAATGGCATCCTGGGGTGTATTAGAAGAGGGATGGTTAGTAGGTCCACAGAGGTTCTGCTTCCACTCTACTCTGCCCTGGTGAGACCACATCTGGAATATTGTGTCCAGTTCTGGGCCCCTCAGTTCCAGAAGGACAGGGAACTGCTGGAGAGAGTTCAGCACAGGGCAACAAAGATGATTAAGTGAGTGGAGCATCTTCCCCCTGAGGGAAGGCTGAGGGAGCTGGGGCTCTTTAGCTTGGAGGAGACTGAGGGGTGACCTTATTAATGTTTGTAAATATGTAAAGGGTGAGTGTCATGAGGATGGAGCCAGGCTCTTCTCAGTGACAACCAATGATAAGACAAGGGGCAATGGGTGCAAACTGAAACACAAGAGGTTCCACTTAAATTTGAGAAGAAACTTCTTCTCAGTGAGGGTGACAGAGCACTGGAACAGGCTGCCCAGGGAGGTTGTGGAGTCTCCTTCTCTAGAGACATTCAAAACCCACCCAAACACCTTCCTGTGTAACCTCATCTATGTGTTCCTGCTCCGGCAGGGGGATTGGACAAGATGATGTTTCGAAGTCCCTTCCAATCCCGAACATTCTGTAATTCCGGGTGTCTCCGGCCCGGGTACAACAGCCTGCAGCCTCAGCGAGGCGAAAGCCGTTGGCAGCACCTCTCCGCGAACACCCGCCTCGGAACGCACCAACAGCCGCGGCGGCGGGGGGTGGAAACATATACAAACCCACTCCCGCCCGGCCACCGTCGCCTCCCCCTTTCGGCCCCTTCTGCTCGTGCGCTCCCGGCCCGGCCCCGCCCCCTTTCGGCCAATCACATGAGTGAACGCGAGGGCCGCCGGGAGTGGGCGCTACCTGGGGGCTCGGCTGAGGCGCAACATGGCGGCGCTGGCCGGTTGCTGAGCGGTCGGTGGCCGCGGCGCCGGGGCGAGGCGGCTGGAGCGGGAGCCGCGGGGAAGCAGCAGCGGACAGACAGACAGACGGGAAGCCGGCGGGCCCGGACGGGAGAAGAGCGGAGGAAGGTGGCGGGGGCGGCTCGAGCCCCCGGGCGGCGGCGATGGCCCAGTGCGTGCAGTC
Source organism: Columba livia (assembly GCF_036013475.1). Classification (NCBI taxonomy): domain Eukaryota; kingdom Metazoa; phylum Chordata; class Aves; order Columbiformes; family Columbidae; genus Columba; species Columba livia. The sequence continues at coordinate 116,888,603 of NC_088603.1, read as the reverse complement.
GGTGCAGGAGTTCATCCAGGACTCGTTCGTACCCTTGGTGGCCGCGCTGTGCAGTGAGGAGGCGGAGAAGCTCACTCGCAAGAACAACCTGAGCTTCGCCGAGCTGGTGAAGCCCTTCTGCCGCCTCACCTCGGAAGGTCAGTGCCGGGAGCGGAGCCGGGGCGCGGGGTTTGTTTACACGGGGCGGGGGAGGCGGCGCCGCTCCCTTCCGCCCGGTGGGCCAGGAGCCCCGCCCGGCTGCCCGGAGCGGCTGTCACGGCGCCTCCTTGGCGCGGCTGAGGCGAGACCCCTTCCCCCGGACCGCGGTGGTGTCCTCTCGGTCGGGAGTTACGTGGAGCGGTGACAGGCTTCGCGGAGGCGCACCTTTGCCGGGGTTGCACCAGGTGGCTGTCAAGTCTGTTTTATTTATTTATTTACTTGTTTATTTTCGGTCTGTTCTTCTCTGCGGAGGCTTGGAAGTTAGGCTCCTCCTGGAGACATCACAGCACACGGCGGAAAAGAAGGGTGTCTGCAAATCTAGCTCTTCTCTAATTTTTCTTTCTTTAAAACGACTTCACTGTTATCTCTTACCTGCCTATTGCTGTAGATTTTCTTGGATTTCACAGCCGTGTTAAGGCTGTTAGAAAAGTACTCAGTCGTTGAAGGTATGCTCAGAGTTTCGGAAACATTAGTTGTAATTTCGGTTGCAAGTCATTGTTTTAGCTCGCTTGTAGTTTTATGGTATATACTTGTTTTGCTTGTTTCTGTGAGTAAGAGGTGTGCAAAGAGCAGGTGGGAACTGAGCTGGCTGTGTGGCACAGGTGAAATGACAATGTAAAGCAGCAGCAAAACTGGATATTGACCAGAGAAACTGACCAATGGAAGGTGGTACTATAGGATTCTTTTACTGTAATGCTTCAACTTACTATCTGGATTTTTATTTTTTTTTTTTAATGTAACTAAACTATGCTCTTCAAGCCACTGCTCATCAGAATAGTATGCAGAATAGCAATTGGAATAAACTGTCAGAATAGCAATGCAGTTACACTTGTCAAATTTGGTTTCTGACAGCTCAGACTTCAGTCTCTTCGTGTCCTGTGTTGAGGAAACAGTGTGGGAAAACACTTGAGTTAGTTTTTTGCATTACTATATAAAAAAAAAAAGGCACCAACTTAAAAGCTAGTATGCATTAAAATCTGCCTTAGTCCTGTGGCAGGTCTTAACTTAGTAGACATAACCTTTATAAAGGCTTTTCCCTTTTTTAGCAACACTCATGAGCTCTGTGAGAATGCATAGATAAAAATAATAAACGCAGCAGCTCACGTCCTTGCCGTTCTGAAGTTGCTTAAATATCCCTATAGGTTCTTTAGTGAAAGGCTTTCAAAATGCATCTAGCAAAAAAAAAAAAAAAACAGGCAGACTGTTCAAAATGAAGCATTTGCTCTCAAGGTTACTTAATTCTGTTGTTGCTTAGTAGTAAATATTTTTGTTGCAATTATAGCAACAGTTAAGGAACTTGCAAAGCTGAACTATTCTCAGTGTTCCCCCTGTAAATGCACACCTGAGTAGTATGTGGGTACTTTATATAAACCAAACTAGTTTTTACTGTCTTTTAGTAAAGGAATTAGTCATGGCTGAAGATTACACTTCCTCCCTTGATATAATGTAAGACTTTGAGCTTATTATGGAGAGACTGATACTGACTCAATTTCTGCATTCTTCTAAAAACTTGTAAAGAAAAGCTATACTGTTTGTTTTTCATAATTTTGTAGTACTTTTTGATGTTTCTGTAATTGGTCTTATGCAAGCTCTGTCATGGAAAAAAGTAAAACCTCCATGAATTGCCTCTAAAACCCCATTAATTTCCTGATTTTGCAGCTGTGGCTTTTGTGACATATATTTGAGAAGGGGCATCCTTGCTGTTCTGTGTAGGCTGCATAACTTTAACAGTGTGAACCATCTTATTCAAAACCTGATGGTCAGAGAACCAAGAAGCTGAAGCTTGGTACTGTGGGTTTTGTTGCTCTGTATTCTGATTCAACAGGCTGCAAGCCACACTGCAGTTCTTCACTCCTAGTGTGACTTCCTATTCTAGCTTCATGGAGAAAACATTACTGTGTGCTATATGTAATTTCTTGTGGTGAAAGCCAGTGTGCTGATGATAGCGAAACCAGTAGCAGGCGGTATTTTCTTCAGACAGAACAGTAGTTCAGTGTAATGAAGTTTCTCGTGAGTTTGTTTAAGAATAAGCAATTTCTCTAGTTCTGGACTTTGTGGAGTTCTAAGACAGGGAGACATGCTTGTTGAAGTCACTATTCTTGTTGCATAGTGACACTGTAAACTGTATCCTGTGTACAAGACCTAGAAATATTGTATAAGTTCTTAAATTGCTGTACCTTAATAGGTCTGACCAAACTTAGCAGTAAAATTTTTCCACTGTGCTTTTCATATCCAACTAAGAGGATGAGAAGCACAATTAATGATCTGACCCTCCACAACTGCATGCTTCACTGCTTGTGATTGTTTTGATATTTTCACTTATAAGCACAGTTTTTTTCCTAAGCAAGTATGAAATACTGTGATGTGGTGTGTGGTGTTTTGTTGTTTTTTGGTAATGAATACTCCTGTCTTAGTGGCTATTTCGTTGACTTTCTAATGTAAAATTGGATTGATTAGTATTTCATCTCTTTAGAAATAAGCTGTCCCTTTTACAAAACTATAAAGTACATTAATTACTTCCTGAACTCCTCTATAATTTGAAGAGCTCAGTCACTGGTTTCTTACTGCACTCTTAGAGTCCTGTTGCAATACAGATTTTTCTCTGAAGTTAAGGATTTACATAGCTTATGAGCCTGCTGAAGACTGCACATTCATCAGCGTGCTCGCTTAGAGAAGTAGTGCAGTTATGAAATGAATCTTGTGGTTTATGTGCAAAACAGTTTTGATACACAGAAACTAAGCTGAGCTTTTTACTGTGCATGTATTGATTGTCCTTCATGTGTTAACAGAGATGTGAAGGTCCAGACCGCTGCTTGATTCTTCAGGTAGTGTTAAACCACGTGCTTCTTGCAGTTGCTCAGTGCAAGGAAACCAGATTATATCTAATTTCAAGTAGAACTTCACAAACATATGTAATGTAGATGTTAAGAGGGGGCTTATGCACAGGTCACTATTAATCTACTCATCAGCTTCTGCCTATCAATGACTTACTAATGCTGATGTAGCCAAAAATACTCCTGCAATATAGCAAATTGTGATGGTAGGAAATCCAGAGCACAGGGTTCCAAGTGCTATGTACTGTAATTTTTAGCTTCTTGGCTTATGTAGGTAAGTCACTTTGTGTTATTGAAGGAGCGATGGTTGAAGAAAAAAAACTTTACTGTCCTAGTGAGTCTTGACTTTAGAAGAAAACAAATCCAAAACCCTCCCCATGCTTCAGTTTTTCTTTGGTAAAGGAAACCAAAAGTATATTGTGGATTTTATACCTTCACATTTATTCTCAAAGTGGCAGTCTTTTTTAGCTATTGTGCTTGTTAATAACGATGCCTAATTTAACAAATGCATGTACTGTATAGTTAGGTTTTTTTTTTTAAATAGCATCCTGTTTTTAAGAATCCTTAAAAATACTATCCGAACTAATACTGTCTTGGTGGGAGGGACAATTACAGTGTACATGTCAACTAGCAAGTGTCACTTTAGGATAGTCTTTGTTACTCTTAAACCAAAGTGGTTTTTGTGTGTGTGTGTATTTGTTTGTTTGGTGGTTTTTTTTTTTTTTTTTTTTTTAAGAGGGGAAGAGTTTCTGATAACTGTATCCGATTCTAAGCCTTAAATATGTGCTGGAAGTAAGGAGGTGTAATGAGAACACTGCATTTATTTGAGCTTAGTTTGATGTTAGGAGTTCCTTGTTCATGCGTATTTTAGTCAACATATGAATGTTTTCAGCTTCTGATGAGAAAGATCTTGTTCTTATGTACATTACTACTCTCACTTTTGGCAAAATACTTTCTGAAATCTTATGAACACTTAAAGGGAATGTATAACACTAGAAATGTTTTATTAGGGATTAAGGCAAGAGCTTTTTGGAGATCCAGGAATGTCCTTTATGTTGGTCCTTAGCGTTGCACATATGCTGGAAATGTCAGCTGTATCCTGTAAGGAAATGTGTTTGCTCTTCGTTATTATGTCTGTTGTAGTTTAGGAGAGACACCAAGGATGAGTTTTAGTGTTACAGCTGCACAGGTAAAGGCAGACTGCTTTCTTAGTTGTTTGTCCCTCCCATTTGCTTTACATTTGATCTTTTCAGTAGTCATGTGGAAGTAGGGTTGATAACTTATCTGTATCATAACATGGGAAACAAAAAATCCTTCCCTTCGGCTTTCTGATAGAAATGCTGAACTGGATGAATTAAGGTTAGCCAGCACAGTTGCCATCCTCCGTATTGATACAGCCTTATGATGAACAAGTTCAATCTGAAACTTATAGCTGAAAAGTACTCCACAGATTTTAAGGTCGTGTTGGGCAGGATCCGTTCTTTAAGTTGCTTCACTGTGTTTTCCCATGAGTTTCAGCGCTGGCTAAAAGCTGGGAGTGAATGTGTGACTGAGGAGGGTAGAACTATGCTGGTCCATACTTGAACCGCGATAGAAGTCTGTTTTAACAGCTAAGATGGACTGTAAACACATCTAGTGTGATCCGGCTTGGGCTGCACAGTTGTTTTTTCTGAAAAAGCTTGTGGAAAAGCTGTGGAGTGCTTCCCCTGGCTGGAGGGGACCAAAGCCTCGGTTTCAGACCTTCACAGTGTGAATTCTGTGGTTAGTTGCAAGATGAGGAGAACAACAAGAATGTTCATTTGTTCTGCTTTGTATATGCTATAAAGTGATTTGTGAAAACAAAATGCAAAGGAGTTGAGAGCTGTACTGTTGGTACATGGTAGCAGCAGGTGTCTTTGGTAGCCGTATTCAATGCGTCCCACCTGCACTTCCAGTCTGGCTTGCTTGGTGGTGCTTGTGGTTTGAAATTGGGAAAATATAATGAAAAATCAGAGCAGACCCAGGATTGTAATGTCTGTTGATAGTGTCATGAATACTTTTTTTTTAAAAGACAGATGGCTTGAGTGAGCAGGTTTCACAAAGATTCTACGAAGGGAGCTCTGCATTTATGAGTTATGTGAAAGTCAAATTATTGCTTATGGTAACGTGTAACTTTGTCTGTAAGATACAAGAGAGACTGCAGCCCAATCAAATTATAGTGGAAAGATCACAGAGATAGACCTTAAGTAGAAAGGTAGGCCAGTATACATAAGCGTAAAAAAACCCTTAGTTTTCTTGTGATCAATCTGTTTTTCTTTTCAGGAAGTTGAGACTCTTTTTTTAAATGATAAAACCACAAAAACAAAATGAGGGGCTTAGAGTTTTTGGTGGTTTTTCTGTCTGATGTCTTTATTGGAGAAGTTGGTCTTAATGGGAAGAAAATATTTTTTGGGTAAATAACACAAAGGTGATACAGTGTAAGTTGCTGTGTGCTATAACATAAGGCTGCTATCACCCTTTTTAAGAGCTAATTTTAATAATTAATCTGTTTATTTTCTAGTATTATTTTTATTGGTAACAGTCTACTTCACTTTTTCTAAATATGCAGCCTCTCCACATCAACGTTTTGCACATTTCCCAGCTGTTTGTAGTTCTGTCATAAACACCAGGCCCATGGCACTTAACTGCATTGTGTTTCTTTGAGGCTGTGTGCCATAGCTCACTGGCATGAGAGTTGTCAGGCACAACTCTTCATGCATAATTCTGAAATCAGTATTTAATACTCATAAAACTTTTTGTTTTTTTAAACAAGTATTTTAAAGTGAATTGGGAATGGTGGTGCTCATAGAATCATAGAATGATTTGGATTGGAAGGGATGTTCAAAGGTCATCTAGTCCAGCCTCCTGCAATGAGCAGGGACATCTTCAACTAGATCAGGTTGCTCAGATCAGGTCCAACCTGACCTTGAATGTCTCCAGGAATGGGGCATCTACAACCTCTCCGGGCAACCTGTGCCAGTGTTTCACCACCCTCACTGTAAAAAATTTCTTCCTTGTGTTTAGTCTGAATTTACTCTTAGTTGAAAAACATTACCCTTTATTCTGTTGCAGCAGGCCATGTTAAACAGTCTGTCTCCATCGTTCTTATAAGCTCCGTTGAAGTACTGGAAGGCAGCTATAAGGTCTCCCCAGAGCCTTCTCTTCTCCAGGCTGAACAACCCCTGCTCTCAGCCTTTCTTTATAGAAGAGGTGTTCTGTGCCTCTGATTGCCTTGGTGGCCTCCTTTCCAACAGGTGTTTCTTGTACTGAGGGCTCCGGAGCTGGGTGCAGAACTACTGGTGGGGTCTCACCAGAGCAGAGGGGCAGAATCACCTCCCTCGACCTGCTGGCCACGTTCCTTTTGATGCATCCCAGGATACAGTTGGCATTCTGGGCTGCAAGCGCACATTGTCAGCTCATGTCCAGTTTTTCATCCCCATGCAGCGCTGCTCTTCAACAATGTGTTACTAACATGTGTACTAATGTTGATTAATTTTTATTAGAAGTTTGTCACTCCAGAAATGTGACTTCAGTAACATTCTTTTAAAATCAGTTGTGTGATGCCTTCGGCAGAACGTGCAGTTTCGCAGGCGTTTCTTTAAAAAACAAAACAGCAGAACCAGGGCGATCACATGGTAATGTTAAAAAGGAAAGGATATGTTCATTTTGGATGCACTAATACTATGTTGTCCCTGTCAAGTTTCTTGAATACTGTTATTGTGTACTGATGTTTTCTTGGAAACTGAGGATCCCTTGGAATATGAGATGTGTGACGTCCATACATGGTTACTATAGGCTTTCTGTGCAACTTGAGTACATTCTACAGGGAAGGGGGTGCATCAGTGTAGGGTGTGGGTTTTGAGTACTTTTGTTACTCTGAGTGGATATTCTTACAAGCTAAGATCCTATGCTAGGTGTTCATAAGTCTGCTTAGATGAACCTAATGTTGAACATGAAGTAATTCCTCATTCTTTCCTCCCTCCACTCCATTTTTGATATTCAAGTATTATGGTCTGTGATCTGAAATTGATATGGTGGTTTAGTCAAAAATTAATCTTTAAAGAAAAAGAATTATCTGTTGGGAGAAATATACTATGTTACGGTAACTATTTTAACTCTGTTACACTCCTCAATAAAGCTTATTTCTTTTCTTTTTTAGTTCACATGAGAGATCCTAATAATCAGCTTCACATAATTAAAAATTTGAAGATTGCTGTCAACAACATTATTACTCACCCACCTCAGCCTGGTGCCATTCGAAAACTTTTGAATGATGTTGTGTCTGTCAGTCAGCCTGCTGAAGGACTAGTAGCTAATGTGATCACAGCTGGAGATTATGATCTCAACATTAGTGGTATGTAATGTTATTGTATTTTTTGTAACTTAAACTGGAATTTACTGTAAGCTTGATTACAGGTTTGTGACATATATTAAGTTACTCTGAGAGCTGATAAGTTTTGAGTCATTGTTTTTACTGATTCAGATTTGTCAAATAGTTTTGGTTTTATATATGATGCCAAAAGAGTGGCTGAACTTAATTAATAATTCTTAATATAACATTTCCTAATGTTGTAATTCTTCTGAACTTGTGTTAAATCATCATACTATATTTAATGCAGAAAATACTCATACTTTCATTTTGGTAAGAGCTCATCAAATTAGTGAGGTTTTTCTTGTTACAGAACTGGTATGCTAACATGTTGCACTTGGTTGAATAAATATCAGAATGTATTTACAGTGGTACTCACATACAGCTTCACATGAAAGTTAGTCCTCCTGCCTCCTTTTATTGGTCTTTTTACTTATTGCTTGATGCAAAGAGTTCATGAAGTTGACATAAAAAGTTTTAAGATAAGAAGTATGTGATTCCGTGTCTTGTTTTTGTTTGTTTGTTTTTTAACTGTGAAACTCTGTACTTCATGTTTCATTGTCAAAATGGCTAGAATAGTCTAAGGGTGTGTTTTCAGATCCCCAAGGAATAAGGCATTGTGAGTTATACTAAATGAGACCTGATCTTCAGAGCTGAGAAGATTAAACTCCTCCCAATTAAGATCCTAATCCATTAAAGCCTTTGAGTACATACTTAATTCAAAGCATGTATGCATTGCCCTATTTAAATGAGTAATTTATTGTACTTAAAGTTCAGCATGCGGTGAGGAATCTCTGCTATAGCAAAAGACTGATGAAAATTCATGAGGATTAGTAAGGGATGTTGTCATAGTATGTTTTTTTTTCATGTTGATGGTGAAAAATTGCATAGTTCTACATATTTGAAACCTAATTTACAAGCCACATCCTCAACTTGATGTGAAATACTGAGAGAAAAAGGAAGGGACTTGAGCCTGGAAATTTTTGGGAGCTATTGGAAACTGCACAGTTTCTCAGTTTCCATGCCCCCGTTTATCTGTGAAATCAGTGAATTTCTATTTTTATGTGAAGTCTTTCTAGAGAGGAAGTCTGTTTGAATTTTAGAGATTGAAAGACCCTAAGAAAGCAGAATGGTTTCAATGAAGAGATGTTTCTATAACATTTTTGATGACCTCAGTTTAAAAGTGAAGTATTGAAAGAAGTGAAGAAGAGTAGTGGCTACATCAAGCCATGCTTTCTAGTTGTAGAAGCAAATAATTCTCCTTTTGATTTCCTTATTTGCTGCTGGTGTTATGCAAACTGCCATACTTGACTGTCTTCTGTCTCTCAGTGATGAGGTTCTTATTTCCATTCAGACTGGCAGTATGCATATTTGACAGAAGAAGGAGAGATGTATAATCTGATTAAGATCATACAGAAGGACAAAATAACGTAGGAACAGAAATCATTTAAGAACGACGAAATAATGTAGTTTTGTGGTACCCCTTTTTAGGGCTTTAGCACAAAGCAGTGGCACAGTGTTGTCATGTTGAAACTTAGATTGCATAGTAGGAGGATGTGAGGAAGTCCCTGGTTTGCCAGGTAGAGTTCCTTTTCTACTTAGGAAACTGAGCATTTACCAATAAAGTTTTTTCTTTTTTCAACTTTGTTAGAGCATTTTATTGAAAACCCGTGGAAGCATTAATTCATGGCAGCAAAACAATCTTTTTGGCATGGAAATGTGAAATACTCTAATCTGTTATTTAATTTGCTCTTTTTCTTTTGGTGAATTAGTTTTCTGGATAGCCATATTTAAAAAGTAATTCCTTAATCTTTAATGGTGATCGAATGCAGTCTGTTTTGAAGGAAGACAAACGTTTTTTTTTAGAGGCTCATGTATGGGTGTTTTCAGCACTGAGATCATCATACTGCTTTTTTTACATTTTCTTTATTTTTAGAAAAGTTTTGGAACTGCTGTGGTAAATAGGTTTGTTTTTAATCTTTCTTTGTTACACTTGTTGTTAATTAGTCTCATAGTTCTGTAATGCTCTTTTAGTGAGAGACCTGGTTGATTGCTGAAAGGGTGCTTGTGTTCATGCTTACTTCTCCCATGTGCTGGTGCATGTGGAGGGTGAGGAGAAGCGATCCCACTAAAGACTTTTCTTCTCCCAGATTTTCAACTGGATCACTTGCCTGGTTATGTTTGTTCAGGGCTGCATGATGCTAATGATGGCATGCAGCAATATGGTGAAGATAAGGGAGAATGTTGAGGTGACTGCTTTCAGCAGCTACATCTTTAGTTACTTTAACTCTAGTACTACAGACTGAGAAATATCAGAACTTAGTGTCTTACATTTATAGTCTCTTCCAACTAGAAAAAATATAATATGTAACTGTAACTTAATTATTACTACATTATAGATTTCCTTTTTTTATTCAAGCCCAGAATTTAGGCTGAACCAGAAATTAATATTGGATTCTATTAAAATACACTCTCACATGTTGAGGAGCCTGAAGAGTTCATGATTAAGGTTAGCTGGAATCAAATCTCTTCAGTCCCTGGTGGGCCTGCATGGTATAGATTTTCTGCTTCATGCTACCAGAGTGTAAAAGTCAGTAGAGTGTTTGCACCTGACCCTTTTTAGTATAATAATATCATGTTTTTTCTATCAGATCGCTCAGTTAAGGCTAGTGTTCCTTGGTACAGTAATTGGAAAGAGACACTGATGGAACTGAACACATCCACGTGTTATTCAGGTATTTTTTTGTGGTTGGTGCCAGTTTGCCAAATTGCCCTTTATTCCTTTTCCATGTGCCCCATCCACCTTTCCTTACCATCTCCTACAACCGTTTAGCACTTTTCCTGGCGTAGATGTGTGTTCCTCCATTTTTTTTTCCCTCCAAATGAAAAATTGTTGGTGGTGGTTGTTTAATTTTTCTTTTAGTCACATTTCTATTCCTGTTGATCTAAATCATTTGGTCTTTCCATAGAATCAATAGATGTAGCATGGTGGTGGGAAATGTCCCGATGCTGGAAAAGCACTGTCTTGTTTGATCCTATGGACCTATATACTGTCCCTGTTCTCTATTTCAAATGTAAATACTTTCTGCTTCTCTACAGAATTTCCTTCTCAAGGGATAGTGGTGCTTTTCAAATTAGAGCTGAAGTGCTGACTGTACTAGGGGCACATCTGCCCCTGTTATATTGGCATTCTTTCTGAGTATGACTCTTAAAAAAAAAAAAAAAGTGTTGTAATACATTTTCACCTGCTTTGTAAGACTTAAAGCTACCAAAAGACATTGTTTATTGACCTCTCAACTTACAGAGAAGGCCTGTGTTGTGCTCTATCAAAGCCAGATTTTGATGTTTTTCAGTTTTAGATATTAACAAAGTTTATGCCTTTGGTTAGTAATAGCTAACTTTTCAGTAGTGTCTGTTCACATGCTGCTAAATGCCTTCCTTTCTGAATGGTGCTAGAGTACCAGTATCTGTGAAATTCATCTTAGTCAGGTAGCTAAAAAGTACAAAACTTAATGAAGTATACTTCTCATTCTTAAGCTGTTGTGTACAAATATCACTTACCAGTTTTGTTCTTTTTTGATTTAACAATTTACAAACACATTAACAAGTTTGCCTAAACTTCAGTTCTGCTCATTTGCTATACTGGAAACATATTACTAGAAAAACACAAAACATACACCTCTGTGTACCTAAATGACAGTGTTGCAATGCACTGCTTTAGCATGTGTTATGAAATGTTACCTCTGAATTTTTTTTTTTCAAATATTGTTTTTGTTTCAGGTATTGTGCATGATTATTGTTATAAGTATCTACTATAAATGATTACAGCCCTGTAAATGTTCGAGTAAATACTGAGGTATAATATGTTGTGGTTGTGTAGAGAGAATCTAGTTGCCTTTGTATCCACTTCAAAGGTTCTTAATAGTCTGAATGAGAAAGGGGAGGTGCGGAAAGTAAAACTACCCCACAAAACAAAGTAGTACTTTGCTGTTTGCAACTCTGTCAGATTAAAAAAAAAACCAACAACTTCTATGTGGTTCAACTGTAAAACAGAACCAGAGAACTGAAAACAGAGCTCGAAACTAAAATGCAGTTGAAATTTATGCCTTAAATGGTTTAGCATTGTTTGGTTTGGACCTGAGTTGCTACAATGCTTTGTTATTCTTGTAAAAAAATATGCATGAGACTTGCTTTCTCATGGTTTGTTTTTAATAACAAGCAGTGTTTTCCTTAATTTAAATAGTTGGCATATTTACATGTAGGACTTGGTAAAGCCAAAAGCTTTTGATGTGCTAGACTCAGAGAGCAGTTGCTAGAAAGGCTGTAATAAAACACTAGAAGTTTGTCTACTATTCATCTTTCTTTATGGGAGATGTGCTGGCTGTTGGACTGAGTTCTGTTAAGTGTGACTATATCTGACTTCCATGTGGATGAAACTGATGTAAGATGGCCTGACAATGTAGGATTACACAAAATGCATTAACTTGATGGACAAGAAGATACTTCCAACACAAATGGAACTCAGTCTCCTAAAGCCATCAAAGTATGTGTTTTCTTGGGTCCATATAAAGAAAATAAATATCTTTAGAATTTCTTATCATTGCATTTTTTTCTGTACTAGTTATTGTTTTCTAGTTTGCAGATGAGTTTACATTGGGTTCCAGTTAACTTCAGTGTGAAATCAGGTTACTGGAATTGGACTAATTTTGCTCTGGGGTATTTTTTTCCTCTCAAGGGAAGGAACTGCAGAATTGAGATGGCATAAAACAGGCATGAAGGTAGAAATAATACTTCATTGCTCAGCTGATAGCTGGCATGGAAAGAAACGGACAAGATTTTTGAGTTCAAGTGTTCTTTGGATGTCCCAGACATACTTGTTTTCTCTTGATTTGTTACTCTTAGAAAAATGAAATCCCTGTTGTAAAAGGGCATTTGAACATGACAGGTAACTATTAAAAGGCATTTATGGCACAGCTCGGATCTGAGTTTCTAGCTTTTTGTATCTCTGCTCTGCAAGCTGACAGCTGAACTGTTTGTTTCAGCAGAGCAGAGGAAGAGGACTAATGTCAAGCCAAGTCACAACACTTGCAAAAAGCTTTAGACAAACTGGCAGGGTAGGGTTTTGGCGATCTTTTAGTTCTTCTATGTAGTCAGAAATTAATTTTGCTTCTCAATCAATTCTTGTATTTCTAGCCAAGGCAAATTCAATGCCTGTTAGAAGAATTTGTTTTTTCTTTTCCAAGTGTGTGAATTTACGTTTAAAGGAGTGGTAAGGAATAGTTACTCTAACAAGGTGTGAATACATGTAAGCTTACAATATTGAGGAAGTGGATGCTTAAGATACTATTCAGTTTCACAGGATTCGATTCAAAGTGTTACTGTTTCACCCACTTGTGTGTATTTTAGATGCTTTCTTCTTAGACTGTCCCCCCCTTCTTCCCTCTGCTATGCAAACCTTGTCTGAGTTTGCAAGATTCACTTTTAGGTTTAGTCTTTCATATTTCCTTTTCATAAATGAGTTAACAGAATTTTGGCTGAATATTCTAATTTGTTTTATCTTATTGTGTATTCCAGCTACTACTCCTTGGTTTGAGTCTTACAGAGAGTGCTTTCTTCAGTCCATGCCTGCATCAGATCATGAATTCTTAAACCACTATGTTGCATGTATCCTTTGAGTGTTACAGACCCCTCAAGTGAAGGCTGTTAGAGCTGACCGCAGAAATGTCATGTAGGAGATTTTAAAACTTTGCAGTAACTTTTGTTTCCATTATGATTTGAAATATATATTTTTTTTCACTATGTCCAACTATAATATATACAGACTAATTTTGTAAGGGTATTATGGTTTTCTTTGTGGTTAGTTGTTTTTTTAAACAACTTTTTTCTATGTGTCAAACTGAGCTCTGAGATAATACCTGTAAAATAAACTTCCTCATCCTAAAATGCTTTCCGCTGTAGCTCTTTAGGTATCTGTTGACTGTCCCTTATGTACAAGAGAGGCTTTTGCATTTAGGATGTACCTGCTGCTTTTTATAGCTTTTTCTAGCAGATGGAGTGAGGAGGTTGGGGAGGGTGCTTTGGAAAATTGGTGAACTTGGGGGTATTTTGGACAAAAAGAAGTCTGGAAAGATGCCTTAAATGCCTTTGCTCCCCCCTCCCCCCCCCCCCTTTTTTTTTTTAAACCCCCAAATTTAAGCAAATTTGCTTGTCTACAAGGAAAATGAAAATATGCACTTTCATGATGTAGTTGGTGTTTAGTTTTACAATAATTATAATGCTGCAGGTTTCATAGCACTTACTTTGTTCTTAACTGTTTACTGTGCTTCATCATTTCAGTGTGTTGGAACAGGTATGTTAGTAGCCATTAGAGCAAACCATTTGTGCAGAATTAATGTGGCAAAATATTGATTCTGGCCTTTGACTTCTACATTTTGATAACATTTAAAGTACAGCTTGCTTTCTGATTTCTCTGAATTTATGTCTTTGGATAGATGTAGCAGAGCAGGATGTTCCCTATTACTGATCATGAGGTTATATTAAGGTAAAAGTCTGGATGCTTCTGTTTTTGCTCAAAAAATGTTGCTCTTTTTATGAATACTGGCTGTTGTTGCTCAGGTGATAACTTGAAGTCTCAACTCATGTTCAAAGTTGAAAACTAAAGTACACTGGGAGTGAATTTCAGGTATATATTTCATAAACAGTTGGTCTGTATCTAAAACCTTGAATGAACTGTTAGCTCTTATGTATCGGCTTAAACTTTGATTCAGTGTTAGAATTGGAGCAAGCTCCTGTTTCATTTCATGTTACAGATGTTAGTTAACAGACTGTTTAAATAGTGCTTTTTATCAAGACTAAGGCCAAATTCTAATTGTGCATACTTTTGTGGTAGTGTGTTTTATAGGCTTAAATATTGTACTCATCTACTTTGTTATACACTATTTTATTATATGATCAGTGGTTGTTCCAGGGTTCTTTCAGTTTAATGTCCTTAACATGAGTTTAGGTATGCTTGTAGTTTCTTCTAGTGAGCCAGAGCCTGTGGAGCAATTTCTGAAGCTTTCTCAAGAGCAACATCGGATTCAGCATAGTAGTGAATACTTATATCCAAAGTGGTTTATACCAAACACGCTCAAATACTATGTGTTACTGCATGATGTAAGCGCAGGAGAAGAACAAAGGTGGGTTGTCTACATTCAGTGAAGTTGCAGATCAACTCTGACTGAAATGTTAACATTTATAAATTCAATTGAAATTAGATGTGTAACAGGATCCATTAGCTAGTATGCTGACTATTATCAAGGCAGTTTTCCTTAAGTATTTTTAGATCTACTTCTTGTGTTCATGAAAGAGTCAGTCTTAGCTTCTTGAGGTAGATGCTTTCTTTGCTGTCTTGATGAACTAATTCTCAGAGATTCTCAGTTTCACTTGCATAAAGGACTGATTGAAAACAGGGCAATTATTGTTTGAATCCCTATAGATAATAGTCTAAAAGAGCTCATTGCAGTATATACTTAGAGTAGAACTTGTTTGATATCAAGACAAGGTAAATGTTCTGTTTTTCCAGAGCTGACTCCATTTATGAAGAGATGAAGCAGAGGTATGGAACTCAGGGTTGCTATTTGCTGAAAATAAATTCTCGGGTGTCTAACAAAGGAACAGATGAGCAGATACCAGATCCTTGGAGTCAGTACCTTCAGAAAAATGCTATCCAGAACCAGGTATGACATTATTTTTAAAACAATTTATAAGGTGTTGTGTTAACATAGCTATGACTTTTTGTGAGGGCATAAGATGAATCCTTTCTCAAGGAACTGTCCTCTATGCTATTTAAATTGACAGTATGGAGCACTGAAATACTAGACTGTTTGAAATAGGCTGACAGGAGCACTGAAATAATAGACTTTAACTTTATGCACTGACAAAAGCAAGTAACCTCAGAAGTGTCTTACTCATAGTAACTTTCTGCATTCATTTTGATTAATTTCCTTCACTCTTGAAATTTGCCTTTTTTTTTTCCCCAGGTCCTCTATACTTCACTAAACAGTGTGGATGTGCTGGTTTGTGGGGGTATATGTGTTTTTTTTTTTCTGGTAACATCTTGCAGTCCAGACTGGTCTGTCATCTGCTGAGATGGCAAATGACAGTGTGTGTTAGGTCAGAGGAGTTCAATTTGCCATAAATGTCTGTATTTTTGGCTTCAGGACCAAAAATATTCCTTCTTGAGTTTGCTTTTGACTGACCTGGGGTTTTAACTGCATCTGATTAAAAGATTTGTTTGTGGAATGATAGTTCTTTGCCAAATGTAGCTGACACTGGAAAGTCAAAACATCTCATATTCAGTAAGCTAAGAGAACCACTAAGTAATGTTCCACCATGAACTAAATGGATTTTTTTTTTTTTCTGTCACATGCCAACTGCCCAATATAGATGATTTTTGTTTTTTTGTATGAGCTTGTTCAAGAATTGCTTTTAGGGAGCATATTTTCACTGCTGCAGGCATTGCCTTTGAAGAGTTGGAGTTGCATAACTTGACAGTGAAGCTGTTTGAGCAAGCCAGAAGATACTTGCTTCATTTATTAGTGAATGGGACTTTCACTTTTACAATAGAACAAGTTCTTAAAACCTCACAAACTACTTAAGAAATGAATATGTACAAACATGCTTTCTTAATAATTCAGTTAACTTATTAAAGTTAACAACTACTGTTGACTGACCTTTGTGTGTGTGCTCTAGTATTCTTAAAATTGAGGTGTGTTTTTTTTTTTTCCTGGCAGGATTGCTATGAAGATTGCCCTTACACTGTCATTTCAAATAAGAATACTGATCACTTGATATCAGATGGCTTAGACAGTGAAATTAAAGGTATTTTTATAACTTCAATCAAAACACTGATAGCATTTATACAGCTGTCTCATGTCTTGGACAGTAATCGCTTGAGTGTTTTGTTAGGGAATTTGAACTAAGAGTTTTCTAAATGCTGAAAGATAATCTAATGAGGTGTACACAAAGAAAAATGCTGTGGTGCTGATCCGCTGGATTGATGCTAATTGGTAGATGTGTCTTTAATGAGATGGCTGCTGATGCACTGGGCTCATCTTTTGTAAGACTAAGCATATTGTCTGTCAACTCTGACAATTAATAAAAAGTAACACAACATTACACAGTTAGTTTTCATCATAATAAGTCAGTGTGCTCTGATGTAGCTTGGAAGCTGAGGGATCTTTTTTGTCCTTGTTTTTGGTTTTAAATCTGGAAATTAGAGTAGTGACTTAGAAAGTAAGCTGACTGGAAGAATTTGCCTCACAACTGAGCTTGTGGATGGCAGAGGATGGTAGATGGAATTGAGTGCAAATTAATGCATGGCGGTTTTATTTAAAAATTTTTTTTCAAGGCAGCTGTCTAGGATTCAGATGAGAAGAAGCATCATCAAATAGGGAAGAAGTGGAGGTACGTGCTGTCTGGCCTGGCTCAGCTCAGATCCTTTAGACCTGACTTAAAAGGCACAGGAAGACCTGTCTATGTAGGGGTGCCTGTAGTTGCCTGAAAAAGCAGCTTTCTGGGGCCTTACAGCCCAGGTGTTGTCTGCAAGCTGCTGTGCAAACTGTCCATATCCGGCTTTACATTTTGTGAGTAAAATCCATTAAGGATTTGATTTCACAGCTAGGCCTTGCTCAGTGTTAGCTATGGCCAGATAAATAAAGGAAGCTGATTTTCTTATATAGAAAGGAAATAATAAATAAGAGAACTATATAAGTCTTAGAGTGAAATGATGTCTCTGTCTATTTTGGATAGCTGGGTGCAGTAGTGACCAGCACCCCTTCTCATTGAACTGAGAGGACTTTGGAAGTCGTTTTACATCATGATTGCTCATAAAGGCATGGAAAATGAGGGGTTTTGTGTGTGTGTGTGTGTGTGTTTTTTTTAACCTTAAAGCATAAACAGAAAACAGTGAGTGGATTCAGTGGAGCCATTGTAGTAGTTGCTGCATTTCCAACTCTTCACAAATATTTTATTTTAAGGTCTTCATAGTTTTCCTTCTGTGTTGTTGATGTTAGTTAGGCTATTTTGAGATTTTTTGCGCTGTAGTTGAGAATCAAAAGTGTCCATATTTAGCTATGTTGTAGTTCCTGAGATTCCCTGAGCTTTCTGAAGAATTTCAGGAATGATGTGGTACTGAGGTAGTGCTCTGCAGCTGTCTACTCAGCATTGGTCTGTAGTGTGGAATAACTGGCGAGTAGCTTTGTTTAACAGAGTTCTGAGTAAGGAAAACTTTGAAGTAGGTTAATAAAAATTACATTTAAAAACTAAAATGTTTAAGTAGCTTTATACTTACTAGTGGTTTTGTTTCAATCTTTTAATAGATGGCCTATCAAATAACTTTAAGACTCACCCTCTTCAACTGGATCATCCCAGCGGCAGTTTGGACAGCACTGATTATGTGAAGGCTACTACGTCATTGCAAGACTCCAAGAAATCGAATTCTGGAACGCCACATGGTGCTTGTTTAACACTCACAGATCACGATCGAATTAGACAGTTCATACAGGAATTCACATTTAGGGGACTTTTGCCACACATAGAGAAGACAATTCGGCAACTTAATGATCAGGTTGGTTTACTTTTAAAAACACTTTGTGCCATATTAAAACAAACAAACAGTTGGGGTATAAATCCAGTTATCCAGAAATCTGTTTTGAAATGACTACTTCCTTCTGCAATTAATCATTCAATGGTCTTAGTGAAAACTGTAAGTAAATTAAAGAGAAATAACTGAAGTTATAATTTTTGCTCAATTTGTCATTTTAAAAAAGCAAAAAACCATGTTTTATCAACAGAGCTTCAGTGCAAGATGGCTTCTTGGTGAAAGTCTGTCTGAACTGTTATCAGAGATATCTGTCATTGTTCCTAAAATCTTCATATTTTATGCTTCTGGATGATTCTGGCATGGGGAACAAAAAATACTTTTTGTTTCAACATTAGATTTTACAGCTGCAGTTCGGAAGTGTATTTTCGTCAGTAATTGTCTGCAAAAAAAGCTGCATACTTCAATTGCCACTACTTTACAGGAGGAAAAAAATGCTTGGCCACCCTAAATCATGCATTTGTCTTTCAATCTCAGCAGTTTTTGCAATTGTATATTCTTTTCTCAAGCTAGTATCTTTTTTTTAAGTGTGATGGTTGATATCATACCCATGTTAAGTCCAAGGCATGCATTAAAGTAGCTTCCTTCGCAGTAAGGTCCTTTCTTTTATATGTCTTTCACTGTTATATGGTCTTAAGCAGATTGTTAACTTACATTAGTGCAATCAAATTACTGTATTTAGCATTAGGCTTAGACCCGAATATCAATCTGTTTTCTGAAATCTGTATTGTGATTTGAATTGTCCATTCAGGTTATAGTTCTAAGTCTGAGGTGTTTTGATAGTAAGTATCATATGCTGCAAGGAACACTCTGCTGACCGTGTTTACACTTGGAAAGATTTATGAAGAAACATTAAAAAAAAAAAATGTGCATACACAAAGCGTAGCAAGCAGCCTTACTATTAGGAATATAGTAATACATTCCTAGTCCTGGTAAGATTTTAAAGATAATTTTGAAAATTATCTTTAAAAAGAGATGTAGTTTGGCTTAGATTTTAGGAATGGTAATTCCCTGTGGAAGTTTCCTCATTGGTGAAAATTATCTAAAAGAATAAGATTGTGTAACCCTCCTTGCAGGGAGCCTCCTGGCATTTGAAACTGATGTTAGCAATGTGGTAATGCTTTATGGGGATGGTGATGGGGAGAAACTTCTCTTGAAGTTTTGTACTTAGTCTAGATTTTAGGTTGGACTAATACCAGAAATTGGATATTCTGTTAGATATCAAACAGATGCATCAGATGTTTCAGTTCTCGTTCTTAGGATTGAAATATCTGCAATTTACAGCAACAGCAGTGAACCTTAGCTGTCTGAAATAGAACAAATATATAAATTGCAACTTCTATCTCAGTGTCAGTGATTAATTCTAGAGGAGTGTTTCTTGGTTGTTTTATTGTTTTTATTTTTTTGTTTTGTGGAAAAAGCAAAATTTAGGGGTTTATATTAGTTTAACTTATACTAGTATATCTCTTGCAATGTAGTGCTCTAATTTAGTGTCTTTTTGCAGTTAATATCCAGGAAAGGCTTGAGTCGATCACTGTTTTCTGCTACTAAAAAATGGTTTAGTGGCAGCAAGGTTCCAGAGAAAAGTATAAATGAACTGAAGAATACTTCTGGTTTGCTGTAAGTAATTTCAGTCCTTACTTTTAGATCTCAACTGAAAATGTACCTTTTTTTTTTTTTTTGGAGTGGTATGGGGGGAGGGGAAGGGAAAGCCTGTATTTATTTGATGGTGTTCTGCAAAGTGAACTATATCAGCAATATTGCGAGAGATTTTAATTAGAGAAATCATGAAAAGTACTGTACCTAAATGTGCACAATAAAGGAGTAGCAGAACTTAAAGTCAAAGGAGATAAAAGAAGCCGTTTACAGAGCCATCTTCCAGCTGTATTTACAGTGAAGCTTTTGAAGTTAAAAAGAATATACATTTTTAAGAGTAACAATAAAATGAAGCTATGTTCTGCTGTAAGGGATTTTTTTTTTAATTAGTACAAGCTTTTTATTTTGTTATTTAAGCCAAACCCCATGTGTAGGTGTTTTTGTTTATGTAACTGTAACTTACTGCAGTTGAATATCAAGTATATTGCCTTTGCAAGTGCGTTTGACAGCTAAATTAAGGGGATTTTCATACTTTTTCCACCTGTATTTTACACTAAAATCAGGTTTTAAATGTTACCAGAGTATTCATTCTGTATGCTTTGTAATTTCTTGTTGTGGATGAGGATGTGTAATCATGAAAAGCAACCTCTTCAACTCTCTTAACTACAGAAGTCTGAATAGCTCTTGGATGTTGCCTAGCCCAAGTTAATATCCCTGACACTTACAGCTTTAAATTAATATGTTGTGTGTCTTTGGATTCATAATCAAAATGTTATTTATTTCAGCTTTCTCTGTTGAATGTTTAAGCATGCTTTGCTTCCTGCAAAGTCTGACTAACAAGTGTTTTGATCTTCAGTGAAGATATTAATATATATTAGACTAACTGAAAGTTAAAATTATGCTTACAGAGCACAGGAACTTGCCCAGTGTTTTGGCATAAGGCACAGTTTTTTAGTAGATTTTTACTTTCAAGACAAATGGGGAGAAATAACAACTACAGCTAGGTGAACAGTCAAAGTCTTATTTTTTTTCTTCTCATGTAGTTCTGTTTGGCTCCAATAGTTAATCTTACTGAGCAGTTTCAGTGATGTCTGCATAGTTTTTTACAGTATTTCTTGGCTAAGGGGACTCCTTGTTTTGAATATAAGCAGAACAGTGAATCTTGTTAATCGGAAAGTAGGGTATGAAGCTGAGTTACTTGTGGCAGAAAGGAAGCAGCTTCACTTTTCTTAACTGTTTTTTTGGGTAAGGCTGAAGCAATGCAGTTTTTACTCCTACTCTGTGAACAGAAATTAAGATGAGAGAGTATGACTTTACAGAGCATGTTTTGCTCTATTTATTAAAATTATGACTTTGAATTTAAATATTTGTATTTATAGGTATCCACCAGAAGCACCAGAGCTTCAAATCCGGAAAATGGCAGACTTGTGCTTTTTGGTGCAACACTATGAACTTGCATATAGCTGTTACCATACAGCAAAGAAAGACTTCTTAAATGATCAGGCAATGCTTTATGCAGCTGGAGCACTGGTTGGTACTTCATGTAACATAAACATTCTGTGTACTTTTCCTAATAATCTGTAATATTGGTCTGAAGGTAACAAAATGTGATCTCTTCACCTCCAGATTTATTAAGGGGTCTTGTCAAATTTGCTGTATATCTTTAGCAAATCCTAAAGTCTTCTCAAATCTATTTTCTTTATTCCCTATGAAGGGAATAAAGGTGTGAATAAAAATTGAAGAGTTAATTTTTAAAATGTGAAATATGGAAAGGAGAATACCTAGAATGCAACCTCCAGCAAAATGGATCTTTAAACTTGTAGTCTGATATCGTTAACTGAAAAACACTTGTGAATTAATTTATCTCTTTTAGACTTTGGCAAAATATTACTTGCTAGGAAGTCAAGACCATGTCTCTATAAATATGGTATTGTACTTTTTTTTTAAGACTCTTGAGGGATATATTTTGAGTATGTCACTGCTGAACTTCACTGTAAACACATATTCATTCATTAACTTCTCTTTATACTGAAGGTATATGTGACTAGATTTTCAGCAAGATAAATGAGAACACTGGGGAAAAATAAGCTTGCTTTAACAATTTTTTAGAAGCTATGTTTTGTAGACTTTAGCCTGGTTATCTTGATAAAGTTTAAAACTTTCCTTTGCAGAGCTATGGAAGCATTCATGTACAGTGTCTCATCTTGATGTAAAACCTTTACATAAATATATTTTTGCAGTACAGACAGTCACTCTGCATTTGGTTAATCTGAAAAGTTATCTTAATTCCTTAATGAATGGTTTGTAGATATCTTAATTATGAATTTTTGCAACCTGCAAGTCTTAGTCATTATTTACTGCAGAAAAACTTTGCCCTATATCCACCTCATAAGGAAAGAAGTAAATTATCCAAGTGCATGTTTACCAGAGCTTCCTTGGAAGCTGAGTATGTATCTTCATTTAACCAAAACTCAAAAAAACCAGTCCTTGTCTTAAAATAGATGGTAATACTACTTTAGCAGCAAGATTGTACCTGCAGTAGGAAATTCTCTTAGACTTGTAAAGCAGTACTGAATCAATGCTTCTGCATAGTGTTGGGGATACCATCAAGTGAAAACACTTCTGTGCATAAAACTCTTGCTGCTGTCTGGTTAATTACAAGCAGAGCCATAAATAGGTTATTCTGCTAAGCCTCTTATCAGTTACAGTGTGTTTGGTACACTTTTGTGTGCTAGTAACTGATTAAATGAAGATCTTGAACTATTAGGTTGGCACAAAAGTAATTGCAGTTTTGCATTGTGAATTTTAAATTATAACTGGGCTTGAACGCATCTTTATTAATCAGAATAGGAACCATTGCAATCAACACAGTTTTGCTAATGAGAAATAAGTTTGTTTATTCCTGTAGCATAAAAATCTGTGCTTTGGGATTTGATTAAGTCTTGGAAAGCATTTTCTGCATTCTGCTGGTTGTGGTGGTTTTCCCTGTAAAAAGTTGTCGATGCTTGAAGAAGTGGTAGTTGGTTGGTGATAAGTCAGGTGAATATGCTGGATGAGGCAAAACGTCGTAGCCCAATTCATGCAACTTTCAAAGTGTTGGTTGTGCGATGTGTGGCCGGGCACTGTCGTGGAGAAGAATAGGGCCCTTTCTGTTAACCAACACCGGCTGCAGGCGTTGCATACTTCAGCGCATCTCATTGATTTGCTGAGCAGACTTATCAGATGGGATGGTTTCCCTGGGATTCAGGGAGCTGTAGTGGATCAGAGGAGCAGCAGACCACTAAACAGTGACCGTGACTTTTTTTTTTGGTGCAAGTTCGGCTTTGGGAAGTGCTTTGGAGGTTATTCTCGGTCCCACCACTGAGCTGGTTGTCACCGGTTGTTGTGTAAGATCCATTTTTCATCACACATTACAATCCTATCAAGAAATGGTTTGTTCTTGCATGGAAGAGGAGGAGATGACACATCAAACGATGTTGTGGAGCACTTAGGGAGCTTTTCCACCTTTCCAATTTACTTCAAATACTGCATGACTGTTGAATGGTTGATGTTGAGTTCTTTGGCAACTTCTCATGGAGTTCTAAGAGGATCAGCTGTGATTGCTCTCCGTTGGTCATTGTAAACTTCCAATGGCTGGCCACTACACTTCTCATCTTCAAGTCTCGTCTCCTTTGCAAAACTTCTTGAACCACTGACTATACCTGCCTTAACAGTTCCTGGGCCAAATGTGTTGTTGACGTTGTGAGTTGTCTCCTCTGCATTATGACTAGTTTTGAACTTGAATAAGAAAATTGCTCGGATTTACTTCTTGTCTAACAGTCACTCTGCATTTGGTTAATCTGGCTGTGGACAATTTCCATAGTCTAAAATAAATGTAAAATAACCAGCAAGTAATAAGTCATTAGCAAATAAAACAAAGTGAGAAAAGTGCATGGAAATTATGTATAATATTACCATGTTTATTGAAGAAAGTATTCCAATATCAAATGGCAAATTTCAACAGTGCAAAAACCAGAACTGATTTTGCGCCAACCTAATAGTAGCTGTTGAAATGTTTTCCTCAGCATTTTGAGGTTTGCAATTTGTTGAAAAAAGCTGCAGTGACCGTACTGAATTTCTCTTGTAGGAAATGGCAGCAGTATCAGCTTTTCTTCAGCCTGGAGCTCCTAGACCATATCCTGCTCACTATATGGAAACAGCGATTCAGACTTATCGAGATATCTGCAAGTATGTTGTTTACTTTTGTGCAGATCCAATGCAAGTTGAAAGACCTGGTGGCTTAATTTTTCTTCCTCTGCACAGTGATAGTGCCAGATGACTAAAAGATCACAGAACTATGGTAACTTATTAAAGAGTAACATATATATGTTATTTAGGATGACATGGAAGGGGTTCTGTGCTCTTCTTACCAGAATGCTTATTAAATTTGTGTACTGGATTTACCTGATAAGATTTTGGTATTGGGGTAGCTACAGGGATGGCTTCTATGAGGAGACAGCAGGACCTGCCCTGGTATTGAACAGGGCCAGTTTTCACCCAACTCCAAAATGGACCTGTTGCTGCCCAGAGCTGAGCCTGTCAGCAATGCTGGTGGCACCTCTGTGATAATGTACTGAAGAAAGGGTAAAAATTGCTCCACAGCACCTGCGAGAGAGGAGTGAGAAAAAGAGAGAAACAACCCTGCAGACATTAAGGTCAGTGAGGAAGGAGGAGGTGCTTTGCTGTAGCCTGTGGAGAAGACCATGGCGAAGCAGGTTGTCACCTGCAGCCCATGGAGGACCACAGAGGAGCAGGAATCCACCTTGCAGCCTGTGGAGAACCCAGTGCCAGAGCAGGTGGATGTACCTTAAAGGAAGCTGCAGCCTGTGGAGGGCCTATGCCAGAGCAGATTCCTGGCAGGCGCTGTGACCTGTGGGGAGCCCACACTGGAACCGTCTTTTGGACTCTGACCTTAAGGGTCTTTTCCAACCAAAGTGATTCTGTGAAGGACTGTACCCTGTGGAAGTATCCATGCTGGAGCAATTAATGAACTGTATCTGTGGGAGGGACCCCATGCCAGAGCAGGGGAGGAAGAGTGTGAGGAGGAAGCGGCAGCAGAGATGAAATGTTATTAACTGACCACAACTTCCCTGCCCTCCTTGTGGAGGAGGAGGGCTAGAAGAGTTGGGAATGAAGTTAAGCCAGGGAAGAAGTCAGGGGAAGGTGTTTCAGTTTTGGTTTTATTTACTGCTATCCTATTCTGTTATTAATTGGCAATAAATTTTTATCTTCCCCAAACCAAGTCTGTTTTGCCTGTAATTGTAATCGATCAGTGATCTCATTGTCCTTATCTCAGCACATGAGCTTTTCAATCTAATTTTCTCCCTGTGTCTTGCTGAGGAGGGTGCATGACAGAGCAGCTTTGTGGGCATCTGGTCCCCACCAAAATCAACCCAGAACAACTTCTTTCCGGCTGTTGGAGTTCTCATTTATTAGATCATTTAGTTGGCTGGATCATTTTTAGTCGGTATTTGTATAAATACAATGCTCTCTAGCTTTGACTTTCAAAAAACTGCTTTTGTAGTAGGATAGGACACGTAATATGTCAGTCTGTTGTTTTGCAGGAGGTGAACTTTCATATATTTTACTTTAAGGAGGATAAACAACAGAATGTCAGTCTGATACAATATGGAGAAGAGTTGTCAGATTTGAGGTTAAAAGTTTTCCATTATTTATTTTAATAATTATTACATCTCTGTTTTTGCCTTAGGAACATGATTCTGGCTGAACGCTGTGTGCTGCTTAGTGCTGAAATCTTAAAAAGTCAAAGCAAATATTCCGAGGCAGCTGCTCTTCTGATTCGTTTAACCAGTGAGGTAACATACTTAGTAGCTTTTTCCACTCTTGCCTTCCCACTGCGTACTTACCAGAGCTCTTCTAGGTTATTTCTAAATCTTGTCCTAAGATATTTTCTAGCCGAAGGTATCAAATGAGCTGTTATAAAGCATGAAGTGAAGAAAACTATTTACACTGGAAGTGAAGAAGCTAGTGCTTTTATTCTTTTTCTAGTGTAGCATCTTTTGTGTAGCTTGGAGGAAACTCCAGTGGGTAGTTAATTCTGGCTTTGTGGCCAGCTGCACCAAATCTAATGCTTCTGAGACACTTTTGGGGACAGATCAGGCATAGATTAAATTTGCTTAGTTCTGTAAGTTTCTCTTTCAAGTGTGATGTGTGGGGTTTTTTTGTTTTGTTTTGTTGGGTTTTTTAGCTTCATTCTTGTCCCTCTGACTTAAGCTTGTCACCAAAATTTATGTGAGCAGTGTAAGTTATTTAAACAAGGAATTTAAATACTGTTGGCTCTGCACAATCACATTACGACTTAAAATTATATGTAGTATGATTGTGTTGCCTTTTGGTACTTGCAAGGAAAATCTTCATAGAATATTATGTAGGTATTTGAGAGTGTATTTGTAGTCCAGACACATACTTGGACATCACTGATGGCATGGACTTCAGTTGTATTAAAATAAGATAGATTCTGTTCTGATATATAGCTGTGTCTTGGCATGAGAACAGAAGGGGATAATAATAAGAAATTGTACATTATTAAGAAATCATCCTGGTTCTTGTGGTACAAATTCACTCAGTTTCATTGTTCCCTTTTTCCTTCATCCTGTTAAAGCTCTTTTTTTATTTTTTGTTTCTAGCTTTATTATCTGCAGGGGGAGGGATGGGAAAAGGTAGCAGAGTGCTTCAGAGGTAATGGTGTGGGGAACTGTAGCCTGAGTAACTGAAAAAGCAGGAAATATTTATTTTGTCCCTTATACTGAAACAGGTTGATATAAATCTCTCCACTGGAAAAAATACCAATGCGGTTGGTATTGAACACTATACATATAATAAAGTGAAAAATAAGTCTAGTCTTATTTTCTTTATAAGCATCCATGTACATGTAATAGTAAAAGAATCTTCAGCTTCGCAGCACTGTTACAGCTTAGTGTCCCTGCTATTAATAAAAGGCCACTGTTATCTTTGTTTGCATTCATCTTTGAGGTTAATTCTGCTTTTTACTTTTAAATAGGATTCAGATCTTCGCAGTGCACTTCTGTTGGAGCAGGCAGCCCATTGCTTCATAAACATGAAAAGTCCCATGGTTAGGAAGTTTGCATTTTATATGATATTGGCTGGCCATAGATTTAGCAAAGCAGGCCAGGTGAGTATTATATTTCTGTGTGGAAAATATGCCCAGTATTTGATACTTACTCTGAACAACATGTTAAATGTGTCACTAGTCTGGAGAAAGATGCTTGGCTTTTGACACTTTTGTGTTACAAGTACTCACCTCTCTGATCTTCTGAAAATTACTCTGACATTGATCAGCTTAATCTTTTACTTGTGTTTTTGAAGTAGTGCTGAAGGTCTCTGACCTGAGACTTAACTAATGTGTGCTTTCATTTCTGGGTCTCAGTTTTATACACAGTGAAATATAGGTTTTTATTTGGGTAAATGAGTATTTTTACTTTAGAAATGAGTGAGTTGCAGGAGTTAAGGATTTGTTAAACTCTTAATTTATTAGAATAATAGCAAAATTTAACCATTTTTCCTGGTGCCTTAACCACAAGCTTTTTAGTGGAGGTGCAGGTGTGTGGACAGTTACTACAAGACAAACTAAAGCATCTCTTTATGGCTGCTTAGACTTAAGTAGCAATTAAACCAGTACACATCACATTGTTTTTACTTCCATTCACATTCCTAAGCAGACAGCTCTGTGGTGAATTAATTTAACGTTTGGACACAACTTGTGTGCACTATGTCTGTTTCAGTTGTGGAACAGATACTCTAAAGATAGCTTGTGCTTGATTCCTGCTGTGGTTAGCCACCAAAGTTCCTTTATGAGCCTGTCCTCAAATGCAGTCAGTTTCAGTTTACTAATAAGCTGCAAACCTGTGACAGAAATAAATTTCATATTGCAAGTCAATAATACAGGAGAACCCAGACATGAGAATTCTATTTGAAACAAAGCCCTGTGGACTTGGAGGGGTATTCTCCTACCCTACCCAGTTTCGTTTTTATCATCCTGGCAAGGACTGAAGAAAACACAGTTTTATTCTGTATTTAAAGTCACAGATGTGAAGAATAGTAGTAGTATTCCCTCTACTCCTCAGTTTTCTTCATGCAGTATTTTTCTCTGTCTGTTTCAATGACAATACAGTATTGACAGGGAGCTCTTGATCAGAGGGGTTTCTATATTTGTTATTTTATATCTCCTTTGCCTGGAAAAATGTATGCATTTTGTAAAGCTTTGACTTTGTCTTCATGTAACAGCTCTCTCATTGTTTGCATCCAATTCCTTTAGGGATTCTGGTTTCCAAGGAATTCTTTTTCAGTGTTACAGTTTGTTTTTTGTTTTTAACCCTCAGAGGCACCAAAATATTAAATGTTACTGAAGAGAAGTCAGCCAGGCTGCTTAGCTGCATACTGTAATACCATATTTTAAAGTGTCAGTAATATTTGCTGATGTTAAGGATTTACTGATTGTACTCTGCTGTCATCACCACACAAATTTCAACCTAACTTAGATTTTTTTTTTTTTTTTCCCCCCTCTGCTGCTGTAAATAAGGGAACGCAGTTCCCTTTTGTTAGAAGCTGAGACTTGCCTGTACAGTGAATTCCTATATAAATGTTTAATGCCTAGACTTGGGGTTGAATGCCCAGGTCCTGATGTATGTAAAGGAAGGGAACTGTGGATCTGATTAGGAGCAGAGCATCAGTCTCCCAGTGGCTGATGTGATTGGTAATTTTGTACTGTAGGGCTGTGTTTTGGTGGTTTGCTTGGCATGGATTTTATCCCAAGTGTGTCTACTGACCAATGATTGACTGGGAGTGTCACACTGAAAGTTCAGTTACAGAAATTAAATGTGTTAAGTCTAGCTTATGTTCCGAGGCTTGGCAGTAGAGCTTTGTAGACTTTAGTAGTCAGTCCTAAAGCAACACAGAACACTATTTTAGAAGTAGTATTCTCTTGTTATTTGGTTTTTTAACTTGATGCCTCTTACGCTAGTCTTTGAAAACGTGAACTTAATCTGCAGGTTAGGCTCTGTGCTGTAGAAACCAACACTTCTGCGGTGCTTAGATTACTGTTGACCAAATGTGATGAGGTGCAGTTCTGCAAACATTACACTTAGCATGATGGGGGGTGGTGGTAGAAACTTTAGCAACTTTTCTGAATTACTGTTCAATCTTCCTAATATTACAAAATAGAATGAATGGTTAATGGGGTTATTTGATAAATTAACTTACTTGTTTTTTTTCTTGCAGAAGAAACATGCCTTGCGTTGCTACTGTCAAGCTATGCAGGTTTACAAAGGGAAAGGCTGGTCTCTTGCAGAAGACCATATCAACTTCACTATTGGTCGCCAGTCCTTTACCCTTCGGCAGCTTGACAATGCTGTGTCTGCCTTCAGGCATATTTTGATCAATGATAGTAAACAACCTCCAGCTCAGCAAGGAGCTTTTTTAAGAGAATATCTGTATGTTTATAAGGTAAATGACTTTTCATTGCCTTTATTCCTTGAGTAATCAGTAATTTTATTACTAGTAATTTTCTGTTAAGTCATTTAATGATTTTTCGATTATACCTGCTTTGTTCCAGGATTGAGGTTTTTTTTTTTTTAAAATCTAGTTCATGTGTTCATTTTTTACTTTAGATTTCAATAAAACAAATATACTGCATCTCATGTGTGTATTAAGTGTATTTCCACTGAGTGTTAGTGTGATTTTGTATGTGTTTTTATTACACTAAAATGAACTCTTCCTTTTGAGGGTCATGGCTGAATTGCAGCTTGTGATAGTTAAGTTTCTTTCAGAGGAAGTGGATCTGGATTTTTTTTTTTATTAATTTATAATGATATTTGAGGCTTTTAATATTGTTATAAATGATTAATAAAGACTAGGTAGCTCTGTCACCTTTTTTTGGTACTACAAAGTACTCCCCATCCATGTTGTAGTGCATTATATTCTTTAATACAGATATTTATAGATCAAGTTACTCTCACTGGGTTGGCTGTAAGTTCATGAGTGATTCTGCATGGTAGTATGCCATGTACATTGTGGGCTGTTTAGTGCTGATATCACCACACAACTTGCAGCCATGTAGTTACTTATTACCTTTTAAAGCCTGTTAAAAGGATTTCTGTGGTGTTAGCGTTATGGTAGACATTACTCAGCTAGTGTTTAAATCCACAGGTCAGCTGTTGTGTAGTGGTGGTGGTGTAATGAAAGCAGCTTATCAAATTCTGAATTACAGAGTCAAGCTTTGCATCAAATTGTGGCCATGCAGCCACAATAGTGATTAGAGTGCCAGATTAAGATAATTATTCTTTTGTTTTCTGTAAAGATCTCACAAACTTCAAAATGTTACTGAAGAAAAAAATGTTACTTCAGAGTGTCAAAGCAGAAGAAAGTATCAAAATAGTTGATTGAAATGAGTCATTCGATCTTAAAAATACTACCTGTTCAAACATTGAGCGCTTATAGCTTATCTTCCTTATCAATCAGTTATTGGTAATGTAGAGTGTGGACATAATGTATTTGCATAATGCATGACACTCTGTTTTCCTCCTTTTGCTCCAGAACGTGACCCAGCTGTCACCTGATGCTCCCTTGCCACAGCTTCCTTTACCATATATTAACAGTTCAGCAACCCGTGTTTTCTTTGGGCATGATCGAAGGCCAGCAGAAGGTTAGAAAGTTTTATGTAAACAGATTGAAGTCACTTATTTATGGAACCAAAGCATATGCAAGAGTTGGTGTCATTTAAAAAAAAAGTCCATCATTATATAGAGCTAATGTAACAAGTTAACTTCTTAAATAAGATTTCAAAAGAAAAGCTTAAGCTCAGTATTTACTTGCTAGATATTTTCATACTTCCTGTGTAAATATGAAATCCACACATGTGAATGTGCTGACTTCCAGTATTTTTCATAGCTGGAAAGCTTCAGTGCAAGTCTGTAATGAACTTCATGAAAGGGATTATTAATGCTTTAGCAAATGGTAGGTACTAGTGCCAATGCTAGAAATTAGCTTTATAGTTATCTTTGTCTTGGGTGAAATGTTTGAAACACTGTGATTCCTGAATGTAAAGTAAGATGAGTGGAAATTCTTATATAAACCAGGACTGTACTGTGGGGATGTAGTCTGTCATAAACTGAAAATAAATAAAATGAGTATACCGTGTAGCATGCTAAAATCTTGGAATACCACAATTTGCAAATATAAGTATACTCAAATTATCCTCAATATGGTCTTCTGTGTGTGTATTTCAAAATGTCTTGTGATTCACTGACTTAAATCAATTGTAAAATAAAAATGACAGTGACTTAGAACTTTAAAATATTTTAAGAGTACTTGCCGCTGTTCTCATCTTCTAAGATTGCGTTACTCACACCAGGTGAAAAGCAGGCAGCTACGCACGTCAGTCTGGATCAGGAGTATGACTCAGAATCATCACAACAGTGGAAGGAACTTGAGGAGCAGGTTGTTTCTGTGATAAATAAAGGAATAATACCTTCAAACTTTCAGCCAACACAGTTCTGTTTAAATCGCTACTCGGATAACTCCAGATTTCCACTTGCTGTGATAGAAGGTGAAGTTAAGATTTATACACTTCAGAAATAAGTTACAATATTTCCTGTCTTATTGTGGATTTAAGCCAATGTTCTTGTGCAGATTGTTTGCACAAGAATGCTTTAAGTGAAGCTTCTGCTTGTTGTGCAGATATCCTGTTGTCATTATTTTCTTGCACTTTTTTTTTAAAATAGAGCCAATAACTGTAGAAGTGTCCTTCCGAAACCCTCTCAAAGTTCCACTTCTTTTGACTGACCTTTCATTGCTATGGAAGTTTCAACCTAAAGACTTCAATGCAAAACGTGATGGAGAAACAAAAGAGCTGGTAAGGAAAGGTTCATTCTTTTTCAACCAAAAGCAAACAGCTGTAGTTACAGAGTATATCTTAACTGAAGTCTTCAAAATTCTGTAATAGGAAAACAACTGTTGTAAGTGTAAAATTAAAAAAAAAAAAAGAGGGGGGTGCAAAAAAAGGTAGCCACTGAATTTCTTTTTGCATTGTTTATATTTTCATAGATCCATAGGGCACAAAGCAGCCAAGTTAACAGACACACTGTAATGAGTATTGTAAAGCTTAATGCAAAGCAAAATACTTCCAACATTTCATTTTATGTGTAGTACAGCTATTTTGAGCCACACTAGCCTTGACCAGCAGAAATGACTTGTGATAACATTAGGTATATTATATCTTTTTCTTGAGCTACTGTACATAGTGAAATCTATGTTCTGAAAAACTGTGCTGGAATGACACAGGAAAATCTTGGTATCTCAAGTAGAAGAAAAATGAAAGTTTATTTTATTAAAAAGTAATGTTTTGAATACTTTATATGAACTACTTACTACTGTTTAATTTAATACTTCAACTAATACTGTCAAAACTTCCCTCCGAAAGGCTGTACTCGCATTCATATTTTTAAAGTTTGAAAATGTTCTAATACTGAATATTACAGCAAATTCCTTAATAATTTGGTTTCCTGGCTAAAAGCATTTGTAACATAAGTGATCTCCAAGGGTGCTGTGTTTACCAGAGTTATAAACATGGTTTCACATAAATAAACCTTAGGGACTACCATACTCTTTCCCTTCTGTTCTGATCTGAACTGTTACTTCAATGATGTGATAAATACTTCTGTGAGTGTCAGTGAAATTGATGCAGAATTCCAATTTATGGTGAAGAATCTTAACTTTCCCTCAAGCAGATGTTTACTGAGCTCTCTAACTGCTGCTTTAGTTCAGAAAGCCTGAAAAACTGGACACACAGCACCTGCTGCTCTTAACTGCCTGCGGTCTGAAACTTGGATGCTTTTTTTCCTTGAGCACTTTAGGAAAGGTGTGGGAAGTAATATTTATGGCACTTTTTCTGCCTAGGAGTAATAGTATCTGAAAAGCTGTTTCTTCTTTTTAGGGAGTGTGTGAAGATGCTATGATAGGAACTGAAGCAATAGCAGAATTTTTAATTAATAGTGAGGAGACAAAAGTGGTAAGTACTGTACTTTGTTGTAAAAATAGTCTTTTCAGTGTTGAACTTTTAAGGTTGGAGGTCAGACTTGTTATGATCTGAACTTAATGTTAAACTTACATAAGACATTACTGATATGTGAAGTACTGGAACTTCTGAATCTTTTCAGTGTGTATAAATATCTGAAGGGAGGATATGTTGGGGCAGGACACAGTGCACACAAATTGAAACACATGAGTCTCTGTCTGGACATCAGGAAACACTTTTTTTTTTACTGGGATGGCGACTGAGCACACTGGGCACAGACTGCCTGTAGAGATTGTGGAATCTCCATCATTGGAGATATATAAGCCATTTATTTGAACACAGTCCTG
Source organism: Columba livia (assembly GCF_036013475.1). Lineage (NCBI taxonomy): Eukaryota > Metazoa > Chordata > Aves > Columbiformes > Columbidae > Columba > Columba livia. The sequence goes on along the minus strand of NC_088603.1, from coordinate 116,855,509 downwards.
GGCAGCTGGGTCTAGGAGGCTAGAGCAGATGAGTTGGACAAAATTACCTCCAGAGGTATTTTCCAACTTCAGCTATTCTGTGCTTCTGCCTCTGTTAAATTTCATTTTTGTTACAATTTAGGATTCTTTCCTAATGTAATGAGCACCTCGCATCTGTGGAGTGGTTTGATACATTCTGTATACAGGAAACTTTGAATTCAGTAAATCACCTGTAGTTATTGTATGCAGTTACATCTGACACAACTATAAAGTAAATGTAGCTGTGAGTGTCTTCAGCAATTGGCTATTTAAATGTAATAATACTTTTTTCTAGTAGCAACAACAACAAAAATTTAACATATCTCCACAGGCAAGACTAAAGCTCTTTCCCCATCAAACAGGGGAGCTACATATTCTGGGAGTCGTTTATAATCTTGGCACTGTTCAGGGTACTGTGACATTAGATGGGATAGATCCTTCTATTGGATTACAGACAGGTAAGTGTATTACTCCCTTAAGCTGGGTGTCTCTGGGAGGGGAAGGCATGGCTCCTGCAGGGTAGAACTAAATTCTGGTGTTTAATGCTTGACTACTGTGATGCAAGGCCCTCAGGTAAGGATGTAGAAAAAAAGATAAGAACAGGAACAAGAAAAGAATGAATTGGCACCTGCAGGAATCCCATGAGAAAGGAAGTAACCTCTAGCAAACCCATACCTATTGTTGCTTTTAAATCTGTGGAAATTTAGAAGCCACTAAAAAAATACACCAAAAAATTCCATCTGTGCCATGTTGAAAGTATAACAGCTTTCACTGACTGTTTTGCCATTGATTTTCTTCTGGGTCTTTTAGGCAAAAGTTGGAAGCTTACAAAGCAAAATGTTACACTGAAGTTCTTTGCATAGATTCCCAAATTTAAATTTGATGCTTTTTTGTTAAGCATATTGACTTTATTTTGTTTCGCTGACTTTATATTAACATATAAATGGCTTATTAATTGCATGTTTCTTGATCTGTTTTGTTGAGTCATTCACCTAATGTACCTGAAACTGTATATCAGGGAAAATTGAGTTGTTGGAGAAAACAGAGACTAAAGCACTTACTTGAAAATGTCTGAAAGAAATAAAGAAGCTTGTTTAGCTATCTATGAGCTGGAAACCTTTGGAATACAAAATCTCTTGGAGAGTGGTAGCTGGTCTTTGAAGGAAAAAAAAATGTTTTGGGAGACTTTTCCAGCTTGTCAGAAATTAGGGAAGGAAAGAAATATATCACCTCCCCAATTTTAGTCACCTTATTAAAAGGTGGAGAAAATACATAATAGTGGGTAACTGCCTGTTTAACCTTGCAATAACTATGCATTTTGTGTGACAGTAAGCTTTCAATAGTTCTTTATCAGTGATGCTGCTTGATCAATGAACACTGCATGTACCCACTAACAGAAAAATCAAAATGATTTTTGAGATTGGGTAGGGAGCTTTGTATCACTTCTCAGGAAAGAAAGTTAATTACTTTGTTTAAAAAAATATCAAACTTCTAAAAAAATTGTTTCAGGAAAATTTGTCTCCAATGGATTATCTGTACGAGGACGACAAGATTTAGAAATCCAAGGGCCTCGACTTAATAACACAAAAGAAGAAAAAACATCTATTAAATATGGACCTGATCGACGTTTAGATCCCATTATTACAGAAGAAATGCCTTTGTTGGAGGTATGTAGCTAATTCTCTTTTGGTGGTTTTGAGGAAATAGCTGAATCCAGAGCTTATAAATGTAATTCTAACAATGAAATGTTAAACTTTGTTAATGCCAAATCTTTCCAGTTAACTTCTGATCTGTCAGTGCCAAACTTGGGTGGGTTTTTTTTTCTTCAAACTGGAAGCCTCCAAATCACTGTTCTGAAAACCTATATTCCTTCTAGAATTTTAGTTGACAACAGCTTTTGTAGCCAAGTTTCAAGGTGAGGGTGATCAAGCAAAGAAGCTTCTTTTCTATTTGCTTGCCGTTCATCTAAAATAGTTCAAGTTGCTTAATTAAAACACGGCGGTTTTCCTTCCTACTGTTATTAAAATGGTATGACTAACTGATTAATGACAACGCTCTGTAGAACAGATTATTTCAGTGGGAATGGATCTGCAGTGATCATCCAGTCCAGCTGCCTGACCACTGCAGGGCTGACAGACTTCAAGTATGGTATTAAGGGCATTCTCCAAATGCCTCTTAAACACTGAAAGCCTTGGGGCATCATTCACCTCTCTTGGAAGCCTGTTCCAGTATTTGACGACACTCTCAGTAAAGAAATGCTTTCTAATGTTTAATCTAAACCTCCCTTGGCACAGCTTTGAGCTGTTCCCTGGTGTCCTATCACTGCGTACCAAGGAGAAGAGCTCAGCACTTCGCTCTCTACTTTTCCTCAGGAAGTGGTAGAGAGCAATGTAGTTTAAATATGTTGGTGGTTGTTTTCATTCATGTTGGCAACTTGGCTCAGTGTTCATATTTTTTTCTCCTTTTCTCTCCCATACAGGTGTTCTTCATAAATTTTCCTACAGGGCTTCTCTGTGGAGAAATCAGAAAAGCGTATGTAGAATTTGTAAACGTAAGCAAGTGTCCTCTTACTGCACTGAAGGTTGTGTCTAAGCATCCAGAATTTTTTACTTTTGGTGGAAATACTGCTGTTCTAACACCACTAAGTCCTTCAGCTTCTGAAAACTGTAGTGCTTACAAGACCGTTGTGACAGATCCTACCTCTGTGCGTACAGCGCTGCTATCTTCAGCTTCTTCTGTAGACTTTGGGGTTGGCACAGGTCAACCTGAAGTAATAAACGTCCCACTTCCTGATGCTGTTCTTCTTCCTGGGGCTTCAGTGCAGCTACCAATGTGGTTACGAGGACCAGATGAAGAAGGTGTTCATGAAATTAACTTTCTATTTTACTATGAAAGTATTAAAAAGCACTCAAAAATGTGGTAAGCTCTTTATCTTTTTTTCTGTCGTACTTACTAGACGCATTGTAAACGTTGTAAGCATAAATGTAGATATTACTGAATTTCTTTCGACTGCTGTGATGTTGTAGAAATGGTCTGTTATCTGCTATTGTAAGCAATGATTTTTTTTTTTCTGCTATATGATCTAATTTCAGTATGAAATTATAATCTACAGTCCTGGAGATTGAGCATGTCTGGAAAAAGGCAGAATAGTGATGGTTCTAGAAGTCAACTTTCAAGATTCTCAGTTCAGGGAAATATGTTGAATGCAGTGGTATTCTGTCTAAATGTTTTTTTTATCAAATTTTTATGAAGGACATGTGACCAACTAGTGGGCCTCTTATGGTTTATTTACTCAAGAAGTCTGTTTTCCAAAGCGTATGGTGGCATTAAATAGATTCATGGTGTCCCTGTGCTACTACATGCCTGTTTTTTCACTGTGGCGGTTGTCTTACATCAGAACTATTTCAGATGTATTTCTTATCATGGTAACATACAAACCTGTTTCTGCAGTATTCAAAACTGGCTAAGAGACTGCATGTTTGAACAGCACCTACCTGCAGCATGATTGTTAAAAATAATATAGTTTTGATAGGAAGCTGAAAAGAAAAGTCTCTTTGGTTGAAAGGAATACATAGTTTAATGGTCTTAATATTGATGACAAACATAAAAGCTAAACCTCTTGATGACAGGTTCTGGACAGCTGTTCTGGTTGTTCACAATGTCTTTTTCTTCCTCCCCACCTCTTCCCCTTTCCTAGTCACAGAGTATTAAGGCACACTGCAGTTATTTGTACTAGCCGGTCTCTGCATATTCGAGCTACTGTCTGCAGAAGTAATGCACTTGAAGATGAAGAAGGCAGAGGAGACAATATGTTGGTGTTTGTGGATGTAGAAAATATCAATACTGTAAGTTCTTATTTTTAATAATAATGCTGTTCTAACGATCAGCAGATGTGTAAGCATTACCAGTAGAAACAAGACTTAAGTAAAAGGATTTTTTACAACTGTTATGCAAACACTAAGCAAACCTTGCGTATTTATTTTTTCCAGTCACTGTTGGAAATGAAGTACTAATATTAAGTTATATCTCAGCTCTCTGGAAGTCTGCTGTAACTGTCTGTCCTAAGTGAATCCCAGTACTGTAATTCAGAGTGCCTTTTTATTCTAGGAAGGTTATTCCAAATTCATTCATCAAAAATGATGATCACAGTTTTCAAGATTGTTCTGAATGAGACAACCTGTGCCCACTGCAAACTTTCAGTGAAAACACTGGTAGAATGAGTGGTAATGTGAAGTAAATATTTAAGTTTCAACTTGAAGGAAGTTTCTCTGTTTACATTTATTACCAAATTCTAAAAGACTTTTTTTCAAATATAATCCAAAACCAGATGTCTGTTGTGATCTGTTTACTTAGCAAAGCAGATTAAAAAATATCAGTTTTTCATACCACAATAATTTAAATTTACTAATTTTTTTGCTAAAGCTGCTCCCATTTTTTCAACCATGAAGTAAGGTAGTTGAATCCTCTGTTTATAGAATTCTTGGACATTTAGCTGGTAGTGGAATCACTGAGCTGATTTGTTATTTTGTTTGAAAGGGGTATGTGTGTGCTATTCTTTTCCTTTAGCTGCTAAAGTGAATATTGTCCATCCTTCCTTTGAGGAGGAAGGAATGTTTCATAAAGTACTCACCTCATTAACAGATAACACTTCGAGACTTAATTTTCCACTTCCAACTCTTTCCAAGAAAGGAAACTAATGCCAAAAGCTACCTTTTGTTGTGTATATATGTTAAAAAAAAAAAAAGGTATTTTTGGGATTTGTGACCTAGCAATATTCCTAAAGTAATCTTGGAAACTAAGTGTCCTTATGGGCAGTGTTCTGCATTGGAGTTAAAAGCGTAGGTTTTATTATAGTTGTTTTAATCTGAAATGCTAGCTTGTGGGTGTTTTTTCTGCGGAATCCTTTTTTCTTTTGATATGGCTTTGTTTACTGGAATTGGAAGTTGCTGTGAGCTGGGACTGTTGTTTTATGTTACCGTGGGTCTTAAATCTCTTCTTTTTCCTTAGTACTGTTATGGATGGTGTGCCTAATGAGTTAAATTAAGATTCTAACAATACCACCTTGCAGTGAACACTTATTATGAATTGTAGAACATTACAATTGTCATTGGTCTTTGACATAATTTTTGTTTTTTTCCTTAGAGTGAGACTGGTGTTAAAGAATTTCATGTAGTACAAGTTTCAAGTAATAGCAAGCACTGGAAGCTTCAGAAATCTATTAACATGACTGAAGACAAAGGTGTGTATCTTTATTACCAGAAGGATGGCGTGTATCTTTATTACCAGAAGGATGGCAAGTCAGGCTTCTGCCTGACAACAACAGAAAAAAGAATCCTACAAGGAGTTTAATTTGGCTTTCAGAATAATTGATTTCTGAAAACTTTTTTCAGACATACTACAGCCCTTCTTTTGTTAGTGTTTCAATAAAAGTATATTGACACATAACTTTCAAACTTCATTAATTTTAAAAGTGGACTTACACATTAAATTATTTATTTCTGTGTTGTAGAGAAATCTGTGTCTGGGCTTGCTGATAACTTGCCTCACAAGAAATATGTTTCAGTGTCCCTTTACTGTTAGTTATTAATATCTGTGTTAAATTTAACCAATCAACAGAATATTTGACAAGTGCTCTATTCAGTTATTAGAAATATACCAGAATTACTAATATTGTATCCTGCATTAGCTAGTAAAAGCTGCTAACTTTTGAAAATATTATCTATCCTGGGAAAAAAAAGTGCTGTCATTTTATATAATGAATGTTACAGAATCATAGAATTGTTTAGGTTGGAAAAGACCTTTAAGATCAGAGTCAATCTGTTAACCAACACTGCCAAGTCCAACACTAAACCATGTCCCTGAGCACCACATCTACACTTTGAATTATTACATTGGTGCAAAAGTAATTGTGGTTTTGGACCGTGGATTTTAAATCATTATAACTAGACTCAAACACATCTTTACTAATCAAAATAGGAACCACTACAATCAACAGAGTTTTGGCAATGAGAAATAAGTTTGTTTATTCCTGTAGTGTAAAAATGTGTGTTTTGGGATTTGACGAACTCTTGGAAAGCATTTTCTGCATCCTGCTGGTTGTGGAAGTGTTTTGCCTGCAAAAAGTTGTCCAGATGCTTGAAGGAAGTGGTAGTTGGTTGTTAAGAGGTCAGATGAATATGGCAGATGAGGCAAAACTTCGTAGCCCAATTCATTCAACTTTCAAAGTGTTGGTTGTGCGATGTGTGGCCGGGCACTGTCATGGAGAAGAATTGGGCCCTTTCTGTTAACCAACACCAACATCTTCCAATGGCTGGCCACTACGCTTCTCATCTTCAAGGCTCTTGTCTCCTCTGCAAAACTTCTTGAACCACCACTTATTGTATGTTCATCAGCAGTTCCTGGACCGAAAGGAAAAACTCGATGTTGCGAGTCATCTCTGCTGCATTACAACTTGTTTTTGACCTCAAATAAGAAAATTGCTCAAATTTGCTTTTTGTCTAACGTCGTTTCCATAGTCTAATATAAATGTAAAATAACCAGCATGTAGTAAGTCAGTGGCAAACAAAGAAGTGAGAAAAGTGCATAAAAATTATGTGTAACATGACCACATTTATTTAAGAATGTATTCCAGTATCAAATAGTAAATTTCAACAATGCAAAAACTGCAGTTCCTTTTGTACCAGCCTAATACCTCCAGGAATGGTGACTCCACCACTTTCCTGGGCAGCCTGTTCCAATGCCCGACAACCCTTGCCATGAAGAAATTTTTCCTGATGTCCAATCTAAACCTCCACTTATGCAACTTGAGGCCATTTCTTCTTATCTTTACTTGTATGCTGACACTTTATGTGCTTAAAAATCAGTCTAGACCTGTATTCCTCTTTTATTAATACTGAGGTTGAACCAGTCAGATAAACTGCATATTTTGTCTTCTTTCTTTTTATCTCCTTTATGTACTATGGCTCACTTCCTGCTCTAGAAGTAGATGGAAGGGATCAGCAGAAGATACATCTTCATTACTACTACATAGTTGCTGTGCTTGATTAGTTAGGCTTTGAATATCATCAGTGTGTTTCTTATTTAAGTTTAAAGGCTGACTTTTGGCTAATGAGGAGGGTCTTTGCAATTTTTTCGCCTTCAACATAATCAAACTTTTTCTTTCAGATACCAAGCTTGCTAGCAGAGAGAGAGCGAAGTTATGCTTTAAAGCAGTAAGATGCAAAAACTCTGAAGGTAGGTTCTGCTGAATGTGGCATTTTGAAGAAAATACTATTTGGTTGCTGTATACTAAAGTTGTGGCTTCCCATGATGCTGAAACAATGCCTTCTCTTTTTATCCTTTAGAAAATTACACATTTGCAGACATTGTCTTTGGAAATGAACAGGTGAGTGAACGGGTGCAACTGCATATTTTTGTCTTGCACACGCTATCCTTGTCATGTGCAAGTATTCCAGTGAAGGCCTTGTTAAAGATTTAAAAATGGGAACAGTGTTTTTTATAGTTAAGAAGTTGAGTTTTGCCCATCAAAAACTATCGGTCTTCCAGGTCAACTCTCTTTTTTTTGCAAAGAGAAATTAAGATAGTATAGGCTAGGGGGTGGTCAGGAGTTTTAAGTTCTGAGCTCCACAGCTGAGCTACTTTAGGAGCACATTGAAATGCTGACTTTCCTGCTAACATCTTTCCTTCCTTTCCAGCTTTTCAGAGCGGTTCCTATGAATATTTCCCAGCCTTCTAGTCTTCTAGTAGAGATCTGTGGATGTCAGATTGTTCTATTTTTTTTTTTGTAATTATATTTTTACAAAGATAAGTTAAAAATTCTAATTGCAGCATATTCTAAAAATAATCGGGAGAACTCTGATTGGTGTAGGTACCAGAATTTCAAACCCATTAATGTAGATTGCAGTCAGTTCAAGGATTCTTTTTTTGATTTTTCTTAAAGTTTGAGATTCTAGACTACCACACTCTTAATCACTTTAAGCATATAGGTATCATCTAAAGAAAAAATCCTTTTGGCAAATGATCTTGGTACAGTGAATGCTTTTCCAAGTTCTGAGGGAAGTAGGTCACTTGCATCAGATGAGAAATCCACATTAGCATGCTGGATTCAGTTAGCTGGATGTCAGATTGCTTATTTTATGCTGAGTGTGCATTTTCTGTATACGTATCGAGCTTTTAAAAGAAAGCCTGCTCACTGCCATTTAATTTTATAGGCATATAAATTGAAGTTAGGACTAAAAATCTGAGGCAGGTGATCCCTCTTTGCATTTTTAAATTTGGTGAGCTGCATGAACTTCAGCTTTCTTATAAGAAATTGTTCTCTATGTGGAGGATGGGGTGGGAGGGTGCCCTGCCTTCCAGAGAGTTACTCCAAAAGCAGATTGTATGAGTATTCTGCTAATGCAACACTTAGCAGCTCTGCAACAGCATATCATGGAAAGGCTAACCTTTTTGAAAGGGAGGGGTTAGGAAGCTGAAGTTTCTTACTTATTCTGCTGTCTGCAAGTATCGTTGCTGTCAGTCTTAAAACTGCTGCTTCCTTATTAAGCTTTTGTGTTGGAAAAGCTCAGCACAGATGATGGCAAACTTCACAGACAGCACAGTACGTACACATGGATAATATGCTGTGCAATCTATTGTCTTTGCTAGCGAAATGTACGTTCCTAACTTTGATAAATAATTCTAGCCAACCTGAGAAAGATATTTATAAGCAATAATGACTTACATGTGAGAGTTTGTTTGACACATCAATTCTCTTCTGTGCTTGTTGTATCACAGTAGGCTGTCTGGTGGTAATAATCAAAGGCCTTATTTCCAAGTGCTATTTGTAGTTTTAGGTGGATAATCTATAGCTCTGTTTCCCTGTGTTACCTTAGACAGCTCATTAGGTAGGGCTGGTCTCCAGCAGGGCAAGATGTGTGGCATCCTGTAGGTTTGCAAAGGGAGGAAGCAAAACAAGATAATGGAAATGAAATACTACAGTGATGAGCTCTGTTAGAGTTGTTGGCTTGTGGCCTGTTCTGAGAGCACTCTTTTTTTTTTTTCTTACAGATAATAAGTTCAGCCAGTCCTTGTGCGGACTTTTTTTTTCAAAGCTTATCCTCTGAATTTAAAAGAACACATGTGCAATCTCATACTCATGCATCACAAAGGGCTACAAAACAATCGTTTGATGAGACAGTCAGATTGATACAAAGATGCAGTGAAGTGGATTTGAACATTGTTGTACTGTGGAAGGTATGTATGGTTAAGACCTTTGTAATTTGGCTATGAAACTTGACTTAGAAAATAGTTTAATATGATTTCCTGAACTTTCAAGCATGCTCATACAAAGTTCATGGCTGACTTTTTTATTTTTTTTGGAAACAGGCAAAGAAATAAAGTAATGTAAAGAAACAAACCCAGTCTTAATAGCTGTTACTGTAATAAGTACGTTTAATTGGTTTTACATTACTCTGTGTGCACACAGTTCTTAAAAGTTCACTTTTTAAGAGAAAAACCGAGATCTTAAGCCAAGGTATTTGTTAATGATTGCTTTTATGATGGAACTGTAAGAGTGACCCAGTCTGCTTTGAAGAAGATGATCTCATTTACCAGAATGCAAATATTAAGTAGTAGAAATTGGCAGACTGAATTTCAGCAGTTTTCTGTACTTGCAAAATTAAAGGCGTAGACATAAATATGTCATGCTGGTCTTTAGGTTTTGAACAGTACATCATCTTCCACTTAGGTTGGGAAAAATCAGTAATTCTGTGTTATGAAGCTTATGATAGTTTCTGGTCTGCTTATGTCTTTGTATTATATTCTATAGGCATATGTTGTGGAAGACAACAAGCAACTTATTTTGGAGGGCCAGCATCATGTTGCCCTTAACACAGTTGGGAAGGAGGCTTTTTCATTTCCTCAGAAGCAGGTAATCTAGGGTGAAGTTTTCCTTTCCAATTGCTTCTTTCCCAAAACAGACTTGATGAGTTTTCTTGTGAGTAAGTGGAATCACTTTGGGTGCATTTGTAGTATCTTATCACATATGTGTTGTTATTAAATAATTCAGACTGACTGACTTCAACATTGATTAGTCATCTATATTGAAATAGCTAGGCTCAGTTTAAGATGAGGAAAGCAGTATAGAAGTAAGTATAATGCTATGCAGTTGTTGGAATAAACTGTTCTGTGGTATTGCAGAGTAGAACTAGGAGCTTATTAATGGTATTAAGTCGAAGTTAAGAGTTATTTCATAACGAAGTTAATAGTAAAATGGTAGAATTATTTTCAAGTGTTACAATCAATTTTATAAATTCTACTATTATGCATAACTGAAGGCCTTTAGTGTAAAATGTTAGAACAGCAGAAACACTGGAGCAGATAAAAAGACTCTGAAAGCTCCATTGGAAGTGACCTATTAATAGTACATTGTTTTACTTTGAAGCTTTATAGCCTGTTTGATTGTTCAAAGAAAATAGCATCTGAGAGAAACTGGTGGATGTCTCCTGGTATGAATCAGTAACAACTGTGGAAGACAAGTTTCTGTAAAAACTTCTATGCTAGTTTTTGAAGAAGATTGATGTGCAAAATGATGAAAGAAAAAACAAGTCTTGTTTAGTCTTCTGCTGAGCATTACATTGCTGTTCCTTCTTGTTTTGATGCCATTCTCCTCATGTTTTTACTGATATTGCGATCATAATTTATAACTTTTTGTGATCTCTTACTCAAAGTTGCAGCAAATAGTACTATACATAAATTTTGTCAAGAAAACAATATAGGACAAATGTGTCGGTCAATATCATACTATAACATAAGTAGTGAGTTCTTCTGAAGCTGTGCACCTGTCTTTGGTTCACAAGCCTTGAAGTATTTTTGCGTCATTGAGATGATTTTTCCATTTAATTCTTTGTGCAATGAAATAGATGGAGTAGGTTGAAAGGGTCGTGTAATTTGAGCCAAACTGGCTGGTGTTCATTGGTACTGAAGAATAGGAAAATTTAAGTTCTAATATATGAAGACTTATTTTTTCACTTAACACTCTCCTAAAAAAGAAAAGCCTTTGCATGTGTGGGTTTAAACTGTGCTGAGAAATACTAGGCTGTGTTAGTGTTAATGACAACTGTCCACTCATATTGCCTGTCGTGAGGGGTGTGTATAACAGTAGATCACACTGTAGACACCTTAAGTTAGAAGAGGAAACACTGTGGACTTCTGATGTCATTGAGGTCTGGTTTTAGCAAATTGGTGGGAAGTGAAGAGGTAGGAATGAATCACATCTGCATCTTAAACAAATGAACACACTGGAGGTAGAAACAACAATTAGTTTCATGAAACTAATTCAGTTTCAATAAACTAATTCTGCCACCAGCAACAAGGAGGAGGATCCAGATGTATCCTCCTCTGTTTTGAGGAATACAAGCTACCATATCAGCATTCTGTCTAAAATCTGTTTTTCATCGATTGATGTTAGATTGTTTATTGTATTCACTTCCTTCAGCATAAGGAGCTTACTTCCTTTGGAACATTCTGTACTGTGGCTGGAATCAAAAATACATCTGCATTATGATGCACTTGGAATCTGGTATAAGATTAATGGTGGTTCTTAATAAATGTATAAATTTTATGTCCTCATGGTAACCAAACCCCAGATTTAACTTGGATTTTTAAAAGCCTGTAATCTCAGGACTGCTAAGGATTGGTAAATTCTATATGCTCATTTACTACTTTTTTATTGAATTGGCACTTTATACTCTGAGGTGAGTAGATACCTCACCTCCCATCACAGAGGGTTTATAACAAATTAAGTGATTTGAGACATTGCAGCAGTTTACTTTGGTCACTCCACATTTAAGAATTAAAAGAATCCCGAAAACAGGATTAAGTGAGGCTAAGTAGAGAAAATAATGTACTTAATCTATTAAGGGTTGCATATTGTCTTTAAGTTATTTTGGTTTTGTGTTAAAGTTACACAAGAAGTGAAAAGCTGGGAGAGGCAGTGGTAGGTGGAGAAAATCCCAAACCCAAACAGTACTTGTAACTTAACATTTTCGGTTTATAGTTTTGAGACTTACAGTGTAATATTCAAACAGTTTGCCATGTAAATCTGTATTTATCCTCTAAGTCATAAATGGGGTTGGAAACTCGAGACTGTTCTTCAATGCCTTGAGCTGACAGTATAGAAGATAGTTGTGTTCTGTGGTCTAGACAGCAGAGGGAGATGGAGATGCGTGCTTTTTACTGATGCATGCTGGTTACCAGTACTTAAATGATTAAGGGCTGCTCAGATCTGAAGAAAATTAATTTATCTGCAGATTCTGAGCAGGGTGTCACATAGGATGCAGGAGTCCAGTCTCTGCATTTCTTGCTGTGTTCTTTTTGTTGTTATTCTTCAGAAACTTTCGTCTTGCTTTGAACTGCTTTATTTTCATGCTGTTTCAGCCAGCAAAGGAATTTTTGTGTCTGTTTGGCAATACAGTCATCTGCAACAAAGAACAGCCTCACAATAGACATGGAGAAAACACAAACATGATTTCTCTCTGCGCCTCCTGCCCCCCACCCTTTTTTCCTCACATAACTACGTTGAAAAAATCAGGATAGCTTGCTTTATATCTTGGTTAAATTAGACATGCTGGTTGGCTGCTGTGCTTTGTCAGTATGATTTATCTCAGACTAGCTCTTTGCCAGCTTTTAAGGATTTAATTTGGTTTTATAGATTCTTCTGGAACTCTAGAATTTGCTAGGGAAGCAAATCTGCAGTAAAGCAGGAGTTGGGTGCGCTGATATAATCATCTTTATCTTGTGTCGAAGTGAAGATGTTGAGACTGCTTACTGGGATGCAAGGACAGGTGGTTACTTCTGCTTGGTTTCTTGTGGAACATGTAATGCATGGAGCAAGATGTGGAACAGGCTGCAGGATGTGATTCTTCCTGTACTGCAGTACCATAAGTTGACACAGCATTTGATAAAATCAAGATAAGACCTCTGGTTTCTATAAAATGCAAGGCGGTGGGGCTTGGAGGAGGCTTAAAATATTTTTCTGGGTAACATTTTTTTATGTACCTGCATAAAAAGAAAGAAAATAACAGTAAAATTCTGAACAAATTTTAATTAGATGCTCAAATGCATGTGTTTCCTTTTCTTCCCATGTCTATTCACAATAGAATTTGAAACTTGTTTTTGTTCTAACCAAGGCAATAACTATGACTTTGAAGCTTACTTGTTTTCTGTCACTGAATACAGGTTATCTTGTTGTTGTTTACACTACAGGTTTTTTTATTTGTTAAAATAGCACTGCTTTTGAGCATAGGTTACTGGACACAGTAGACTTATCAGGTGATGTGATAAACTACTTACATCTTTATGTTCTGAAAGTTTGGAATTATACAACGTAATGTGCTGAAGGAACACTTAGAATATTGACTCAGCATTTTTTTCATATAGAAAGCTCTCTGAGTAATATAGAAAACATTTATCTTGCTATCCTTTGTTTCACTCGTCTTTTTCAAAAAATGGCCTTTTGCTAAAGGTTGGGAAAAATAGGGTTTATTCTTGAATCGGAAACACAATAGGTGCCACGAAGTGATACGAAAGTGGCTAGCAACAATATGTTAAGAATAAATCACATAAGGTGTTAGTAAAGGGAATAGGTCTGAACAGATGTAGCAGTAGCTGTTTGAGCTGAAGTAGTAAAAGCCTCACTAATAAAAATTAGCTGGGTGTTTAATTAAAGGCTGGGTTTGTTTTACTAAGGTGCTGCTATGGGTTGTTTCTTTTCTGAAACTTGCTTTCAGGAACCAGGCTGAACTGAAGGTTGATATATGATTGCATCTGAAATACAGCTATGCTGTCTCTTGTTCTTGACCTCTCTACATTAACTTAATAAAAGGACAAACTTTAAAGACTTTAAACAGCCATTTGCAGTCAGGGCTGTTGATCAATATTATTTCAAATTGCTGTCTCTCATTTTTCCAAATTGGTGAATTCAATCCTAAAGATTCTAAAGGAAAAGTACAGTGTAATACGGTGGGGTGGAAGTGGTAGTGTGGGGCTGGGGCATTTGTCAAACTTCGAATTGGCAGAGACTTCATGCTGCTGCAAGGTGAGGAGGAGTCTAGGAGAGACTGGTCACTTGGCATGGTGGGAATAGCACATCCATCCTTCTGAAACACATCAGCATGTGAGTGTGAACTTAGTTTTGACTGACATGTAGATGAGATAAAGTATCAACGAGTGTGTTTTAGATCAGGTGTACTTTTATTTAAGTGACTGTCCCCATTTACAGCCCTCTGTTTTCATTGTGGTCTTGTAATGCACAAAGCGGATACCTTCCAGGCACAATTAATCCAGATGTGCTCCAGGACTGGGCCACTCCTTCAGTCCTGTGGATTAGGCCAGTGCTAGCCCAAGGTAAAATCCATGAAATGCATACAGCATGGATGTGGGCTTCTTGGCAGTGTTTTCACTTTAGAGATTATAGTTTTTGGTAACACTGCTTCTTAATATGGATGCAGCTTAGTGAGCCAGGAACAGTTGGGTTGGAAGTAGGAATTTTGGAAAGGCAAGAGAGGGTAGGGTTTAAATAACATTATTTTTCCTAACAGCGAATTACTGGAGGTGCTAGTTCAGATTTTTGTTTTTTCAGGATACATAGGAAGGGATACTTGAATCAAACATAGACTGTTGGAATGGATTTAAGACTTCGTTTAAACCAGACTGATGGTGGGAAAGCAGAATTCTTAAAATCAAACATCAAGAGCTGAAGTGTACATTTTTCACTCAGTTGCATCAGTTAATGTCCCAGTTACTGTACTAATTTGGGAGGACGGGCTTATGTGATTGTCATGAATGAAATACTCCAAATGGCTGGAAAATTTTATCTGCTGCTTTACACATTGATGGACTGTAGACATGATGATAATATTTGTTTTCAAATGCATTATTACTGGTGTCTTAGTAAAGCACTATCCATGGAGTCATTTCTGTTGTTGCGAGCTAGAATGAGTATAGATAAGTCACGTCGTAAAGGAAACCAGCTTAAAACTGATATTTTAAAATGGGAGTTCTGTGAGCTAAAATGGGAAATAGAGAAACATCACTTGGGATCTTGCTATATCTCACTCTTATTCTGTTGCTTTCATACATTCTGCTTTTATGTATGCTTAGTGTTGTTCTAGAGTTTTCTATTTAGCTTTTCTTCTCTGCTGTGCATAGCAGTCCCTCATACTTGACTGAGCATGTTAATAATCCTTCTGGCTATGTGTAACACGTGATTTTTATGGGGCAAGTCTGCTGAATGTCTATACAACTTGGGAAAAAAAGTTGTCATGTTTAACTTTTTCTGGTGTGTTTAAGAGCGCATTGTCCCAGTAATTGAGAAGACTTGTTTTCAAAGTTGCAGACTTTCATATTAAAGTAGAAATGTCCTTTAATATGACTGCATATGAAGATACCATGTCCATCCATCTAATGGAAAGGAAGAACTTTTCAGTTAGAAAGTATATTCAAAGAGATTATGGAATGTATCATAGGTAGACCTGTCCATTACATATATGAGATAATGCAGAAGATGATTTGAATGATGTAAGTTTTGATTTTTCCAAATTTTGGATTAGTACAGCTGCAGGAGATATCTAAAACCAGTGTGAATGACTAATATACCATTTCAGAAGTTTAAGTAGGGATAGTATGTAACTCTTTTTCAAATCAGCGAAACATCAGACTCTAAAGGTCCTGGCTTTTTTGTAACTACTGAATAAGTGAAGATGTTGAGATTATTCCACTAGGAACAGCAAGTTTGTGTCTGGTTTTAACATCTGTGTTTGAAGCTCACATTTTTAGATGGTTTTGGGCAGCTAAAAGCTTTCTGAAAGTAGAAACAACTTCCCTAGCACCAGTTACACAGTTTGTAGCTCTTGGAGGGTAACAACTGGGAACAGTGTGGTTCTGGTGTTAGTACCTATGCATGTCGTTAGGCAAAAACAAAATGCTTAAAAATGTAGCTATAACATTTAAAACAATAAGAGAAACTGCCATTCCCTCATCCAGTTCCTCCAAACTCTTCTTATGATGAAGTCTCTTCCAGTCAGTTTCATCTGTAGCTCTACCAGTATGTGTGGACGAGGCCTTTGAACTACACCTTAACCATTGTTGTGGCTGCCTTGTATGCAATAAATGGTAGTTACCATCTCTGGAGACCATGGCACTTCTGGAGGCTTTGCAAGGAACCATGATGGATCAACAAGTGGACTTCAGGACTTTTGGTTTTGCATTTTAAAAGGCAATACTCCATTGGGGCTGGTACTCTAGGAGTTTAGCAACAAAATACCACCTGATTAATTCTTGGATTAGCTTTAATTTCTTTCTAAGTATAGAGAGTCAAAAGTTTGAGGCTCTTCAGCTTGGTGCATATTTTTGAAGGGAGGGTACAGGTGCTCAAGTAGTTATGGGCTGCTTTTTTTTTTTTTTTGTAGCCTTGATCGAATTTTCCAAGCTTAAGAGTAAAGCAGGAGTTTAATGCGTCCTTAAACTTAGCATTTCTTATTAACCATCTCTTAAGTAGTTCCCTGATCTGTATGCATATCTTCTTGGTTACCATTTGGAAGTGCTTGATTCTGTCCTGAAGCATGTACCAAATGTCATGTATCAGCCTTTATTCTAGGTACACCATTACAAAAACCCCTAGACTTTGAGCAGCTGAACTTGGAGACACAGATTTCTTTTTTTGAATCTGACACCCGGAGTCTGTCTGAAATTAATGTTTAGCTCTGTGATGGTAAATGGTTAATCTTATTGCCTTCCAGTCCTTCAAGAGACATATAATATGGGAACTAAATTTTGAAATATTAGTAGCACTCTGCGCTATGACCAGTAAATGTTCCTGCTGCATTTCATGATGTTCTTGTCTGTTTGTAGAGATAAACCTTCGTATTTGTCTTTTGTAGGGTTTAAAAAAAATACTCGGGATTTCTGATTGGGAGGACTTGGAACAGGTAATTGACTCTAGGGCAAACTACAGTGTATAGGATATTGATATGTGGTTGAAGAGGGCATTGAATAACTGGTTGGACTGTAATTTCAGGGGAAAGATCAATTTGAATGAAAACTGATAATCTCATCTCTGGAGGCCAGTGTGTTTCATGCTGTCAATTTTCATCAAGTTAAATAACCATGGAAATACCATATTAATTCATAATTCAAAATGTATTTCATTGTTACTGTTTGTGTTTTGTTTTCTTCTCAAAGTATGTTAAAAAAACCCTACTTCTCCTTTCAAGAGGAAAGAATTACAAGCTTGATAAAACATGTGATGTCTCTTCCAGTGTTGCTAGCACAGGCAAACAGTGACTGAGGTGTTCATACATACTGCAGAATTCCTAGAGTATCTGTTTTGAGTCAGGTTTTGTTGCTAATAGTATTTCTTCTCAACCTAAATTCCATCACCCTTAAACAAAAATTATCCCTTTGTTACACTTATTGGTGGATTTTAAAAAGTCTTCTTTCACTTGCTTTTAGAAGTTACGTTTATT
Organism: Columba livia; assembly: GCF_036013475.1. Lineage (NCBI taxonomy): Eukaryota > Metazoa > Chordata > Aves > Columbiformes > Columbidae > Columba > Columba livia. Next base: position 116,837,987 of record NC_088603.1, on the reverse strand, counting down.
GCTGCAAATTAGTTTTGGTTGTTGGTTGTTTTGTGTGTGGCTTTTTTCCTTTTTTTTTCTTTTTAATTTTTTCTTCCTTCTAAAGGTGGACTTTTTGCAGAATAGATTTGTAGGGAAATGTCACATTCCTCCCAAAAAAATTCTCTTGGCAAAACAGTTTAGCTGATGTTGGACAGAGTTACAGTAGTGCTGTAATGCTGGACCAAAAGCAGCCTGATGGCCTCAGTTGGTGTTGCATCTTTCTGTATCATCTTCCTTATTCTGCTTCAGAGACTGATTCTACCCACAGGGTTAGGATGAATCCCAAGTAGTGTGTCAGTGCTTGGCTTGGGCTTTCAGCTGGGGAAAAGGTATCTTCCATATCTGCAAGAGCTTGCTATATGATTTTTAAGATACTCTACATTATTAAATCCCTCTGTCATTGTTAGCATGTCCCTATAAATTTCTGCTTGCTTTACTTTGGATCTGTTTTGTGAAACTTGGCTATTGGTTTTCCTTTTGTGAACTTCCTTTTTTTTAAGGTATAGATGCTGAACAGGAAACTATGTAGATGCTGTCCTTTTTTCCTATAAACAAACCAAAACCAAACACCAGCAAACCACTGCCACAACAGCATGCTTTTGTGAAAGTCGCACAGGTAGTGTTTTCACAAGCAGCTGTGAAATCTGTCTCAAAAGATACTAACAAATCAATTATATCAGTTCTTCCTCCAGCACGCTTACATACAAAACACATCAGAAAAAAACGTAAGATTCACGATGTTGTAGACTTATTTCCCTGGAGTTGTAGTTCATAAAGGAAAATTGTAGGTTCTGTGACTGGATTTCTTGTGTTTGCACAGTACCTTATGTCAATATTTTAAATGTAATCTGAATTTATTTCAGGAATTACCAGAAACGGTTCTTTTAAAGTTTTTTCGACCAGAAAACACACCAGTACCTGCAAGACCAACACCAGAGCAGCTTTCTAATCTTATCAAGACAAGTCTTCATTATCCAGAGTCTTTCAATCATTCTTTTCATCAAAAAAGGTTTGTGTAATGTTTTTGTTTGAAACTTTCAAAATATTGTTAATTTGATATATCCTGTTGAGAGATACTATGTGGGTTATGTTAAAAAAAGATCAAGTCTGGTATGCGAAGGTGAAGTCTTGCTCAAGTCTTAAAACTGCTTCAAAATTGTATATGTGAAATGAAAGTTTTGTGTAGAGAAACTGATTAAGACCACAGATCAGTTTTAATGTTAACTACTAATGTTATCAAACACACTGATAGAAAAACAAATCCTCTGCTGTCTTTGTGTTTATTTTTGGTGTTAGAGTAAACAGTGTGACTACTTTGAGGATCTAGACAGAAAGTGGTACTTTTTAAGTCAAAAACTGCTATGTCTGCAGCATCTGACTTGCCAAGATTGGCTGCACATGATTCTGATTTATGTTGGAAGGAAGGTGGTAACCGTTTAAATCACTGCGGCTTGTCTCCTGGAAGAATATCAGAATTAACCTCTGTCAAAAGGCAGAATGCTACAGTGAATTAGTTGGAGCCTGTAAAATCCCTGAGTCTTTCAAAATTGATCTGAACACAGCCCTCTGGATTAATTTCCAGATATGAAATGAACTATACTTGAAACATAAAGATACATGTTTAGGTTTCAGTTGTTTTATCTGAGAACTCTACTGTGTTATACTTTTTTCTAAAATTTCAGTTAGTGCAAGTAATTTGCCAAAAGAGAGGGGTTTATTTCGTTATAAATTCTAACATTTAAACATTTTATAAGATGGCATATTTTGATGACAGTTAGTATGCATTATTCTAGTAACAAGTTCATATTTTATTCATTATGGTTGCTAATTTTTCCTTTCTTAGTAGTCAGGTTTAGGATATTTAAACTGTTAAGCAATGTCAATGAATTCCAGTGACATAAATCACTTGTTGCATGCATAGAGCTGTTTCAGCTGCAGTAGTTCGTGTATCTGCCCGTGACTTTCTTGCTGCAGCATTACTGATAAAAAGAATCATACTCATTGTGAGCAACTTGTATTAGTTTTATTCAAGGTAAAGGCTTAAATTAACACCAAATATGTATGTGTTGTCTGTTCTGTTTGGGCACTACTCTGGCTAAAACTTTAGGTCAGATGCAATTCCTCTATGGAAGATGTTGCAAAAGAAAAATATCAAGACAAAATGTACTAAGCAGTGGTTCAGATAGTAGCACGGTGGACCATGTTATCCAATTCTGAAATGTCTCTTGTCATAACAGTAGATTTCCTGTAAACTAAGGTATTATTTATGTATTTGATTGGCTTTCTCAGCTGGATGAAGGAGGGTGGTAATTTTGATTGGCTTAATTCAGTCAGTGCTGTTTGCCACAATTAATAGCATTTATTATAGGAAACTCTAATCAATCTAAGTTATATTGCTATGTACACTGGCTGTTCCATAATAGACACTACATGTTAATTTTATATTAGTTGAAATTTATTTTAACTATTAAAGAGTATAATTAAACCTATCCAGAGTAAAACTTCTTTTCCTTTACGATGGAACTGTTTCTCTTTGCAGCCTCTGTCTGGTACCTGTCACTCTCTTACTATCCAATTGTTCCCAGGCTGTTGTGGATGTAATGATTGACTTGCGGCATAAAACAACAAGGTAATGTTAATAAAACAATACTTTCTGAGAATGCTTCCTAGTTTTGGGGAGTCTTGTAATGTTTTAACTGTGTTGAAGATCTAGAATAGGATTTTTTTCCAGTTTCTTTGAAAGAATGGAAGGTAATAAAGGCTTCAGACAGTCAAATGGGAGTTTTCAGTTGGTGCTCAGTTTAACTTTGCTTCTGACTGTTGCTAAGACAGAACCTTGGGTTGTGTCTCCGGTTAAACTCTGCAAGTCTTTTCTAGGAAAGTGGAAATGCTTGAACTAGTGAAATATAAGCTTCAGCAGCCTTACTTTATTAAACATACATTGTTAAATACTTCTGTTAAAACAAGGTAATTTAACTCATTTCTGGTTAGAGTGATGCCAGCTCTCCTGTCCCCCCAGTAGACATAATGCTACTTGGTCTGCTTACCACAAAATAGACCTTGTGGGATCCCTGACCTAATATTTGTGGTGGGAGGGAAGATTGTAGAGACATTGTAGAGGGAATCATGTAAAGTGGTAATATATGCTTCAAATACAGAGAACTAACTTTGTTACCTTCTTTTCCAGCCCAGAAGCACTAGAAATCCATGGATCTTTTACATGGCTTGGGCAAACACAGTACAAGCTTCAACTTAAAAGCCAGGAGGTCTATAGCTTGCAGCTGAAAGCTTGCTTTGTTCGCACAGGTGTCTATAATCTTGGAACCCCAAGAGTATTTGCCAAGCTAGTGGACCAAGTTACTTTGTTTGAAACAAGTCAGCAGAACTCCATGCCTGCACTGATTATTATCAATAATATCTGACCACTTCCTGGAAACAAACAAACAAACAACACAACCCACACTAAAAGACAAAATAAATGGGATTCTTTTCTTATTGCTGGTTGACATTTTGCTGCAGTTTTTGGAAATAGCACCTCAGACATCTAACTTGTTACTAAAGATTGTGTAGGAAAGAAAATAGCAAAATATTCAGACTACTTGTCAATTTGTTTCTCAATGCAACGCACGTTGGACTGAAAATACGTTTATCCTTTTATAATGTACTTCTTCTCTGGTAATTAAGATATTCATAACACGAAATACTCTAACTCCAAATCTGAACATATTTATATGTCATATGCTCTGTCAAAAATGCAGCTTGACAGCTGTTACAACTTCCAGCATGGTGTGTTAATATTTGTGGCTGTATTAGGATATGGTTCAGGAAGAAACCCTCATTGGCTCTTTCCTGTCTGAAGCCATTAGTCATGAGAAATCCCAACCTTACTGTGGAGTTCAATAAGGTGTCTCAAATTCACTTCTGTTTCTCAGTTCTTTAGCTGAAGATTTTGGGTTTTCATGTTTATGGAAACTGGCGACCTTTCAAGGTTTACATACAAGTCCCACCTAAGGTGTTTCACAAATAATTTCTTCAGTCAGTTTGAGTATTTTCTCATTCATCTCAACACAGAGCGTAACCATGAAATTGTCATTTAAATTGTCACTTGCTTTATTATGTAACTATAACAATTGATCTGTTTAAAAAAAAAATCTACTCCAGATTTTCAAGAAATGTATTATATTTATAACAAAATGTACTGTAAATAGAATAAAACATACATCGTATTCACTGTATGGACTTGTGGCCTTTTTCCCCTTTTTATATACAGCTGTAGCAATCTATAGGTGCTGATACTGTATATATATTCTGTACTGTCTTCATCCTGGCCGTCGTTGCTCAGGTGAAGTTCCTGTCCTGTTGCCCTGTGTGGTGTTGAAACTTGTAGTGGCTGCTGCATTTGCCTTTTGAGTTCTTATCCACTGTTCCCAGGTACAATCTCCAGAATTCAGCTGTGTGGGAAGTCTGAGTTACTTGCTCTCTGCTGAGGATTTTATTTTGAGTAATAGCTGTTGAATGTATGGAAGGCTGTGTGAAGCAAACAAGTGCAGCAAAACCAGTGTAGAGTTCAGAGTTACGATTTATGGTGAGTTAGCCAGGTACAAAGGAAATTGAGTACCTGAAGAAATCTAAGACTTCTGATGGTCTGGTATAACTTGTGGCTGAAGGTAATTCTTTCTTAGGACAACATGGAATTATGAAACGGTACCTTTGCCTTCAGATGCATATTTTTATTTGTAAGTAAGGTTTCCAATTTTATTTGTATGTAATACACTGACTGTCTCCAAGTCTTAAAACTTCCTGAAAAGTCTTAGAATGCCGTCACGGCACATGACTTAATATGACCGTGGATCATGTTTTATCAACAGAATACTTGAGTGTTAGCCAACAATACATATATTGCTTCTGGGAAGGAGTTTGGGTTGTGTGTTGTGTGTGGTTTTGTGGTTTGGGGGTGTGTGTGGTAGGTGGTGTTTTGTGGTGTGTTTTTGTTTTAGTTGATTGTTTTTTACTGCTGTTAGGTAAGTTGGAAGACTACTCTTTCTAAATGATTCTTGGTGTTGTTGCCTTGTGTTATGTCACCAGCACTCTTTCTTTCTTGGCACTCTTAGGAAAAGAGGAGTCACTATTGATACCATTCAGCTATCTAGCTGTAGATCACAATGTTCTAAGTCACAGTTGGTATATTTTTAAGACTACTTCAAATACTCAAGTGACCTAAGTAACCATTATTCTGATAGGTGTTTCCACAAGAGGTTTGTGAGATAGGGGTCAGAAGTCTAACTTTTTTTTTTTTCAACCTGTTGGAAGAAACTGGTAAGAAATGGTATCTCCTGTGGTTTGGAAGTTGTACTCCTGTAAACAACAGGCATGACTAACACTACAAAACTGCCAGGCTGTGCTATCCTGATGACTGATATGTTGCTTGTCAGTGATCCTAAATTTCAGATGAAGTAAACCAACACTCACCACTTCCCTTAGTGCCAATCTAAGAAAAAAAGCTGTGGTTAAACACCTGTGTAGCTTGGCTTGATGGAAATACTCTGTCGAGACTGACCCTTCTTCAGACTTGAGAATGTTTATAGCGTTATGGTGAGCTAATGGGGTGGAAAGAAGCTAAAAGAGCTGGAGCAGTGTTTTCAACTTGGGTAAAACTAGTAAACTCTTACATATGCAGTTTTAAGGTGATTTCTATGTTTGTGTATCTAGACATGAGAGTTTTTTAATGTATAAGAAGTATTTGCAAAGAGTTTTTGGCAATGCAAAGCTCAGCAGGATAGGCTGTCAGCCGTATAGATAAGCTAGGGCTCGATTTTTGCTGTAGACACAATATCATGTAGCTAAAGACAATCCACCTCAAGCAAACCAAACTTCTGCTTTCTCTTCACACTTAAGTGAAATCTCCCCTATATTCTCTTTCCTTCTGTGGTGATTGCAAGAATACTGAAGTTTTTAACTTGTTGCATTCTGAGACAATTTACTGGAAAGCAGTATCTGTGATTCTAACTTCTGAAGCATGGCATACTGTTATAGAAGACAGCTGTCATGCTGTGTCCAAGGAATGACTCTATTTTGTAACCATGAAGATGCTTTATTTCCAAATTGACACTGGTTACTTCATGGTGTGTTGCTGATGATGCACGTTATGCCATGTGAAAAGCATGGAGCTGTTCAAAATAGAGTTTAAAACGTAGTCACTGGTGTGACACACCAGAAGTTTACTATGCGATTGCTTAGGCGAGGAGCTGACATGGAGACAGAGCTAAACCTGGCTCCTTAATGGATTATTACATTATTACAGTGGACATTACAAGGAAAACTATGTGTGCCCATGTGTGGACCCACAGAAATGACAGAAAACAGTTGTGTTGAAATAAATATTATCTGGTCTTGCTATTGAGCAAGTAAGTACCTGTAAAGGCTGAAACTCTGCTATTTGCAGAGCAATACTCCTTCAGAAGAATCCCATGGGCCTGCTGTAAGGTGCAAGAGCATCCTAATGCATCTGTCATAGCAAGATTGCAGCTTGGAGTAGATCAAAATACCACATCTTACTTTGAGGCCTTTTTCTAGCTACCTCAAAAATTATGAGATCTAGGACATATTTGTTTTTAGGAATCTAATGTTTGTGTTTGTTTTTTTTTTTTTAACTACTTTTTGCCATATAAAACCATGAAACTTGCCAAACTGGGAATTTTGGAGGCAAGTCAGATGTTCAGTTTCATTCTTGGTATGGTGGGGAATTTGGAAGTAATTTAATCTTGTATTAAATAGAACACAGGAATAATTACATACATTAATAGACTTAGCTCAAATAAAAGCCTCTTTATTTTTATGTCACCAACGAACTTCTGATATGTGGATTTCTCTGTTGCTTTCATACGTGGGAGTATGTGCTACTCCACCCTGTGCTATGGAAATTCAGGTGGTTCTAGGTAGATTTGCCAAAACTTGGTGAAATGCTACATTGGCAGATTACTATTTTGTACAATGCAAATCTGGAGTAATAAGGTTTTATGTTGTCTTCAGTAGGCTGTGAACATGATACAAGAAGCAGGCAATATTTATGAAGGCATATTTTGAGAATGGAGAGAACACCAATCAAGGTGGTGACGTTTACACTTTACATTGCTTCCTTAAGTTTGAGAGTGAATTCTAATATTTTAATCAGTTGTGTGTATAAATAAATGACATTCATAGTATGGCAGATGAATCATTTATGTACATGCTATTCTTTTCCTTTCTGTAGTAATTCAGCCATCCTGTTCTAAGTCTCTCCTGTAAAGCAGCAGAAATAATCTTCCTTGCTTAGTTTTCATGTGCAAATTGAAGTCGGATGACTAATACTCATATATTTGTAGTTTGCTTACAGAACTTGTATATGTTCATGAGGAGCAGTATCTATTGGTGGTCTGCTTGTGTGAACTGTCACATCTCTGAAGTGCTTATAATTAAAGCTAACTAAGAATACTAGAAAAGAATGCCACCTGGAGCAAATAGAAGCAAATAGGCGCCTTAATGCTTCAAAAATTCAGCTGAAGTGGCTTTGAGTTCTGCATGATGCTATCTGATGGGTGCTGAGGAAGCTGCATGGTGTGAGGAGTTAAAGAGGGGATGGAGGATGTGTACAGAGGGACCAGGCTGAGGAGGTCCTGTGAAAAAGTGATAGGGAACTCGGCCACTGGGAGCGGAAGAAGGAAGAGCAGAGTTGGACAGAGCTTTCCAAGTGAAACCTGAGGCCTTCACTGTAATGGAAAATAAGGATCATGTCCAGATGGTGCCTGTAGGCAGACTGATTACCAAGGGAATGAACTCAACTGCTGATTTTTTTAAAAAAAAATTTATTTTATTTCTTTTTAACCAAGAAGATGAAAATTTGGCTTTTAAAAAGATGATTGCTGTCATCTGAGCAAACCTAGTGAAGGTGTACAAGCGTGGCAGAAGGTAGAAAAATAAGGGACAAGTTTAAAGACACTGCGAGAAGGAGGAGGATGGGATCTCACAGTTTGCAACTGGACAAGAAAGAAGAAACAGCAGAGCAGCACGAGTGCAGGCCCTGGGAGACAGCAGGCAATGCTCATTCACAATAAATGTTTAAAAGTCTGCATTGCATCTTGAGGATGCATTTAGTTTGTTGCCCAAGGTGTCAGTCGCAAGTTCTGGTGTAATTATAGTTGCTGGTTACCGAAAGAGAAGAAAACCTAATTATTTTGTGGACAAAGTTTTGGTTTCAATGACTTGTGTACAGCTAAGACTGGCTGCTGGTATGGCAGAAGGAATGCCCGGAGTCTCATTTATAAGCTTCCCAGGGAGGCTCCGTTCTGCACTTCTGTTATAGTAGTTACCTGAAGGGAGATTTCTTTGATTCTTCTTAATAGGAGATGACTATGATGTTATAGCAAGGTCTTGTGCCTTTTTCTGGTATCAAGTATCAGTTCCCATCTACCTTCTAAAAAAAAAAAAAAAAGAATGGTGGAAATCATACTAAATGCAGTATTCCCCTTGACTTGTGTACTTTATTTAAAAAAAAATAAATTAGAAGGGCTGGTTATGCTGATATAACTGTAGAGTTTCCAGAACATGTTGCCTCATCTTTTAAACTAAAATCTTCTATGTTTTAAAATAGGAAATGTAATCTTAGCTTTAATTTAAATTATGATGGAAGCTCATCTTTATGTCTCTATCTTAAACTACATTATTTAAATATTTAGACATTCTATGTAGCGGAATAAGGACTTAACTAGCAATAAATACATAAAAGTCATATTATTGCAAATTCATAGGATTCTGGAATAGGTTATAGCAAAAGCTGTATTAATTGTTGTCTAACTTGCAGACAAAATGGCCATTTCCTTACTATTGTAGGTGGTTTCATTTTAATTGACTGTTACTATCTTATTAGAAAAACATCTAACAGATTACTTCTGGCTCCTTTTCCAGGTGCTTGGCTGCCTCTGGCTCCCCCTTGCTGGGCCCGTGCCCCTCAGGAGGCTGCTGCAGGACCAGGGGGCTGCCACCATAGCTCACATGGGTGACTCTTGCTGCCTTTGTGTCATAGCCACAATGTACTGAGCGTGCCTGCCGAGCATGTGCCTGCCCAATGCACCCCTGTGGCCCCACAAGCAGAGCCACAGACACAGCTCGGCCACCAGTGCCGAGGTGCCACATCCCTGTTGGCCAAGAGCCACCAGTTGGCAGCTATGGTGGGGCTGGAGCTTCCTCGCATCTGAGGGGCTTTTGTGCTAAGGGTTGTGTGGGGCAAAGGTGGAGGAAGCGATGGTGTCTACCTGGGTGCTGGTGAGGGGAGGAATTTTAAAATGAAGAGGCACTGCCTTCAAAGGAAGGGGTTGTCTTCAGCAAGTGGGTTTCCTCCCTGCCCTTCTCTGCCATTGCCCGAGCACATGGAAGGTATTTTTGTTAAGCAGCTGCACAAAACAGCTTCATTTCTGCGTGGTGGCTGGCAGGGCTTTTTAATGTGAAATTAAATCTGCATAAATATGTGATCCAAACCTAGGTTTGGGTGCAGCCTTTGCCATGCCCATGCAGGATGGCCACTAACTGGAGGTGCTTGGGGCCTGTGTCCTGTGTCTCACAGGGTGCATCCCTCATATTGCTGATGTCACCAGGCTGTGCCTTTGGGTCTCATCTGGTGTTGTGGCAGCGCAAGGGAACTGATGCAGTTTAGAGATATATGTAGTGATTTTATATTATTGAGGAGGGAGGGGAACACCCTGCAACCACACTTTTTTACTGAGACTTGCAAAATTACCAGCTCTCCTTCAGCTTCTGAGGCTTAAGCCTTGCCCAAATTAACCGCTAGCTATCACCATTAATTGCACAGAAGCTAATGGCAGTCCTTGGCAGGGAAGGGTGTTTCTCCCTCCAGCAGCACCAAGGCAGTGCTGGGGCAGGCAGAGGGGAGAGGGGTGGCATTGCCTGACCCTGTGGAAGTGGGTTGTGTGCCTCTCTAGTTCTGCAGTATTTTTCTCTCTGACACTGAGAAATATAGTTAGTGATTCTGTCACACTACTACTCTTTTCTTATGGTAGTGGCAAATTGGAAGATTGCTTGTTTCTGCTGTTGCCTACTGTATTCACTGAGTATTTTATCAATAGCCTTGTGAGATTTATCTATGTTGTCTTTAGTATTGAATTCCTGTCTCAGGTGCTATGGGAAATACATGGAAACTGCATCGCTGAATATAGGTGACAGCTCTACTTCTGTATCCAAATTAAAAGAGTTGAGCATTGCTGCAATCTAATGCTTTCTGCTTCTAAATGTCCTTTCTCATCAGTAGGTGGACATTGCATTTTTTTTTCTTCAGACCTGGATACTGGAGGTGCCAAAAGGTCCAAACTGGCTACAGGAGAGAATCTGGGTTCTAGGAGTCTCTCAGTCAGCCTCTCTGTGTCAGATAACTGAAGGAGTTGGCTACTGAAGGACCAGGTGGTCCAGGCCTACTGCTGTGGAGACTGTGTGGTCTGGAGGTTGACCAACAGACCCATCTGTCTGTCTCAATACACAAAACAACTGGAGATAAGAGGATCTGAGGGTCAGCTGCTGGGTAGACTGAGTGTTCAGGCCAATTACTGGAGGGATCCACAGGGTATTTGTATGTCTGTATGCGTGCTGGTGTGAGCAAGAGGGTTTCTGTATACCAGCAACTGGAGTAGGGCTGTGGGCTTGGGGTGCTCACCTGCCTAGGTGCCTGCAGCTGAGGGAGACCAAGAATCCAAGGACTAGCTACTGGGTAAACCAAGTGTCTAAAGACACTTGCCATGGTGTCCTTCTGGGGTGTGTGCATAGCTGGGGGTGAGGGGATCTGCATCAGCAAGTGTAGTGGGGCTGTGGCCCTTGGGGCTTGTAATTGTTCATGTGTCAACAACTGGGGAGACCTGGAGTTCATGGGCCAGCTGCTGGGCAGCCCGAGTGTGCAAGGCCAGCTGCTGGAGGGATCCATGCTGTGTGTATTTCCAGCTAGCAGTCTTTCATCTTGATCAGCTGTTTGTGTGACTGCTATGTTTTCTTTCTGGTTTGATCTGTGGAGCTGGCCGTGTGTAACATGTTACATGCATGTGTTCATGTGTGTGCCTATTGGGAAAATGTGCCCAAGCTCACTGCTGGCTGAGGCCAAGAACATGGAGCTGCAGCAGCTTTGCCTCCACCAGGATGGATTTCGGTGTCACTCAACACTGAAGGTAAAACAAAGGAGGAGGGGGGGGGGTGTGAAAACGGAGGGAGAGCTCAGTTCTATGATTAGAAATTTATCAGCAGAAGTGTTGAAGATCTTCTTTCTCTCCCACTGAGTCCTTACATAGAAAGTCAAATAGTAGTGTTATCTTTCATGTCACAGGTCATGGATAAATATTACTGACTCTAAGAATTCAAGACCTGAAGCTAAAGAAAGAAATGAGGACTGATTCACTCTCAGTTTTGGCTATGACTAGGTTTTGCTCAGATACAAATTACCTAGTGACCTGTGCCTTGAAACGTGGGCTTCTCTGTAATGAGGGTTATGTGTTCATTGGTTAATGTGCTTTTAAAAACTTTAGTCTTAGCTTTGTTTACTAAATAGCCTGGGAATCCTCCTGGAATTGTTGGTCATCCCTCAGGACAAAATACATCAGATGATTACCTAAGCTATGTCCGTAAGTACAATTTCTTGTTGAGGAAGGTTCTTAGTGTTAGGAAGTGATACTGTTTCTTGGAATATGCATTCAATTTCATTTTCACTTCACTTTTGAAATAGGGTTTTGTGAAGTTCAGCAGCAGAATACAGAGGTTCAAAGCAACTGTTCTTTTGGCAGGTACCTACACTGCGTGTTGCTCCAGAAGAAGCAGAAAAGGTGACAATATAAAAATAGAAGAATTTTTACTTTTAGCATTTGGATTTGTTTAGAGATTTCCAGTTCAGTAGAAATGGTGTTCAATACCTGTGGCCAGTGTGGGTCCCACTGCACAGATTGTATTGTTATGTGAAACACAGAGCCCCTTATGTATAGCATATTCGTTAAGATAAAAAGATGAGGAAAACCTAATGGTTTAGGTTGTGAGAAAACACCCTGTCGAAGTATAAGTAGAAAATACCTATGCCTTGGAGAGAAGGATAGTGTATAAGCAGTATGATGAAATTTAAAAGACCACAACTTTTTGATGGCTTTCATTGCTTAAACCTGTGGTCACAATAGCTGCATAATGTGAGGAAGCTTTCTTGCTGATCAAAAGCAAACCTTCCCTCCACTGACTAAACGACAAAAATAAGTGCTTCTATTAGTAGTCAGTTGTAAAATGTGAGTATGGCTGCCTTACTGAAAGCAGTCACCTGGCCAGTGAAGCTGCTTGGAAGAGAATGGAATATCATGTGGTAAATCATGGCTATGCTCAGCTAAATGGGGACAGATTTTATCTTCAACTTTGATCCCAAAGGTAGTAATGAAGTACAAAACCAGGCTTTCACCTTTACTCAAAAGATTTAGTTTTAAATCTTATCTTCTAATTCAGTATTTTCTGTGATGTACAGCTGTCTACACTGAAGTGTCATCTATCCCAGGTATCAAAAGTCAGGTCTCTGGATTGCAATGGATACAGCAGCGACTCCTGGCTGTTTTTCCCTTATGTCACTGGAATAAGAGCAGGATAAGATATCATTTCTGAGTATATTAAAATATAAAGATGTTTGCAGTAATGGAAGTCCACTGAGGGAAATTCAGCCGTTCTTCACATGCACATTGCCATTATTTTAGTCACTTGAAATCTTAATGTTTGCTGTCTTCTCGAAATTACCCTTGAATAATTCAGTGGACAAAATTACTTCTATAGAGTACAAACTAGACTGGAGCAGAAGATAATTTTCTGAACCCTTCTATTTTTAAAACCATGAATGCCGATTAAACATATTTTAGGACTGAGTGATTTTTTTCCGATCCCATTTAAATCAAGATATGTTTACTATTCATTTCTATCAGCTTACAGGAGTAAATCATTAATTTGTAAAATGTCATTTGGCTAATGAGTTCTGCTAATTGCTTCAGTGGTAGCTGAAAAAGTGAAAAACTGACATGGTTTAAAAAATGTTGCTTATAGCCTGTAGCTGTGTATAAATCAATTCAGCTCATGCTTGCAAATGTTATTCCTTTGGGTTTTCTTCTCTTTAAGTTAGAATAGATGTGATGTTCTCCTTCTGATAACTGTGGAATAGTTCCTTACCCTGTTTCCTCCAGGATGATGAGAATTCTACCAAGAGAAAGAAGAAGAAAAAAACAACACCCAAAAAAAAGACTGAGAGTTTTTACTTACTGAAGGAAATAACTCAATGATTATCTTTAAACAAGTGCCTCACAATCCCTAGTTATTTTGAAGCCCTAGGGTGAAGGAGATATTTCTGTATGTTGAGGAGGTTTCAGAGAATGTAATGGCCCCTCCTGACCAAGAAAATAAATACTGCTTGAAATTTACTGGCATAACATTTCTTTCTTCCTATCCTTGTGAAGAAACCATCAGGTGATGCGCCCAGATTTTCCCCCTCTCCCTGCAGATGCTGCTGTCAGGGACACACCAGTGGGAGACACAAAAATGTGCTTGGGACATGGGCTTCACTTCTTGCTGTTGCTGATACCCAGGGTGATATGAATGACCTTCGCTGTTGTGGCTAAAGCCTGAGCTCTTGGACCAAGATGATGCTTTGAGACTCTCAGTTTTTTTTGTAGTATGCGTTGCTAGCGCTCATAGCACCAGGGAAACACTTGAAAATGGGATCTGAGTGTATCAAAAGCCATAAGACAAATCGGGATTTTTTTCGTTTGTTTTGATGGTGATTTTTTTGTTGTTTTATATTAAATAATCCCTCCCTACTGCAATGCCTTGGGCAACTGAAGGGAGCTGCTGGAGAAAGCAGAGGGCAGTGGCAGCTCAGAGCGCTTCTGGCTCTGCTTGGGGGGAGCATCAGGAGCCTGGTGAGAGAAAACCACCCCGGAAAGTTCTCCTGCTCTGACAGAACCGACCAAATGCATCAGTCGAGGTAAGGGGACAAGGCTCAGGAATTGCAGCTAACACAATTTTTCATCTAAACATCTGTCCTTAAGGATCACAGTTTTTATTCTGCAGACCACAGAGGGGAGTTGTCACTGCCTTAGAGGTTTGTGTTCTGTTTCTGCCTGCTTTTCAAATCTGCTCTCTTCATCTGTAGGTCAAATGAGCCCTAAGCATTCTGGATGAATTGTATCCTCAGCTACACTAAAAACACTACTAAATTTAATTCTTCTTTTCTAGATGCAAACTGGAGCAGAATGGTTCTTTAACTTATTGGAATGCCATTCAGAAATGTGTTTTTAGATGTTTTTAGAGTAATATGTAGAACTTTTTCAATAACAGAGCTATAAAAGATGACAAGGAGGTAGCGGATATTTTACTGTTGTTTGTCACCACATTTTTTCCTACCAGGTAAGAATTTTTTTCTCTGTAAGTCAGAGTTCAGAGAACATGAGTGGGTGCTGAACATACTCCTCAGAAAAGTTTTCTGTTGTCCAAGGCATTACTATGTCATGAAGCTGGTTACTGGCTAGAATTTTTCTGAATACTTCATAGGTATTTTTAGTGTTTTATAATATACTTTCTGAGAGTGTGAAACTTGACATTGACACAGATTGCCATGAAAATACATCCATTCTTATAGCATTGATGATTTACCATTAAAAATGGGATGTTTAAACCCCTTCCAGTGAAGGGCTTTGTACAGTGATATGCTTCTGTTATACATTCTCATTACATTTTCATTTGTCTTGTGTGCCTTAAGATGACAGTGGAAGGGCAGCTATGTAATGGGAGCCTTCTTCACTCTGCTGCTGTCTTCTGCACTTTGGCTGCTTTTAATAGGCATTGGTGGAAATGAGGGGCGGTTGTGCCAGAGCAGCTTCACTATATTTTTGCCCCCCCCCCTTTTTTTTTCTTGTCTTCCACAGAATTTTTGCAGCCTTACAGTGTTTCAAGGGGGCCTGTAAGAAAGATGAAGACAGACTTTTTAACAGAGCATGTTGTAGTAGGACAAGGGGTGATGGTTTTAAACTGGAAGAGAGTAGATTCAGGTTAGACATGCAGAAAACATTTTTTACAGTGAGGGTAGTGAAACACTGGCACAGGTTGCCCAGAGAGGTGGTAGATGCCCCATTCCTGGAGACATTCAAGGCCAGGCTGGATGGGGCTCTGAGCAACCTGATCTTGTTGAAGATGTCCCTGCTTGTTGCAGGGGGTTGGACTGGATGATCTTTGAAAGTCCCATCCAACCAAAACTATTCTGATTGACCACAAGAAACAATCCCAGAGGCAGCTGTGGGACCAACATGCCAGCTTTAGCATCTCCAGGAGCAGATGGGACTCCTGCTTGCTTGAAGAGTTCCTATGCTGTCTCATGGTAAATGAAAAGGGGACTGTGCTCTCCCTAATCTTAGTGAGAACGATTTACCAAATAGAATTGTCTCCTGCAAGTACATATAGTCCTGCTCTTTATGAATGCCTTGCATCAACTATCCTAGTAAAAATCATATATACTGCTGTAGACATTTAAATTTGTTAAACAGATAGTTATTCTCATCAGGAGTGTTAAGTCAGGTGTGACTACTTGAGAATGACCACACAATTTCAGCACGATGTTACTTATATAGTAGCTGTATGATGGATGCATTGACCGGTGTAGCATTTCCAAAGACAGTGAAATGAGAAATAGACCCAGCATTGACAGCACTGCAGAGGGCACTGGCTCTGGCTGAGGAGAAAAGAAATCAGTATCTTAAGTTCAAAATGCTGCTTTTATGCATGAGGAGTACAAATCAAACTGTTTGACATACTGCTATGGTTTGACACTGGATACCAATGATTAATAGAGTCTCTGTGTCTATGAAATGAATTGAGATTTGCCATATTTTTCTAAGCAGCAAGGACAAAAAACTCCTTTTTGGTTCAGATTTTGTCAGAGATTTGATTGAATAAAATCTTTAGGTTTTGGACAAATAAGCAGACATTATAATTCACCGCCCTCCAGCAATTTTCTTTCTCTTTCCTTAATGTTTTTGTTTGGTTGGTTTGCTTTTTGGTTTCTGCTATTTTTTTTTTTTCTGATCATAATTCTTAAATTTTTTTGTATAGTTTTAAATTATATTCATGGTTCAGATCCATGCTTTAAGTGGTAAAACAATGCTAACAACACTGGTTTTAATCCATGTAAAAGGAGGAGGCTGAAATTAAAACCAACTTAATTATAGTCAAGTTTTTTTAAATCTTTCATTAGCATGCACAGTTTTCCTTCATGTTGTTTGGGGATACAATTTTGTAAACAGACCAGGCTATCTGGAAAAAATTATCTGTACTATTTCTAAGATTTTTGAGGAAACGTGGTTTGTTTTTGCAACCGGGAATTTTCATAGGAAAATTGACTGTGCAGAGTGAAACAAAGCATAAAATAGAAAATATTCAGAGCATAAATAATAAAATAGACAAATCTATTGTTAAATTAAATTGTCATTTTCATACCTAATTGCCTTTTTCAATTTTTAGAAGAAAACACACATTTTTATATTTTATTGTATTTATTAAATGTTATACTGCTAAGAATATATAGATGTGCAACTAACAATATGTGATTCCTGAAACAGAACTGGCTTTCGCCAATTCCTATTTGTTATTTGATAATAGTTATTTATACTTGGTGTTAATTTTTGCAAAGACACAGTGCTGTAATACGTTTTAGATAAGACACAGTATATTTTTAATTCAGAGTAATTTTCCTTTGTTTATCATATGACATACATAGCTTAGTGATTATGAATCTCTTCAAACCGGTCCTGAAATTCTTATTTTAGTGTGTTTGTTCTTGAGATATGACAAACTGTCACTAAGCAACTAACCAGGGCCTGGGAAGGGAAACAAATATATACTTAATCCCAACTAAATTTATTCTGCATTTTTTTGAAACATTACTGTCCTGATACTGGGTCTAAGAGAAAGCAATAAAGGAGAACTCTGAGCTGTGGTCACACCTGGGGTCTTAGGAACAGAAAAGGGTGGAAAATGGTGTCTCAAAAGTAGTATAGATTTATTATTTGAAATCACCTATTCCCACTTTGGGAAGAAACAAAGATATTACCATAATTCCTCAACTTGGATGGGAAATGGAGATGATCATAAAAACCTTGGGCTTCCGCTCCTTCAGATTTCTGTAGAAAAATTGGGATAGGACAGTGGTGGCTGATGGGCAAAATCCAAGGGAAATGCTGATGGAGATTTTCAGAAGCTAATTCACTTGCATACATTTGACTTGTGTCCCATTATAGAGGATTTTAGTTGTTTTGTAGACTAAATCCATATTATCCTTTATGCTGCTTTAAAGAATACTAGGCTCGAGTGTAGAAGGCTTCCAGCACTGGTTGACAGATTATCACAGAACTCTTTAAAATTGGTGTTCATGATGAATGTGTTCTATAAAAGCAAAATGAAGCTGGCAAAACAAAACTAAAAATTGCCGAAGGAAAAGTATTGTGGCCAGGACAGAAATCTGAGGCAAGCAGGTTTTGGGCAGAACTTCAAAAGGTGAAGAGCCAGATTGAGAATGGGGGAAGGGAGTGACTTTCTGGGTTCCTGGTGTCCCTCTTTACAACATGCAGAGGGGAGTGAAAGGTGTCCCTGATTATTTATTTATTTTCTGGTAGACCACTAGCATTCCATCAAACTATTACTTCACTTTAATCATCGGTGTGAATTAATCCACATTTCCTGAATACCAATCGTTTAGGTCAAAAGTGACAACATTATATAGTTTCCTAGGAATCCCAGTTTTCTTTGAAGGTGCTGTTTTTAGGAGGGAAGGAGATGTTTCAGGTACATATTATTAATTTTCCAGGAATTGCTATTTTGTTGAATCATTCAGTGGAGATTCCAGCCAGTTTCCAAGGTCCTAGAAGGACAGAAAAAGAGAAGATACTTTAACTAACTGATATCAGAAGCAGATGAAAACAAATTATTCTTTTAATAATACGCTGATGTTTTAAACAATCATTTCACTTAGTATACAGAATATGTGGTAAATGAAACACAACGCAGCACTTGTGCTGTCGGGATTCCTACCTAGGATGACTATGGTGATCAGCAAAGGTGTACATATGAAGAACTGGCATTTATGAAGAATGCATCCTGAATCTCTAGAAAATTGCACAAGGATGCAAGCAAAAACTAGTCTGGTGTGAACAGAGCTGTCCATGAGAGAAAAAGACAAAAAGAAATCAAGGTTTATCAGAAGAGAGAAATTACTTGAGAAAGGAAATATTATTGCCAGAATTAATATCCTACATGTTAGCGTAAGAGCCAAATGCTTGGCTTTGATTTCTACTGTGGTTGCAAAATGAGACTGGAATGACAAAAAAAGCCACAAACCAAACATATGGTTAACCTGAGGTCTGATACCCATGTGCAAATACAGGCATGACATTCCCCACTACAGTATTTCTTGTGGGACTTAGGATCCTAGAAAACACGCTGCTGACAGCAACAGATCTGACTTTGGAGAAGGACTTCCAGATGAAGGGCTGCTGATAATCAGGTACTGGCCCAAAGTAATAGCATTTACTAATACAGGACAGGTATGTGGACTCAGGCTGAAACAACCCAAAAAGTCATAGCACAGCCAGTATGATCAAGAAGTCATTATGGAGTGGCACGTATATATATGTATACACACACATTTGGAAGTAATATGAAAGCTGGAAGCAAAAATGTCCAAGCTACAAGCAACAATGTAAAAGATATGTGAAGCAGACAATTTGTGTTTCAGTACTACAGCTACCTCAAGAAAAGTATAAAAGCTACCCCATATTGAGTGGGGTTGTTAGGATTCACAGTTAGGATGAATGATGCGAGTAGCTTAGCCAAGACATGAATGTTTCATGTGGCAGCTGTCAGCCATTCAGCTGGTGTTTTTTCAATTAATGTTTTTAAAAGACTGACCATTTTCACCCAAGTTGCTGAGCCATTTGCAGGGCAAACCCTACAGTCATGATAAACAACAGTATTTGACTGGAAGACCAGCTATGTACACAGAGAAACTTCCAAGACTAGGAGCAAGCCTGGGATATTCACTGTATGTCTTTAGAGAAAGAAGAATTGTTATTAGGAGCAGAAAAGGGATGTTACCTGCTTGTTCAGGACTAAGGTTGAGCACAAATAATCATGGGGGGTGTGGGTGTTTGTGTGGGTGTTTGTGTGGGTGTTTGTGTGGGTGTTTGTGTGGGTGTTTGTGTGGGTGTTTGTGTGGGTGTTTGTGTGGGTGTTTTTAAAGAAGAAATAGTTATTTGATGTGTAGAGTCAGCAATAAATGCAGTCAGAACACTGATGCCAAAGGCAGCAGACAGACCCAGTTTGCCTTGGCAGTGCTCTACCATTCCTGTAAAACCATCCAAGGACAGGGATGGTTTTGAAGGCCAAACACCCAGCACAGGAACAGCTGAGTCTAAGGCTCTGCTTTCTCTTTATTAGAGAAATTATTTCTCTTTATTACCCTGTTCTGGGGGAACAGGGTAAGATATGTTGGAAGAACACTCCTAAAATTGCAACTGTGTTGCAAGAAAAGAACCTTGGATCAGAGGCCACAAGCCCTGGGTGAGCAAGTAAAAAATCTCACTGCCGTTAGCTACACCAAAACTTCTCAAATCCAACAGTGTGAGCAGCAGTGGAAACGAAAATTCATTATAAAAAAGGACTGTGGTGTTAAATTTGGCTTCAGTGAGCAACTTTAATTTTGGTTTGAATTCAAGCTTCTTCACAGTTATTTACAGGAATATTCATTTGTGGTAACTGGTAATTATTAAGCCAGTCTGATTAGGATAGTATTTACTTTAAAGCTGATTAATGTTTTGCTCTCCAGGAAGAAAAGCTCTGTTTAGTTTGGCTGCCCACAGCTGAATTCAATAGGAGTGGTAGGCCTAGATTCATAGACGCATTTAGGCCCATAATATTAATTAATTTATTAATCACTAGTTAGGTTTTTGAAATTTTAAAATTACATTTAATGATAAAGAATTGTCTGATGAATCTTTTTTCCTAAATCATTGCTTTTTTGTATGTGTGAAGTTCTGTTTAGATTAAGATATGAGTGCACACAATTTTTAAACAAATTGTTTTAACAAATTTTTTAAAAGATGTTAGTCTTCACCAAAACTGAGTGAAAAGGTTACACTTTTCTGTATATGCCACTGCAGATTAGCCTTAGTTGCAGCTTATTTTACCTCATAGTAAATAATTTTCCTAATAAAGAATAAGTTTAGGTTTATGAACATGGAGTCCTTTCATCTTCTTACCTGACATCGTTCACGTTAAAAAATTAATTATTGGTCTAATTTCTTGTATTTTATTTAACTATATTATAATAAAGCTGGTGACTTTTGTGATACTAGTAGTACCTTGCACAAATATTTCACTTATATTTTGCAGATTTTTAGAAGCATCTTCAGCAACAAAACAGGGCAACTTTCAAAGTGCCCAATGAAATTTTATTGCAGTATTTTATATCAACAAAATATTTGCCTTTATGAACCACTGTAGAAAATGCTTTTAAACTCATAGCCCATTTTCTCACTAATGCCCTTCTAGATTATGCCGTTTTAAAGTTATTGCCGAGTGTGGTCATCTTTCCATACTATGTTAGTACATACTGATAAAGAAGAACAGTTTTTAAAAATACCTTTTGTAGGCACACATATTCTCTCTTTTCCAGTGCATATGTGCTTTATCTTTTCAGTTGCATGTATGTTTTGTGTTTTTTTTAATCTGTGGGGCCCCTCTCTTGATCTGTAGATGCCTAAAAAGTGCTTTGAAAATCTATCTTTCTAAATTTATCTGTAGTACCCCAAAATCTTCAGTTTATCAACTGCATGTTTCAGCAGCTGCTCATGTTATTCCAGTCTATTAAAAATTGATGAGCACTGTTGAAAGATCCATGTCAAATGATCCACTGCAGAATTTGTTGTAATGCACAACCTTTTTCTGAGATAAAGGTATTTTGTTCCACTGAGAAGGGTATTTAGTGGATGAGTAAGTACCTATAGGTCCTTTCATTCCACTTCGAACAATGTTGTATTGCAGTCTTTAAACAGTATCCCTATACAGGAATAAATATGGAGCTTAGAATGAACACATTTTGAATGACTGCCTGGGGTCATGACACCAACCTTCTTTCTGGGTTCTTGTGGAGAACATGTATATACATACGGATGTATGTAGCCCTTGGTGTCCAAGGAACCAATAGGTCTTATTTCACATTGTGTTTGTATATGCAAGTCCAATAAAATCTTTAGTTGAAGTTTGACATGAAGAGCCTGATAAATAAAGAGCACTGAATATTTAAATAGTCAGTATGTGCCCTTGCTAGAACTACACTTGAATCATTAGTGCTTCTGTAACCCCAGAAGTGCATTGTGGGAGGCAGTGATACCTTAAGGCTGATTGCATAGAGCTTTCAAATCCAACAGATTTATAAGAGAAAACTGATTCTTAGGCCTGGGAAATGTGTATATTCAGGCTTCTATTTGCACCTTTTGAGTTTGCTAAAGAGAGAGATAGAAGGCCATGGAACCTAATGCTCGGGACCAAGCAAATGCTTTCATTTTATCCACACAATAAAGCAAAAAAAAAACCCCAGACACCACAGAATTGCTTATATTTACTCACAGAGTAGTTCAGCAACTTTTTTTTTTTTATTTTTAAATCCCAGAAATTTACTGATAGAGTTTGGCAGCTAATCTGGAAAAGTGCTTTCCCTGTGCCCATTCTGCACAAGGAGTGCATATTTGTCTACAGTGAAGCAGGTTTTTCTTTGCTTGCATCTCATCTACATTTAATTGGCCACCTAAATAATCCAAAATATTTACCCAAGCAGTTGCTAAAATATTTAGCAATATATTTAGCATATATTTCCCAGAGAAATCTGCCAATCCTTGCCTGGTGTTATTATCATGTCTAGACATGATAGTTCAGATCCCTGACTTTAGTATCAGTGGGATACCTTAAAGGGAAGAATATACAGTACTATTTTTGCTTCATCTAGAGTCATAGATGGTCATTTATGATAGTCCTCTTAATTCACATCCAGAAATCATCACTTCAGATGCCAGATGTCTCCTCATTTGCTGTCTTCAGCAGAGACAGATCCTCAGCTGGTGAAAACTATGGTAAAATCATTCAGGTGAATGACTGTCCCAGTAATGGGTTGTCATGCAACAGAGATGGATGATAAGAATAAAATGATGGTTAGGTCAATGTATTTTAACAGTAGAAACAATGCTGGTATATTCCATTATTTTGTTTCCTGTCTTCCCTGACATTATTCCATTTTATTCTTGAATACTGCAGAACCTGTGGGTAGGAGACTTTGATCCTTTGATCCTATTTGATCCTATTGCATGAGCCAAGTGGAAGTCTATAATAAAATAGAACCTTCAGCTATGCCAATGGGAAAGTCAGTTACATAAGTAGTTATCTACAAACACAGTAAAAATATACCATTTGTTTTACAAGAAGTTAAAGTAATCTATGGCTAACTGGAAAACAGGGTTATTCCTTTGCATCAACTCCCACCAGATTTGCCTACAGTATTTTACCTAAGGATCAGGAACAAATATAACCTTGTTCTTCCATCCACCAAATATGCCCAGCTCCTGTCTATCAGGATATGATGTAATTGTCTTGTGACACAGGCTACTCTGAGTGATCTAGTGTGTGTTCATGGCCTGATTCTTTAGGGCACATCACAATTTTTTTCCGTTTTCTCTTATGCAGAATATAGCCCTCCAGTTGTACACAATTTCCTAGAATGTGGATACATAACTTCTGACTAAGTATTTCTGAAATTATTTAAGTCCAGAGGAGATTTAATGTGAGGATCCGAATATTGTACAACAGTCAACACTGCCTAGTGCTGATTACTGTCCAGTGACCATTAGATTACTTCACAGATCATATGAAGACTCTAGACAAGCTGTTCCAGGTCCTGCAGATACTTACCCCAAATGGAAAGCATAGGAGAAACACAACTGCTCAATGACTCTGAGGACTTGCAGGCTACCAGCAAGCTGGCTATCTGACTGATGAGTGGCTGAGTCATGATGTGCATCCTACTGAAATTTTTAATGCATTATGAGTGCTGATGCCCCTATATTACAGATGGAGAAAAGGAGGCAGCAAATTAAATAAATTGGCAGCCATAGAAAGAACTGGTCTCCATGCCAGAGCTGCAGTGCAGAAGACTTAATTCTCAGCTGACTGAAGCTCCTTCAGTATCTCCTGTCCCAGCTGTGCGTGGGCACAGAGGGGTTTGCTCAGAACTTCAGACACCATCCACTTGTCACCAAGGTGGAGTGGCCTCTGTGCCACCTGCTGTACATGGGCCGAAGTTACAGAGCTGCAGGTTAGGGATGGTTTTGGTTCCTCAGAAGAGGAACTAGAGCTGGTGAAGGCAGCTGCCTTGGAGAAAACAGGAGAGTGTATGGATAAAATGCTAGAATGGGATCCGAATTTAATTCCTGTTTTACCAGAGGTTTTCTTTGGGCACCTAGAAATTAATGATTTAAACATCTTGAGGCTATAGAACCTCTCACTTCCCACATTTTAAAAATAGCAGAGCGCATTCCTATTTCATAAATGAAAATAGACTGAAAATTAATCAGATTTGACTGTGAAATATCTTGAATAATTTGTGTTGGCTTACTTGATCTAGAATGGAGTTTACAACACCAGTAAATAAAAGGATATTCACTCTTGTGGATTTTAAAGGCCAAAAGTGAAGCACCTATGAGAGATAAACAATGGCTTTGTGTGTGGATATCCTCCCACAGAAAGAGCTAACAAATCTTAATTAAAAAAGAGAAAGACAAATTGATAAATATACCTGGACTGATAAATATGGGGCCTAAATTACATTTAATTTAAAGAAACTGCCAGACCTGCAACTCCTGAGTAGTTAAACAATTCTAGGTCTGTGAGAAATTAATGGTCTGCAAAGTAGAAATAAGATGATAATTCCATTACAAAGTCTGTGAATAGTAGTTTTTGAAGGGAACAAGTGTGAACTCTAGAGAAAATAGTTGCATTTGCTGTACATAAGTCTGCATAAGAATGGGTTTAGGTAGATGGTTTTGTTTTTTAACTGGATTTTTAAAAATTTCTTGAAACTATATGATTAATTAGGAGCGAGAATTTCAGCTCAGGGTCTGTGAATTGCTGCTTAGAGGACAATCAGAAATGCTGGTGGCATTGCTGACACGCCACTCTCCACCACCGTCTCCCTCAGCACCACATATTGCCATTTTGGGGGCAGTTTCTGTTTGCAGAAATGTTTTTGGTCCAGCTTGTGCAGAAAGTGTGACAAATCCAGCCCTGCTTGGTGCCAGATGTGGACGTGTGTGCACTACTTTTATAGCTTTGCTGTATTTGACCTGGTGGCCTCCTGTGGAACCTGGGAAAGCTGGAAGAGATTGGGTCCAGCAGACCTCAGGGTAACTCTGCTCAGGTGCTTGTGGAGACCTGCGTCCCTGCAGAGGCTGTAGAGCAGCCCTGATTCTGCTGTGGTGGGCTTGAGGTGTGTGGAGTCCCAGAGCTCTGTGTGGCAGCAAGGAGCATCAAAGTCTGAATCAAGTGTGCTTTAGATCTACCTTGGTTGTTAGATGAACTGGTGGTCACAAGGGAAAAATTAGAATGAATATGCAGAGTCTCTAGAGCTGAGCGTGGTCTTGGATCTTTAACCTGGAACTGTGATCTGAGTTAATCAACTGTAGTTCTGGACTAATTTGCAGATTTTGACTTCTAATTGCTTGACATAGTTTATTAATAAGAAAAAGAAATGTACACTGTATGAACCGTCCCATTTTTGTATGCAGAAGAAGATTCATACCAGTTTTATGGTGATAATAAAGGGCTTTTTTTTTTTTCTTTTCCCTCAGTGTTGTGAAGTCTAGAGTCCAGATATTTTTTTTTAAATTCCCAGTGAGACACGAACCGCTACAGCCCTACATTGCGTGTGTCACATCATGTGGATGTAGGGGCACAACAGCCCGGCGGTTTGGGATAAACTGGCACTTCGAGCGGCTGCAATCGGCCCGGTCTTGCTGGGGCTGCTGCCGCCGGACGCTGTTTGCCCGCCTCCCGCGGCAATTTCGAGGACTTGCCGTGCCGCCTGGCCTGGGGACAGCGCTGCGCCCGGGCTCTGCCTTCCTGAGGTCAGAGGACGCGCTGGGGGAGAAGAGGTGGCCCGGGGGCGGCCGCGGGGCGGGGGACGCGGCGGGCACGGGCGGAGCGGTGCCGGCTCTCCGGAGAGTGCCTTGGTGGCGACTGCCCGGCCGCCCAGCCCGAAAAGCGGGGAACGGGAGGGACACTCCGATTACGTGCGGGAGGCTCTGCGACGCGAGGACCATTGCTCCGTGAGTACCTCCCTCTTCCTCCTTCACATCCTCCTCTCCCTCTCTCCCCACCTCACAAACCTGAGGATAAGTCGGTTAGCTCAAGTAGCAAAACCGCTAATTGGCTTTTTTTTTTTTTTTTTTGGAGGGAGGGAATATTCAAACGCTAAACACTTCAGGACTGCGCTCTGCCTGTCGGAGCGCTTAACAAGTGTCGTGAGTGGAGGAGAGGAGCTCTGAGCTGCGGGGTGTCCTTGGCCTGGGATGCCATTACTCACCGCACTGGTGATACAGGCACTGGCACCTGGCTGGCTGCAGCTCTACAGGTGCTCCTGCTGTAGAGGAGCCAGGGGATGTTCATTGCTGCATTGCCAGATGTATTGTATCTGTGATGTAGATATGGAAGCTATAGAGCTTTGGAACTTATATTCACGTTACATATCTTGTCCCTTCATGAATTGTTCTGTGTTGCTGCATTGCTGTGATGGGAATGTCAGTTCTGGGATTCAGGGATTGAAAGAGAAAACATAGATTGAATTTAAGTAGGCTACTGTCCATTGAGCTACCACCAAAAGCTTGAATGCATTATTTCTCAGTGTCTCAAAACATTAGGCGAAGAATGAAAACATGGATTTACTCTCTTAAAATCCCATAATGTGTAAAAAATTAAATTATTCCTTGTGGCTGAACTGCATGATTTTAGTGTTCTTGAGATTGGTAGAACGGCCAATTTAATTTATTCTTCCTGCAGTGGCTTTCAATGTGTGTATATATACATATATATATATATATATATATATATATAAATGTATGGCTGTTTGTGACAGCTTAGAAAATTGTTTCTTTGTGTCTTTGAATATTTGTCAGCAAAGCTGAGATCTGATTAGTGAAGGTAAAGGGAGATAGATTTGCTCTTCATCTCTTCAACACCTTATAAACTGGTTATATGTTTTGACCCGAAACAAAAAAATATTTCTTAGCTATGAAACACATCTCATCTGTGTGTTTCCAGCTTGCTTTTTGTGAAATCTAAATTCAGTTCAGTCAAGTTCTGATGAAAAGAATGTTAAACACCAGAAAGTGTGGTTTTACTCTCATATAGTAATAGATAACCAGCTTTGACATTTGTCTGCAATCCATCTTCAGTTTTTCACTGGTAGTCAGGAAATACATAGTATTTTGAATACAGACACTGTGTAGCACTGTGACATACAGCCTTTGTTAACTGAAGGTATCTATCTCTGTTATCTTTGCTTTGGAACAAGTGGTTGCTGCCCTGAAAACAGCCATAAGGATTTGGACATGCACTGTGCACCAAGACTGTTTAACAGTGATATCACTGAGTGATTCTGAGGTAGTTTGACTCCCATACTTTCCAGAAGTTATGAGATGCTGGGGGAATATGTCAAATTCAACCATTTTGACTGAGGTTGGTGTAATCACAGTGTTTACATCCTTGGAACAAGGCAAGACCTGCAGGGGCCAGTAATGCTTGTATTTTTAAACTATCTGATAAAGACAAAGACTAGCAAGTGTGAGTGCTGGCAATTGTGTCTACCTTGGCTTTTGCTTCAACTTGCCATGTGGTACATGGATAATGTTGCTTTTTAGACCAATATGTACTAACCTTTTTCTACACAGAGAAGCAACATCTGTTGGGTGAGAGTGAGAAATGTGGCAGTTGTGCCCAATTACTTGCACGTTTGGGCAGACTTTTTCAGGTTTGTAGAGAGGCAGTCATTTCAAAGTGTGTACCTACCAGCTGGTGGGATGCAAAGCCTTTGTCTGCTGTATGTAGGGTGTGCGTGGCTTCAGCCACATTCAGGATGCAACAAGGATGTTCTGTGAGTGTATTTTTCCTTTATGTTGGGGAATTGCGAATGATTCACTCTGTCAGAGAACCAGCTTGTTAAACAAAGTATGTAAGGAAACCACCCTGTAAAGGAGAATTAGCTGAGGTAGCTAAAGACATCTATTAAGGAGACAAAACCCAATGTTAAGGTATTCTCTCCTTTGCTTCACCATCCTCCTCTTCCCTCAAAACTGAGTACTTCTTCAAGAATAGATATGGAAATACCTGGTAGGCTATATAATCCAGGTGGGATTAGTTTGAAAATATATTACCTGATTTAAGGTAGGTCTGTGGCACATTCCTTTTAGCACCCTGTAGTGTTTCCCTATGGCACTGTGCCTGCAATCACTGAATCTCTTAGAGCTCCAGAAACTGCCACTTACGAGAAAAACCTTGAAGCAGCTTTCCAAGCATCCTGCAAGGCCTCAGAGCTAACGGAAATATCATATGAGACATAAGAAATGCTCCTGTAAGTCACAGAGAATTAGTCTCCATATAGTAAGGAGTCTTCAGGCAGCAAATGCCTCTAAGCTTGATCCATGAAGAAGGCCTGGGAGCTCTGTCAGAGCTGCCCTGGAGGAAGGTCATGAAAGGAGAGTTCTTCATAGTTTTCTCCTGTGACATGATGCAAGCCCTGCAATGTCAAGATACTACAGCCAATAAATTGTTTTAACAAAGGAATGTGAGGGAGAAGGCTGAAGGTATGTGTAAACTTCATACCTGACATTAAAGTACAAAAATGTGCAAAAAGTGGAAAACAAAATGCAAAATATGTCAGGTGGGCAAGAAGGCAGAATAAGGAACAGTGAAGAGAAACAGTTGAGAACAATGACAGACACAGAAATGATGCAATTAGAAAAAAGGATTCTATCTGGCCTTTTAAGAAGCTGGGCAAGGTAAATGAGATGACAGAAATCCTTGGTTGTTTAAGTAAAGAGCTTGAGGGAGCGAATTGAATGTCTTAAGTCTTGGTGTAAACCAAAGTCTTTTGAAGGGCTGATGGACTCATGGTGTGAGAACAGTTGTGACTTAACTACAGATGGGGAAGGTCAGCAAAGACAGATGTGAAACCATGCATGTAGAACACCTTCCCTAAGAAAACAGCTATAGGCGCCAAAGCAATGAGGAAAAATCACAAGCACGAAACAGATGTTCTCTGCTGAAAAATTACTTAGCAGGACAGGAAAGGATGGTTTTAAAAGACAGACAATTCTGGGGTGTTTGTTGGGTGTTTGTTGTAAGTTTTCAAGTTTGATTTAGGGAGATGTGTCATTATGTACAGTGGCCTTCATAAATTTTAACTGTCTAAAATAAACCTGCTGTTTAACGTTGAGAGAGAAAAAAAGCTACATCACATGTTGCTACCAGCCTGGTAATGGCAGTGGATGGGTGAAAGCTGGGACCTCTCTTCTTGGGAATAAATCCGTAATTTTCCCTCTGTGGAAGAGTATGCATGTTTCTGGTGCTGACACGAAGGAGGTGGATGTGGCCCTAGACTGTGACAGACATTTCTGATAAAATACTGGTACTGAGAAAACCAGTGAAGTACAGGATGATATCATGGGAGTGGAAGTTTGACTGGTTAGGGAGAAGGACAGGATATTTCCATGCACTTCATACATAGATCAATCCTGGGAGAAGACTGACAGAGAAAAGACAGACAAAATAAACCTTTTGTAATTTAATTTGGAAATGGTAAATGGTGAAAATAAAACTGACTGTCAAGACATATGGATAGGTACCATAGTACCTTGGTGATGAACTAGAAGACAAATTTAACTTTGAGTGTGGAGTAAGGAATAAGTAATTATACAAGCACATTGAAGACCCCTAGCTAGCTATGACAGCTCAAGAAAGAAGTTTGGTAGTCCTAATTGTTGGCTTTCTTTAACATCTTTTAGTATTTATCAGCAATCAAAAAGAAAAAAAAGAATTTGAGGAATTACAAGATAAAGACTAGAAAACAAAATGGAGAACCTGACTATTTCAGTGTGACACCATAATGTATTGGTACCATTTGTAGTTCTGGTGTCCACATCCCCCAAACTACATAGCAGAAAAGGCACAGTAAAGATCAAAGGTAACTCCACTCCTAACCTCTTCCCCATTTCTCAGTATCTACCACTACTTTCTGTGCCAGAACAATGATGCTTCTAGAGAGAACTGTCATTATGAACTGATTCACTGGTTTGTGGTTGTGGACCACTGAGCTAGGCCTGCTTCATAACTAATTTGTGCTTTCTACAAGTGTCTTCAAATGATGCTTTTTGTGATTGTGAGGAGACTGTACCAACTCCCTGGTGAGAATGGTCAGGGATTCTTGTGGCGCTTCCCACCTCCCACACTCCAGGAGCTCCCCCAGCCCTGTCAGAACAGTGTTTACTGAGGCAGCTGGGCTGTAGTGTGTGCATGGTTAGTAAACGGGGTGATTTGGATGTTGGCATACCCTTTATATTTCATCTGGGTAAAGAACAGAAGACGCTGCCGACTGCAGAGCTGAGTTTTGTCTCACCGTTATAATTGGCACAGAGTAACTCTTGAAACATGATGGATGTAGAAGGAAAAAAACTTGACAGGGCCTGTGAGTTAGCTGCTTGTTTAGACAGAAATTAATAAAAGGTTTTAAAATGCCTTGCTGTTCAGAGAAAATGGGCTGGTTTGGTGGGGCTGTAAGTGCCTGTTCTCTAAGCACTGCACAATGTTTATCTGTCAGCAGTGCAACTAGTGAGAGGGATGGCAATTTGATCAGTGCATGCGGAACTAACATTTATAACCCACTGTGTCTTTTAATTATGTCTGTTAAACATAGGGGAAAAAATTGATGAAAGAATGGAAAATCTATAAAATTACCCATTTCCAAAGCCATCAGTGACTGAAAAGATATTCCAGTTTTTATAAACAGAATAAAAAAGGAAGCAGAACTTTTTCCAAGTTTGTGCCCAGATAAGGAACAGTGCAGTTCTAACAAGGATTTTATAGTGCCTAAAGAGGCTGAATGGATATAGTGTGAAAACTGTAAAATGAAAAGAGCAACTGACTGAAGGTGACTAACTCTGAAAATAAAATTTTGCATCTGTAGAGATGGCACATGGGTTTCGGTTCAGTATATGGGAAAGAACTTAGTTGGCTGGGCAAAAGTTGGTCTCATATAATACTTTTCTAATAATCTGTTTTCTTTCATGTGAAGGCTCCTTATCTTTGTTTCTGACCAGTCGCAATGCTTCAAGGAGTAGCCTTAAAGTATGTGATCAGAGGCCCTCTGGCTCTTTTGAAAGATCTCCTTATGCAGAAGTGTGGGAAGAGCAGAATGGGTGCTGAAATATGTCTATCAGGTAGAGACATCCTGAATGGGAGATATACATATATATATGTATTTTTATATATGGGATATTTATATATGTGTATATGTATATAAACCCACATGATAAGGCTGTATTCTCTCTTGTGAAATAATAGATTTATTTTAGATTTATTTTAGAACACTTCAAAAAGAAATGAGGAAAAGAAGCGGAAAAGCAGTTTGAGTTTCCTGGTTCTGTGGTGGGAATGTTGAATCTGATAATGGAGCTGGACTTCATGGCAAGAACTTCACATGAAATCATACTTTGTGCCAGGGATACCTTTTGTCGTTAGTTTTATCTTCATTTTTCCTAGTAATACATAAGAAGTATAATACGATAAGTCCAAATGCATAGGGGAGACCCCAGTCTTTGCTTTAAGAACATGGAAAAGCACAGTTCCAAAAACTCTAAAGAATGACACAGGTTGAATCTATTACAGTGTTCTGTCATCTCTTCCTATTACGTTCCTTGCTTTACAAATGATCTGATAACGCTGCTCATGCTACCTGAAGCATCATGATTTTAGCCATGAAAACTGAATTTGCTTTAAAATAAAAAAAACACTTTTATTTGTATGTTAACTTCAACTAACATTCAGCTGGTAGTAAAAGTAATAAAGATTTATTTCCAATCTACCTGTTTTTCACTGGAATGTAGTGCAGTCTTCCTCTGCTTTGTTTGGAAGTATTATACAACAGATGTGATGGGTTGCAGGGAAGACACCCGATCAAGCAAAGACAATGAACATGAACATTAAAGTGGCTTACAGTGTTTGCTCAGAAACATTAAACGAGAAGAAAAGCCTGAAGTCTGAGGAAACACTCTGGAAAGGATAATAACAGCCTTAAAAGGTTTTAAAACCCTTAAAAAGTCATTTGTAAGAGTCCCTAGTCATTGGCAAAATGGCACTGTGGTCTGCTGCTTGGTTTGGATGTGGCAAGGTGAGCTCAGAAGTGCTACCAGCCAGGCTGTTGGTTCTTCTGGAACCAACAAGTCCTTCCTTCACTCTGACCAAAATGTGCCACCTAAAGCAGAGCTACCTTTCCCATTGAAGCTGCTACCAACTTCTAGTGTCTCAATTTAGTCAAGCTGGCACTTTCTGATGGGAAGAAAATACAAAAAAGTCTGTATTTTCCCTGAAACCAATGCATTCCCAGACAGCCTTGCTGATGGATACTTTGAGTGTGCAAATGTCTGATCACTCCATTTGGCCACTCCAGTGGAAAGGTATAGTCCTGTTTCTTTTAATAGGGGGTCAAAGTTCTGTGGTAGTAGCCTACTTCAGAGAAGCTAACCAGGTCTCCCAAATCCCTTTTTATAGTGACAGTGTGTCACAGCACAAAAACAGTGCTGTGAAGAAGCAGCAGTTTTTTTAAAGAGTATGCATGCTGGAACATACCTTTACCTGTGCTTCAAATGAAAGAACTAAACAACCCCCTTCTTTTCCTCTGTTTCAAATTATTTCTTTTTTGCAAAGACATTTCTGGTGGGAAATAAATTACTTTCTCATACCCATGCTAAGTATGATCCAGTTAACAACAGGACTTTTTTCCACAAAAAGCTTTTCAAGAATGTCCTTCTAATCCTTTTGGAAAAAGGCATTGGAGAAAAAGAACTGATTGAAAACAATTCTGGTTATGTGGGGTTTTTTTTGCTGTTGTTTGTTTGGTTGTTGTTTTTGTGTGGTTGTGGTTTTTTTTCAGATCTTGATTTTTTTCTAATGATCATTCTTCTTACATAAAAAATTTTCAACTGTATCTATCTAATCTTTTCTGAGTTTGTTAGTCAAGTCTAGCCAGAGCCTTCTATGTAGTTGGAATTTGTGCATAAAATGTTTAGAAACATTTATGGAAGAAACTTTTTCTCATTCTTATTCCTGATGACTTTGTAAGATTTGCCTAGGTAGTGGTCTTAGGTTGTTGCAATAACAAGAGAATATACTTACTGAAAGACAATGCTACCCAGCTTAGTGCAGGCATTCTCATAGGTAGAAGTAGTGCAGTATGTTTTGAGATACAACTGTGAGATCACATGAAAGCAGAAACACTCTTTGCTGCTTAAGATTCGTATTAAGTATTTTCATGAGACTATATAAATACTGAAAGCAAGATTTGGAATACTTGGTATATTAACGCTGATGATTCTGGAAGGCAATTTTTTACCATCCAGTTTTAGTGGGACTTTGTCCAAGTATAGGCATTCTGATTCTTGTTCCCACAAGAGAGTGCCTAATGCTTATCTGCAAATAATGAGCTTTTATCATTTTTATGGGCCTAATTTTATAGATTGTAGATATCCCCAAACAAAACAAATCTGAACTAAACATTCTGCTAAGTGAGGCTGATGTACCAAAGAAAAACATGGGGCAGCTGCAGCACAGCACTGGAACACATCTTCCCCTCCAGAGAAGCCAAGGTGCTATGAAGGTGTCAGATCCTTAAAAGGGGTGTAGGAGACTGGGGAAGTTAATTCCGTGCTGAGAGTTTTTGTCTCTTTGCTTGGGATACTTCTCCATCTGAGAGGTATTTCTGCCTTGCATAAGAAGGATTGGTGTCAGAGCGGACCAAACGGATAGGTCCTTTTTAATTAAACAAGAAACAGTTGTGTTGTGTTGTTTGTTTGTTTGTTTTAATAGAAAAAAGAAATGTTTTCAGTAAAAAGAGAATGTTCTGAACAGCTATTATGCAAACAGTCATACTGAATATGATGTGTCCGAGGTTTTCTGTGTTAGAATGAACTGAAGCTTCTAAGAGGGTATTACGTGACTGGACTCGTAACTCTTCTGGGTTACATGCAGGGGCAACTATGATGTTAGGAAGTGTTTGGCCAGTCTTTGACATATACCTCACCAAACTAAAAGTTTTGCTGTTTGCAGAGGAATGTTGAAATCAATATGGGGATCATCAATACTTGTGTTGATATTGTGGATGTAGCATCTCATGTCAACGAATAAGAACAAAACCAAGTCTGGCAGTATTTCTGTTTCCTATTGCTCATAGCTGAATGATGCTGTCAATTTCTATGTTATCTAAAGCTGAGGAGTCAGCATTTGCCTTTTGCCTATCAGATTTGAATACATGAATTCGGTAAATAAGTATCAGGGCTGTCAGCAGGAGTTCTTGTTGGTACTGATCAGGATTAATGCATGGCATATATGCTTTTTGGCATCCTCTGAGCCCCAACAGCAAATTTTTGCTGATAACCAAGACTTTTCATGTCTAAAATATGCCATTTTTCTTTAAAAAAACAGCTTTCTGTCTGACATACAACCTTTAGATAATTGAGATTTGCCAAGCACCTACATATTGTGTTCTCAACTGTCAGAGGCAGAAAAATCACTTTGTGCAGTTTTCTATCAGCTAAATGGGAAGTGGAGGTTCTGGACTTGGGCAGTGTTGGTGTTATTGTTACTGCAGTAGGACCGAGAGTTTTCCCCTACATCTCTGGCCTGGAAAGGTTGATTCTGAGCAAGGGGATTCTCTACTAAATAGAGACAGTGTAGGGGTACCTTTATTTACCCTAACATTATCTGCTTCAGGCTTTGAATCTGAACCTGCTCAAAGATCCCATAATACTTAAACTTTGCAATAGCATTTCTCCCCTAATAATCTGAAAAATTCTTAGTGTGAAAAAGCCAAGAGAGTTCTTGATTCTTTCCAATGTCTTGCAAAGACTTATTTAAATAAACTATTACTGCCTACTGGCACAGTTTGTATGAGCCATATTCAGGTCTTCTGATTAAACAGTGATTGAAATACTCAACTTCCTTTGCAAGAACTTGCAAAGCTGTGGGCTTTGGACTCCCCTAGCTTGTTGCCCATAAAACTCGGTTATTGACCTGTGTGAAGGAAGAGGCAATTCCTATTGTTGCTCCTAATGGGATTTAGTAATCTGCTACAGGATTTGCCTCAAGAACTGAAATTGTGGTAGGATTCAGCTACAAATGAAAGCAGATCCTATCTGCTTGTTCTGTTGAGCATTAAATCTCCAGGTCTACCAGAAGAGAAGGGCTTATGCTCAGAGGTAGGATGCAGCTCCAAATGAAAACACTTAAATATAGCAGTTTCTCTTTGCGCACTGAAGTAATAACCCTTCCAAAAGTATTTTTGCTGATTCATATTTCCAGGGAAGCTTCTCCCTTTATTTCATGGTTGACCAGTAGGTTAGTTGGGTACAATAATATTTCTTGGAGGCTGCACACAAAAAATGACTTTAAATTCCTTCTTTGACTAAGACTTAGGGTCCTAGTCTGAGAAACAAGCAGCTTTTCGCAGCTTCTAGGAAAATTCTGTCATAATTTTAAATGTAAAATACTTTGAAAATGACATTATTTGTAGATATGTAAACCTTACCCCTGCC